>NC_060126.1:257066193-257375108 GCF_021461395.2 Schistocerca americana
TCTGTGCTCCTTCACTTGTAAGACTCAATAACCCGCATTTTACTATAGTTAAATTTGAATCACTTCCTATTCGTAGCAGAGTCAAAGGAAGTCTGGTAGGGTTAGGGTTGCCATCCGTCCCAGTATATCAGGACCGTCACCGTTATGAACCTTCTTGTCACGACATCCAAACAAAAACCAATTTTGTCTCGATTTTTCAAAATACTGTTACGATCTTGGTTCACGTACTGAAGTAACGCCACGTGTTACCGCAACATGTAAATGCAGCCTCAGTTAGTTTTATTTATGTCACCAAGTTTATGTTGACTAGGTCGTCTCAAGGATGGCGTTCCATGTTGCGTACCTTCTAGATCTAGTGCCATCATTCGAGACAGTACCAGACTTCTCTAGTAGTACGGGACCGGAACTATTTCAGCAGCGCCACGCGGAAGACCCGGGCCATTCCCATCTGAATAGCAATCTGATACGACGATTCCTTCTAAACGTTATACGAACAACGGGTGCAAGTTAGTAATGTTTGAAGTATTTACTAAGGGAATATAGGGCGTGTAGTGTATAGTGACGTGTACTTCCATCACTAAAATATTATTGCCAACTGTTCACCGTCTAATAATTTTATCATAGCTTACGAAAATACCTAATGATGGAAAGAGAAAGTGTCCCTTTTCGCATGACTTCACAAAAGACTGATCTTTTGTCAAGAAATGAGGTACGATCAGGGAGCGTTGTGTGAGATTCTCATCTGTTTTATCTCAGTAACTCACATATGTGAGTCACCACATTTCTATGAATAGATTCGCGGTTGCATAAGCATCAAAGCCTATTTCTACAGTCGTGATTAGAGAAGATACCCAGGAAGAACTGCTGTTCGCTGCTGCAGAACTAACAACAGCTTGTAAAGTTGTCAGGCATCATCAGTCCATTTCTTTTGACTATACTTTAAGACTGAATGCCGCGGTGTATCCTGACACCAAAGTCGCCGCAAAGCAGCCTACAGCCAGCACCAAAGCTACAGCGACTGTTAAAAGTATTCTCGCTTCACAGTCCGTGTCCGAACGCATGAAACAATTGCAAAAAGGTTCATTTTACGCCATAGGCACCGACGCATCGAACTACAAGGCTGAAAAGATGTTTCCTTTAGCTCTTCACTACTTTACTGAAACTGATGGAACCCCACAGAAGCTGCTCAAGTTTGGTTTGCTGAATAACGAAACATCGGAGACAGTAGCAAAATTTTGTCTAGACACCTTAAGGCAACTGCAAATTCAATTAGATAAATTAATCGCTTTTTGTAGATACAATACCAATACTGTCTTCGGAGGGCTTCGTCGACGCGGCCAGCGAAATGTATTTCACCAAATTAAAGAAGAACTAGGGACAAATATAGAAGGAATTGTGTGCCCCGCCCATGTTCTCCACAATACTGTATCAAGAGCTGCTGGAGTCTTAACAGTAAGCATAGAATCATGACAATATTTAATTATTTTTCAAGATACATGACAAGGACAGGGAAGCTGAAAGAGTTCTGCTTATGCGTTGATGTCAACCATCAGACTCTTCTATCTCACTCAGAAACAAGATGGCTGTCGTTAAAGATCGCAGTTGAGAGAATTCTTAAGCATTGGATTCCATTAAAACACTTTTTAGCGCCGAAGGCAGGCCACCTAAAATAATTTCAGATTTTTTCAGTAGTCCTATCAGTGATATTAATTTATGTTTCTGTAGTCAAACTATCTTCTGTTTGGAAGAAATATAAAAACCATGGAGAAGAACAATGTATCGATAAATGAAATAAGAAATATATTAATCGATACTCACAGACGTATGAATGAAAGGGAGACTGAATTTGAACAAATTAAAGAATGAGAACCCTAACTGAGGAATAATTAATTTGATACCGAAATCTGAGGAAGAGAAAATGGCTTACTATACCATAGCATTGGAAGGGCTACTTCTTTTAATAAATATCAAGTACTGAGTGGATGACGCTATCTGAAAATCCAGATTGGGCGATGATTGAAAACGCAAGTTGTGCGATGATTGAAAACGCTATTATATATGTGACTAAAAATGATGATAAGATTTCAGGCGACAATTGTTTTCAGGAATTCATGCATGTGAAGAGCTTTTTAGAAACTAAATGTGACTCAGAAGAATGGAAGTCTGAACACTCCGAGGAAGAAGGGTGGATTTACTTTATTAAGGACATTGAACATCCCGAACGCAAATGCCAACTGATAAAATTATGTTAGTATTTATTTTCTTCTCACGAACACAACGCCGCCGTGGAAAGGGTATTTTTACTGACGTCGGCCCAGTCGACAGATGAAAGAAATCGTCTGCTGCCAGGGACTACGGAATCAATCTTACAGTGCCAGTTTGATTACAAGCTGGAGTTTTATAAATACGTCAACGGAAAAAAGACATGCTGAAAAACTATGGTGTACCAACTACTCCTGCCGCAGTAGGTTCCATGTTATTGCGTACTAAATAAAAAGTAAATATATTAAATAAATTGCTTACTTCCTTTCTACACCTCTATTTCAGAGTGTACCGACGTGGTCCCAGCTAAATATGGCAACCCTCGTTAGGGTAGAACCTGTGTTTTCGTGTATTCAGACGGACACATTTGTGATCCAAACTAACGAAGCAATACATGTGGCAAACATCAGACATCATGGCTTTCCTTTCGTAGATAACAACTGTTTTTGCCGTTACACAGCTATAGTCCTAAGTGAAATACTGACAGTGGTGGGAGCTGACTTCGATTTTATCATTGTTGCAAGACATTCATAAGCCATGTACTACTAAGCATTTATCAGATATCTACATCTAGATGCTTACTATGTAATTCACTCTTAATTAATTGAGAAAGGGTGCACAGGAACACTTACACACAATGTCTCAAACGTTCTGCTCTCGAATATCACGTGCGAAAAATGAATGCCTAAATCTTTTCGTGAGAGCTCTGTTCTCTCTTACTTTATCATGGTGGGATCACTTCGCCGTATGTAGGAGGGAGTCAAAATATTTTGGCATTAGATCAAGGACGTAGTTAAACGGATGTCAAGAAGTGTCAGAATCCCCCTCCCCGCATCACCTGAATGAAGTTACACACGAAATTGAAAGATATTCAGTCGTACGACAAAAAAGAGATACGCACTACCGACAGTCAACAAGGCCAACAATAGATTCAAACTATTATTTTAACCAAGACCAATTTTGACTTTGCTTCTATCAGTTGTTGTTTTGTTAATCAGTTCAGTTCTTACCTGCAGCTGAATTTAATATAACTGATAGTGTTTGCTGTTTTCGTGCTGTGTTCTCTTGTGATCCTTTGTAATCAAGTTTGTAACAAGGAAGGAAAGGAAAACTGATTTTGAGATAGCGTTATGGTAAGTTAAAAATATGTATGTTTTACTATAATAGCTTAATTACTTGTCTACATCAATTTAACGTTAGCAATGCAGTCCAGCGGAGAGATAAGTATCATTACAAATTAACAGCCATAGAAGTATGAAACCGGAATTTCCCTATAGATGGTGCTAGCCGTCAGTGTAAGGCCCATGAGACCTAAAGCTTTAATGAGACCGCATCTGCAGCGTCATCTGCGCCCTGTAACGGCTGACGACCAATATCAACACACCGTATTCCAAGTTCCATACATCGATATCTGTTTCAAATCTATAAATATTTAGAATTTTGCGCCTACGCACAACGATTTGCGGGCAGCGTTGGTTCTCTGTTCTCATTTGAAAAAAAAACAGCTGCAGAATCGCATCGAATGCTTGTCGAAGCTTTCGGCAAACATGCTCATGGGAAAACTCAGTGTTTCGTGCGGTTCAAAAATTCAAAAGTGGTGATTCTGACGTAAGAAACGACGAGCGCGTGGCGCGGGAAACTACCGAAAAATTTCGAAGACAACGAATTAGCAGGTCATATTGGATGTAGATGACACCCAAACTCAACAGGAAGTCGCGAAAAATTGAATGTGGGGCAGAAAGCCATATATCTTTCGTTGAAAGCTATGGGAAATTTGCAGAAATTGCTAAAATGGGTTCCGCACGAACAGAATGAACAGAATCGAAAGACTACTTGTGAAATGCTGCTCGCCAGATGCAAAAGAAAGTCGTTTCTCCATCTAATAGTAACAGGTGATGAAAAATTGATATATTTTGAGAATCCTAAGCGTCGTATTTCATGAGGGAATCCAGGCAAACCTTTGACATCCAAATCGCTTTGGAAGGAAGACAATGCTCTGTGTTTGGTCAGATCAGAAGGGTGTCATCTATTATGAGCTGCTAAAGCTTGGTGAAACCGTTAACACTGATCACTACCAACAGCAAATGATTGATTCAAATCGAGCATTTCGTGAAAAACGACCAGAATATGGAAAAAGGCAACACAGAGTCAAATTGCTCCATGATAACGCCCTATCACACACAGCAAAATGGGTCATGGAAACGACCGAGGCATTCAGTTGCGAAATACTAGGGCATGCGGCTTATTCTCCAGATTTGGCTACTCCCCTTATCATCTGTTCGCATCACTGGGACACGCTCCCCCTGAACAACGCTTCAATTCGTATGAAAATGTACGAAAATGGCTCGCTGACTGGTTCGTTTCAAAAGAAGAACTGTTTTTTTTTTTTGGCGTGGCATTCATAAACTGCCGTAGTGATGGGAGAAATGTATAAATAGTAATGGAGATTATGTTGAATAATATATAGTTTACCAGTTTCAAGCAACAGACGTGTAATTACTGCAACCAAATTCCGGTTTCATACTTCTATACCTCGTATATTAAATTAAAATCGTTTCATAATAGTACACTAGGTTTTATCAGTTTCGCCCAAAAATCGCTTTTATCAAAAAAATATCTCCAAAATGGCGGTGGCTGCAATACTTTATCATTAGTGGCACAAACGGCAAAATTATTGCCCAATCTGGCCACCTGGCCAATTATGAACAAGATAGGAAGGGGTTTGTGGAGAGTGGGAGGGGTATTTGATGTTAGCACATTCCATATTTCTAAACGAGTTTTTTGAGCTGGCTCCTTGAATTCGCCCGAGCTTACTGCGCCGTGCATCCCCACCCATAAATCGAAGCCAGCAATTATATGCACAATTACATCTTATAATATGTATGCATTTATGCATTATTAAATAACTGAACGTGCACAATTAAAGGATAAATTGCATTTTATTTTATATTATACAAAGTATAACAATCAACAATGTAGGAAAAGATAGATTGCTGCTTACTGTAAAGAAGACACTAGACAGGCACAATTAAGAGACTTGCGTAAAGCTTTCGGCCACAGCCTTCATCAGGAAAAAAGAGGCACACACACACCATTCATACACGCAAGACACCACACCTCATGCACGTGTGACCGCCAACCCCAGCAGCCAGGGCCGAAATCCTAAATTGGAGTTGGCGGTCATGTGTGCCTGAGGTGTACTTCCTAGTGTATATGAATGGTCTGTGTCTTTCTGTAACAGATGAGAGCTGTGGCCGAAAGCTGTATGTGAGCGTCTTTCAATTGAGCCTGTCTGCAGCGTTACGTGTCCTCTTTACTGTAAGTAACAATCTGTCTTTTCCTAAAATGTTGACATTCCTACCTGGAGCTTCCATTTTTTGGATGTACAACACTCAGTTTTTTTCAAATTCTCTACCGACTTTGGGTAACTCTGCGCATTTTCAGTTTAGGCAAATGGTGGGGCTGGTTCCTTACTATAGACCACTGTCAGTTTCTTGCGAATACCTTTCTTTCCTCACAGTTTCCAGTTCCCTTACAGATGCAACACCTCTACTAAAGAACTAGATGAAACCAAGCCGAGCATGTCGCAGGTCCCTGGCAATAAATTCTTCTCATGTAGGCTCACGCATTTGTCTGTTGGAAAATTCTTTAATGCAGAAAATGACCTTTCTTGCATTGCAAGAAGTGACAGATACATAGTTAAAAGAGTAAATTTGGGAAAGTGTAAGGTTGAATAATTCCAGATCCTTTGTATTTTCGCCACTAAAAGTTATTCTAGCTTCTCTGTCGAACAGAGATCTCTTTATTCCAGAAGCTTTGTCTGTAATAATAATGATGTCCCAAAATATTAGCGCTCGTGCATTCCTGATCACCTCCTCAGTTCAAACCCAGACTGAAAGGAGTGTATAATAATCTTCGAGGATGAAAGGAGATTGGAGCATGACTGCATCTTAGTGGTTTGCCAAAATACAGCCACTCCTTAACATCGAGATTATATCCCCGCTTAGAGAAAACTCAGAAATCGTTTTCGAATAAAATGGGTTATCGTTCTTTACGCAAATTTCCAGAATAAATGAAATACATAAGTCTTTTAAGGTCCTCTTTAACAAGTCGCCCTCCGTCCCTTTGATAAAATCCCGGATACGTCCTTGATTCCATAGAGAAACTTGGTGATTGAAATTTGAAAATTCCTTTGTTTTAAAGATTATGAATCCAACTTGCTTGTCAGCCGGCCGCGGTGGCCGAGCGGTTCTGGGCGCTTCAGTCCGGAACCGCGCGACTGCTACGGTCGCAGGTTCGAATCCTGCCTCGGGCATGGATGTGTGTGATGTCCTTAGGTTAGTTAGGTTTAGGTAGTTCTAAGTTCTAGGGGACTGATGACCTCAGATGTTAAGTCCCATAGAACTCAGAGCCATTCGAACCATTCAACTTGCTTATCTGATGCGTGACACTGTCCCCCTTATTTTGCAATAATACAAAACCAGCTGCCCATTTTCAACTTCTTCAATTTCCTGTCTGGCACGGACTCCATATCGAGCAGCGATTCTCCAGAAGAGGACGGACGAGAATAGTGGAGGCAGTCACTTTAGTAGATTAGTTTGATCTTTGAAGTGTTCTGATACTATACCGCAGTCTTTCGTTCGCCTTCCCCACAACTTTATCTGTGTGACGATTCCAGTTTAAGATGTTCGTAACTGTAATTCCTAAGCATTTAACGGAACCGAAAATTGTAAATTTTTGTGATTTATCGTCTAACCTAAATTTATTAGATTTTTTTTTTTTTAGTACGCATATGGAGTACCTCACACTTTTTATTGTTTGGGGTCAACTGCCACTTTTTCACTATGCAGACAACTTGTCTCTGACATTTTTCTATTCCTATTTCTTTTTGATGAGTTTATTAGACGGTAATCGGGAGCATCATCTGCAAAGCGATGGATTAATGTGAGCAAATTAATATTCATATATTAAAACGTTACATATATTTCACTTTTTTCTTCTTCGTTATGCCCAGTTAAAGATGGTGGTTGAACTTTTTAGCTTCGTCTTACGACTTCGCTTCCTTCTTCTCTTCGCAAAATCTCTTCATGAATTCGCTTTGTTTTTTTCTAGCGTTCCCTTACCCACTATTTTCCAGTGCTCTTCTTAGCTTTCTAAACGAATGAGTGATTTTCCACTAGGATTCAAAATGATTTGCATTTTCCTTGCCCTCCACCGCGTTCATTGCTCGTAAGTGTTGCTTAACTACATCTAACCAACTACTTTCTTACCATTTTACATTTATTGTATTAAGTTGTTTTTAAGTTAATCTATCGTTGTCTATTCTGCAAATATGCCCATACAACTTTAAGCTTCTTCTACGTATTGCATCAGTGGACCTGTCTATTGCTGTGTGTTTGTCTGCTACGAAGCCATTATTTTTTCTGAGAATTTTTCCCTTTTTCTTTCAAATTTCATCACTTTCTGAGTAGCCAGTTAAAGCTGTATTTCGAGAGATATAAAATCCTTCAGGCCTATTAACGGCGAAGTTTTGCATTGTGGAATATCACTTGTTCATTGCAGTTATTCGATGTTCTGTACGTCTTCTTGAGTTTGATGGCTCTTTCTAAATTGACATTACTGTCTAGCTCAAATGGTGCAATGATTTCCACGAGATATTTAAAATAAGAATGATGCTATGATTTCTACGAGGTATTTAAAAGAAGACACTTATGAAATTGTTCCATGTTTCGTTTGTAACGGGGATGTTTGGTATTTTGATGTAAATTTTTCATCAAATGAATATTTGAAGGGCTGTTCAAAATGGTTCAAATGGCTCTGAGCACTATGGGCCTTAACTTCTGAGGTCACCAGTCCCCTAGAACTCAGAACTACTTAAAACTAACTAACCTACGGACATCACACACATCCATGCCCCAGGCAGGATTCGAACCTGCGACAGTAGCAGTCGCGCGGTTCCAGACTGTAGCTGAAGGGTTGTCTTTGATGCTACCTCGTGTCACTCTATGGCATCCTTAGTTTCTTCATTACTCTTAGAGAAGATAGTTATATCTTCAGCAAAAGCTGGGCATTTCACTTTGATTCTCTGTCCCGAGGTCTCGATGCTTATACCCTCGATTTCTGCCCTTATTTTCAGATGACTTGATCAAACGGTATGAAGGAACAAAGGACAGAGTATAACTTGCAGCGTCTAACGCTATGTTAATCAGAAGCGGAAACAAGTCATCTCCAAGCCGATCTCCTGTGCATACTTCAGAAGGCTCATATTCTTCAACATGAAACTTCACTTGCGATCTCGTGCCTGTGAGAGGCTGCCGCATTAGTTATCTAGTCTTACTGTCTACTCTGAGCTCTACTGAAGTGCTCGAAGCGGTTTGTCTGAAAACAGACTCATACGCCTTCTTAAAGTCCACAAAGGTGACAACTGTATAGGTATTCATCAGGTTACCTTCCATTCAGAAAGCTGTTGCACTCAGCGACTGTTATATTGACTTGTAAATTATAGGATGCAGCGATCAGTCGTCCTTTTTAAATTTTATTGGCATTTCGATGTCTTTAGTACAGTCTTCATACACCAAATCTGCACAGCACATGATCTACATTTCGTGAAGCCTGCTTGGTACTCATCAATCTATTTATTGTTCAGCTCTTTTTAAGGAAGCTTTGGGTAAAACATTATGTATCACTTACGGACGATACTGGCGTCTGTAGTTGTTGGGGTCTGTCGTGTCACCTTATTTATGCAACAGATGTGTAATAGTTTTCTTCCAATCCTTTCATATTGTTTCAGTTCTCCACATTTCTGGTAAGAGTGCATAAACTGTTCGAATAAAGTCACCTGATCCTGTTTTTTAACATTTCTGCAGTTATGCCGTTCCTGGCCCTTTTTTTCCTTCCCAGATGAGGCAACTAGCGACGTGCCAATTTCAATTTCTTATTTATTTTTTCTTCTTTTCTTGAAGTACTCTTCACTATGTTTTTTGCTTTCTGTCTTCTAGCTATTTCAGATCAGTTTCTTTTTTCGTTCTCCTACACTGGAAGCCTTCCATATGGTACCTTTCCCTAAACCCTTCTCTGGCAGTTGTTTCTTCTACTTCTATATTATTTTTTGCAAATTTTATTACTTCATGGATCCAACATGTTGTTGACTTCTCAACCCACAACTATTTGAAGATGTTTTTGGTTGATTTACTTTCTTGAATTCGATATAACATCCAAAAACTATCAGTCTTCTTTTTCTCGTTACTTCTGATATATTTTCTGTGTTCCGATAAATTTCATTATTATTACGTAATTTATCCTCCATAGTTTTTCGTGGGCCTAACATTTTCCTAATGATTTGCCTTTCCACTATATCTAATTTAACTAAATTATAGTATAATACTAGACATTCGCTTGCATATAGACATTCTGGCTTCATTGCTGCACTGTAAGGCCTTATTTTTGCGTTTTTAGACAGGTATTTGCTGTTGTAAAGATATTTTGTTATACCATATACTGTTCTTATTTTATGTATCCTTTCTTCTACAATAACTTTTCCAAACCACTTTCTTGTCCGCAGCTAGTGGTCTAGTGACTATTCTTGCTGCCTCTGTGCCTCTGGATCATGGGGTCCCGGGTATGATTCGCGGCCGCATTGGGTTCTCTGCCCGGAGACTAGGTGTTTGTGTTGTCCTCATCATTTCATTATCATCATTCGTGATAGTGACTCGACTGGACTATGGAAAAACATTCAACTGTGTAAAAATTGGGACTTTGTACGGGCGCTGATGACTGCGCAGATGAGCGCCCCAAAAACCAAACATCTCGATCTGAACCACTTTCTTGGATAGTGTCCCCATAATGTGTAGATCTTTAACCTTTTCCCATGCGCTGTTGCCATTTTTTGGGGTGCACTCAGCCTCGTGATGCCAATTGAGGAGCTACTCGACCGAATAGTAGCGGCTCCGGTCACAGAAAACCATCATAACGACCGGGAGAGCGGTGTGCTGACCACACGCCCCTCCCATCCGCATCCTCAGCTAAGGATGATACGGCGGTCGGATGGTCCCGTTGGGCCACTTGTGGCCTGAAGACGGAGTGCTTTTTATCCTTTCCAATTTGGTCAGTATCTTTTCAGAAATTTAGGTGTATTTTTAACGTTTGTAAGAAATTTGGTTTTTTCTGCTGAAATTCTTAAGCCAGTCCAGCTAGCTATTTCTCCTAAAAGATTAATTTTTGATATAGCAGAAAGTATGGCAAATATAGTATAGCAAGTATAACAGAAAGTGTAGCAATGTCATCTGCAAATGCGAGACAATTTATTTCAAATTGTTTGCTCCCTCACCAGATGATTTGCTATTTTATTGTTATGACTATTAAATCTTATACATCTATAGTACATCATAAATTGCTGTGACTGCAAATTATCTTTGAGGTGGAGGAGGGAAGGAGAGAGTATGAAGTTGTGATCACCTCCCCTGCCAAACCTTCACCCCTCCCTCCATATCACAACTCCGAATTTGTGCTTAATCTCAGCTGGCACTTCCCAGCTGCCCCTGCTAAGACACCGCCTGATGGTTACCTAGTTTATTCCCTGCTCTATGGACTCAAGGAGACCATAAGGGAACAATGCACAGGAATGGGGGAAAGAAATACAGTAGAAGAAGAATGGGTAGCTTTGAGGGATGAAATAGTGAAGGCAGCAGAGGATCAAATAGGTAAAAAGTCGAGGGCTAGTAGAAACCCTTGGGTAACAGAAGAAATATTGAATTTAATTGATGACAGAAGAAAATATAAAAATGCAGTAAATGAAGCAGGCAAAAAGGAATACAAACGTCACAAAAATGAGATCGACAGGAAGTGCAAAATGGCTAAGCAGGGATGGCTAGAGGACAAGTGTAAGGATGTAGAGGCTTATCGCACTAGGGGTAAGATAGATACTGCCTACAGGAAAATTAAAGAGACCTTTGGAGAAAAGAGAACCACTTGTATGAATATCAAGAACTCAGATGGAAACCCAGTTCTAACCAAAGAAGGGAAAGCAGAAATGTGGAAGGAGTATACAGAGGGCCTATACAAGGGCGATGTACTTGAGGACAATATTATGGAAATGGAAGAGGATGTAGATGAAGATAAAATGGGAGATATGATACTGCGTGAAGAGTTTGGCAGAGCACTGAAAGATCTGAGTCTAAACAAGGCCCTCGGAGTAGACAACATTCCATTAGAACTACTGACAGCCTTGGGAGAGCCAGTCCTGACAAAACTCTATCGTCTGGTGAGCAAGATGTATGAGACAGGCGAAATACCCTCAGACTTCAAGAAGAATATAATAATTCCAATCTCAAAGAAAGCAGGTGTTGACATATGTGATAATTACCGAACTATCAGTTTAATAAGCCACAGCTGCAAAATACTAACGCGAATTCTCTGCAGACGAATGGAAAAACTGGTGGACGCCGACGTTGGGGAAGTTTGGATTCCGTAGAAATGTTGGAACACGTGAGACAATACTGACCCTACGACTTATCTTAGAAGTAAGATTAAGGAAAGGCAAACCTACGTTTCTAGCATTTGTAGACTTAGAGAAGGCTTTTGACAGTGTTTGACAGTGTTTGACAGCGTTCAAATTCTGAAGGTGGCAGGGGTAAAATACAGGGAGCGAAAGGCTATTTACAATTTGTACAGAAAGCAGATGGGATATGAAAGGGAAGCATTGTTTGGGAAGGGAGTGAGACAGGGTTGTAGCCCATCCCCGATGTTATTCAATCTTTATAATGAGCAAGCAATAAAGGAAACAAAAGAAAAGTTCGGATTAGGTATTAAAATCCATGGAGAAGAAATAAAAACTTTGAGGTTCGCTGATGACGTTGTAATTCTGTGAGAGACAGCAAGGGACTTGGAAGAGCAGTTGAACGGAATGGACAGTGTCTTGGAAGGAGACCACAACAACAATGGACTCGAGCAGTGCAGAGTCGGGTCACGGGCTGGCCCACTTGTGGCGACCGTGGCAGGACACGACAGGCGGGTTGGCGTCCCGGCGTCCTTGGGCAGGAACCGGAAGCTGCAGCAGCAGCAACAGCAGCAGCAGCAGTAGCGCGGGGCGCTGAGAGATCAATGTGCTGGGGGGTGTGTGAGGGGAAGGGGGAGGAGGAGCGAGGCTGCTAGGCAGCTACCTGGACTGGGGCCGGGACTAGAGGCACCGGTCGATACTCACGCAGCTGAGGGCTGCGGCCGCAGCAGCCGCAGACAACACCGTGGCTCGCCTTTCTCTGCGTGCCGTGCCCTGCTGCCGGTGGCTGCGTCCCGCCCGTCTAAGGGCCAAAGGTCGCCTTACGGCAAAACGAGCTGCTTGGCAGATCTCTGGAGCGCTATAAGAAGGCGAGCGCCAGCATGCCCCGGCAGTGTATCAAATTAAAAGTATTGTATGTCTACTAAAATTACCAAGATGGTCTACTGTTGAGCTACAGCAAATATAGGTAAATTTCTGGAATTAGCGGAAGCCCTAACGCAAATATAAATATATTTATACGTCGTCTTGTTTAGAGATCATTAAAGTTTAAATGTTTATTTATGACACATTATAACCATTAGCGGACATTTTAATATTTACAATGCACCAAGAAATAGGTCATGACCTCAACTGCAAAACAAATTGTTAAATTACACCACTGGCCATTAAAATTGCTACACCACGAAGATGACGTGACGCAGACGCGAAATCTAACCGACAGGAAGAGGATGCTGTGATATGCAAACGATTAGCTTTTCAGAGCATTCACACTAGGTTGGCGCCGGTGGCGACACCTACAACGTGCTGACATGAGGAAGGTTTCCAACCGATTTCTCATACACAAACAACAGTTGACTGGCGTTGCCTGGTGAAACGTTGTTGTGATGCCTCGTGTAAGGAGGAGAAATGCGTACCATCACGTTTCCGACTTTGATAAAGGTCAGATTGTAGCCTATCGCGATTGCGGTTTATCGTATCGCGACATTGCTGCTCGCGTTGGTCAAGATCCAATGACTGTTAGCAGAATATGGAATCGGAGGGTTCAGGAGGGTAATACGGAACGCCGTGCTGGATACCAACGGCCTAGAACCGCTCGGCCACATCGGCCGGCCGCCAGCGATGTGGAAGTCGTAGGATACTCTTAGCAGTGACAGTTGTGTTAACAGTTCGAGCGGCGCGGTCTACTGCCCGACGAATTTGTAGCTGTTCTGAAGCGAATGCCGTGAAGTGGGCCAACACAAGATGTTCTGAAGGAAATGGAGAGATGAAAGTAATAGTTGAAATTAGTAAAATTCGATGGCAGAGCGGTTCTAGGCGCTTCAGTCTCCAAAACCAAAACGAGCATTACCGATGTAAGTCATTTTCAGGCAGGTGTCTGGATAGTCGTACGATGAAGTACAGACTGAAAGAAGTACAGAAATATTCAGTCAGATGTTGATAAGGTGCAAAAATTGGCAACTTGCCTTACATGTTGATAAATGTAAAACTAGTCACCTTCATAAATAGAACAAAGAAACCATAGTATCCTATGACTATAATATTAGGAAGCCACAACTGGAATCGATAAACTCTCACAAATTCGTGGTTGCACCTCTTTGTACAGACATGAGATGAAAAGACCACATAAGCTGAATAGTGGATAAAGCAACTACCAGAGTTCCGTTTATTGGTAGGACACTAGGGAAATGCAGTCAGTCTACGAAGGAGATTGCTTACAAATCACTCGTGCAATCCATCCTGGAATATTGCTCATGTGTGTGAGATCCCTGCCAGATACGACTTTCAGGGGATATTGAACGCGTACAGGGAGGGGCAGCACAAGTGGTCATACATTTGTTTGACCTGGCGGAGAGTGTGGCAGAGATGTTGAATGAACTGAATTGGCAGACTCTTGAAGACCGACGGAAACCACCCCCAGGAAGGTTACTAACAAAGTTTCAAGAACCATCTTTAAAGAGTGATTCCAGCAATGTACTACAACTCACTACTTATATTACGCACAAAGACATTTAAACAATCATTCTTCCCGTGCTCCGTACATGAATGGAACGGCAATAAGACGTAATAACTGGTATAGTTGGACATACCCTCTTCCGTGGACCTCAAAGTGGTTTTCAGCCTATGAATCAGGATGTAGATGTTTCTAGAAAGAATCTCTCACTCCGCAGCGGAATATGCACTATTTTTGAAACTATCTTTTTCAAACCCAGTCACTGTGATTCTGACTTCTGTATACGACAAACTTACAGTGCAGGAAAGTATTTAGAAGCACTGAAATTGTCACTTTCACTGAAGATTTGCTGAACACATACCGTAACACTAGAACTGTTGACTAGAAATGGGAAATGCTGTAAGTGCGAAATGACAACGTCTTCGTGAACAGGTTTAATAGTAGCAATGGAAACGTTTTCAGAAGGAATGCAAACTATGATAGTTTCACATCATTTGTAATGTGTAACAGAGAAAATGTTTCAAATCTAAAATATATTTAATATTTGAAAAAAATTAGTAGTTAAAATTTACGGAACACTTCATTTCCGAGGAACACTGACTGTGGGGAGCACACCTCCACCCACTCTCTCAGTCCATCTGCACCATCCAGCTCTCTCTGTCCAATCCCCCCTTCCCCCTCTGTTCAAGTGACTACTGATATCAGCATCATTGAGCAACAGACGCAACACGACCAACCTGAGTGACAATTCTCCGAAAGGCCTCCACTCAAAAGGCCACAACTTGACTCCTCTCAAACTCGGTCAGTTGCTGTAGGAAGCACGAGCGCGTCTTGATTGCGTGGTTGCCTGCTTGCTTCAAACGTTTGCACCACGTTGAGCCTTCTGGTTGTGGGCATTCCCTATTAAAGGATGGACACAGATGACGCTCAGGTAGCTACGCCATTCCGTCGAAACCGTTGCCAGTTCCGCTACTATTCCCCAGGTGGCAAACGCCGTCATCAGTTCAAAATTGACGTCTTTCCAGGTGTATTAATTTTTGCCGCTGTTATCATAATTAATAGCATAAACGAATAAAAGTTGAAAATACAAGATACTATAAGCAAAAAAGGAGAGATTTGTTTCTCGGTATCGAAGATCACCCCCCCCCCCCCCCCTCCCCACCTCACCCTTCCCACGAACCATAGACCTTCCCGTTGGTGGGGAGGCTTGCGTGCGATACACATCGCCTTACCGCAGGTGCAACCGTATCGGAGGGGTATCTGTTAAGACGTCAGACAATCGTGTAGTTTCTGAGGAAGGGTAACAACTTTTTCAGTAGTTGTAGAGGCAATAGTCTGGACAATGGTTCAATTTGGCTTTGTAAAATCAACCAAAACGGCCTTGCTGTGCTGGTACTGCGAACGGCTGAAAGCAAGGGGAAACTGCACCCGTAATTTTTTCCGGGGGTATGCAGTTCTACTGTATGGCTAAGTGATGATGGCATAGCCGAGCGGTCTAAGGCGCTGCAGTCATGGACTGTGCGGCTGATCCCGGCGGAGGTTCGAGTCCTCCCTCGGGCATGGGTGTGTGTGTATTTGTCCTTAGGATAATTTAGGTTAAGTAGTGTGTAAGCTTAGGGACTGATGACCTTAGCAGTTAAGTCTCATAAGATTTCACACACATTTCAACATTTTGATGATGGCATACTCTGGGTAAAATATTCCGGAGGTAAAATAGTGCACCATTCGGATTTCCTTGAGGGGACTACTAAAGAGATTGTCGTAATTAGAAGAAACAGAAGTAGCGTTCTACGGACCAGAGCGCGGAGTGTTAGATCCCTTAACTGGGCAGGTAGATTATAAAATTTAACACAGGAAATGGAGAGATGAATGTCAGACATAGCTGAAATTAGTAAAATTCGATGACAGAGGAACAGGACTTCTGGTCAGCTGAATACTGGGTTATAAATACAAAATCAATAGAGGTAATGCAGGAGTAGGTTTAATATGATAATATCTTGGCTATAAAAATGCGTCCACTATGCTGTTTCTAGTAGCTTACCCCATTCCTATTGTTTATAGGGGGTAGGAATGGGGGTAAGCTACTAGGAACAACGTAGTGGACGCGTTATTGTAACCAAGATAGACACGAAAGCTACGCCCACTACAGTAGGACAAATTTATATGCCAACTAGCTCTGCAGGTCATGAAGACACTGAAGAAATGTTTGATGAGATAAAAGAAATTATTTAGATAGTTAAGGAAGGTGAAAATGTAATAGTCATGGAGGGGAAGAATTCGATACTAGGGAAAGGAATAGAAGGAAAAGTAGTAGTTGAATGTGGACAGGGGGAAAGGGATGAAAGAAGAAGCCGCCTGGTAGAATTTTTCACAAAGCATTGCACAGTACAATGTTAAGACATAGATTTAGGAATCAGATTTTAAAATGTAAGACATTTTCGGAGGCAGATGCATTCTCTGGCCACAATTTATTGATTATGAACTGTAGATTAAAACTGAAGCAACTGCAAAAAGGTAGAAATTTAAGGGGATGGAACGTGGACAAGCTGAAATAACAAGAGGTTGTTGAGAGTTTCAGAGGGAGCATTAGGCAAAATTTGACTAGAACAGGGAAAAAGAATACAGCAGAAAACGAATGGGTGGCATTGAGAGATGAAATAATGAAGGCAGCAAAAAATCAGATGGGTAAAAAGACAAATACCCGCAGAAATTCTTGGATATCACAAGAGATAATAAATTTAACTGAAGAAAGGAGAAAATATAAAATGCAGAAAATGAAGCAGGCGAAAGGAAATACAAACGTCTAAACATAAGACTGATAGCGAGTGCAAAATAGCTAAGCAGGAATGGCTAATGACACATGTAAGGATCTACAATCGTATATCAATAGGGGAAAGATATTTATCGCCTACAGAACTTTGGAGAAAAGAGAATTAGCTTTCTGGATATCAAGAGCTCAAATGAAAAACCAGCCGTAAGCGAAGAAAGGAAAGTCGAAAGATGGAAGGAGTATAAATGGGGTCTACAGAAGAGAGATATACTTGAGGGCAGTGTTATAGAAATGGAAGAGGACATAGATAGAGATCAGATGGAAGATTTGACACTGAGATAATAATTTGGCAGAGCACTGAAAGACCTAAATCGAAAGAAGGACCCTAGAATAGGCGATATTCTATCAGAACCACTGATAGCCATGGGAGAATCAGCCACCTCGTATGCAAAACGTATGAGACGGACGAAATACCCTCGCTCTTCAAGAATGATAAAATAATTCCAATTTCAAATAAAGCGGGTGTTGACAGGCGTGAGTATTACCGAACTATCAGTTTAATAAGTCATGGTTACAAAATACTAACACTCAGTCTTTGCGGAATAATATGAAAAAACTGGTAGACCTCGAAGAAGATCAGTTTAGGTTCCGGAGAAATGTCGGAACACGCGAGGCAAAACTGACCCAACGACTTCTCTTAGAAGATGGGTTAAGAAAAGGCAAACCTATGTGTATGTCATTTGTAGATATAGAGAAAGGTTTTGACAGTTTGGCTGGAATACTCCCTTCGAAATTCTGAAGGTAGTCGGAGTAAAATACAGGAAGCGAAAGGCTGTTTACAACTTGTACAGAAACCAGACAGTAGTTATAAGAGTCGAGGGGCATGAAAGGGAAGCAATGGTTGAGAAGGAAGTGGAACAGGATTGTAAGCTGTCCTCGATGTTATTCAATCTGTATATTGAGCAAGCAGTAAAGGAAACTGAAGAAAAATTTCGAGTAGGAATTAAAGTGCAGGAAGAAGGAATAAAAGCTTTGAGGTGAATAATATCTTGAAAAAAACGATATAAGGTGAACATCAGAAAAGCAAAACGAGGTTAATTGAATGTAGTCGAATTAAATCAGGTGATGTCGCGGGAATTAGTTTAGAAAACGATACACGTGAAGTAGTAGATGAGTTTTCCTGTTTACACAGCAAAATAACTGATGATGGCCGACATTGGGAGGATATAAAATGTACGCTGCCATGGGAAGAAAAGCGTTTCTGAAGAAGAGAAATTTGTTAATATGGCATATAGATTTAAGTGTTAGAAACTCTTTTCTGGAAGTATTTGTGTGGAGTTTAGCCATGCATGGAAGTGAAACATGGACGATAAACAGTTGAGATACGAAAAAAATAGAAGCTTTTGAATTGTTGTCATAAAAAAGAATACTGACGATTAAATGGAAAGATCACGTAACAAACGAAGAAGTGCTTAAGAGAACTGAGGAGAAAAGAAATTTGTGGCACAACCCGATTACAAGATGGGATATATTGTGAGACATAAAGGGACCACCAATATAGTACTGTTGGGAACTGGGGGATATGGAATGTGTGTGGGACGGGGGGGGGGGGGGCGGGGGAGAAAATGGAAGAAGGAGACAGAGAGATGAATACAGTAAGCAGTTTCAGAAGGATGTAGATTGTAGTACTTCAGAGATGCTTGCACAGAATAGAGTAGCATGGAGAGCCGCATCAAACCAGTCGTCGGACTGAAGCCTCCAACAGAAAAAACAAAAGCTGAAGAAGTGCTCATGATCATATGGCATGCGCTCTAGCCTCCACATCTACTGGTACTTCATTGCTTTTAGTATCGTGTACATTAAATTGCATGTGTTTACGCTATTAATTATGGTACGTCCTGTATGTTATAAACAGTAACGGTCCCATCACACTTCCTTCGGGTACTCTTGGAATTATCTTAACGTCTGTCGATTTTACTTCGTTAAGAGCGACACATTGAATTTCGTTCTGCAAGAAAGTCCTTAATGCAGTCATAAATCCTGTCCGACACTCGGGTAACCTCGTGTTTTCTTCACTAAACGTCGGTGCAGAACTATATCAAATTCCTTTCTGAAGTCGATGAACAAGGCGTCGACGTGCGAGTAAAAACCATCGAAATGACTGCTCGTCGTACATGTTTCTTTCCCTTCTAAGTTTTCAGCACTCACTAAACAAAGGCAACCTTCATGACGCCTAAATATCGGGTCACCTGGTAGCACACAATATCGACAGTGGAAGTGCGTGTTGTCCTTTCGAAGTGCACCTAAAGTCTAAGAGTGTTCTCCCTAGATTCCATTTACATAATCTTATTCCAGAGAAATTCAGTCGACTGATCAGACTCGAACTGTTTTTTGTGACTAACCAAACACGATCGTTTTTGGAGCAAATTCTAAAGGAACCGTTATGTTACAGGTTGTCAGTCTGTGGAGGCTTTTTATCTCTAATTTGACCTTCAGAAAAAATATCACTGCACATGATAGAACGTCTTGCATGCCAAGGCTGCTTTTTAATGGGAATCACGACGTTATCGTCATCTCTCGTCGCCTCAGGGAACATACATACCGTAAAATCAATGTGTATATTTCATGATTAAATACTTACAAAGTTTTTCAATCAATTTTTTGCTTTCATCACTTCGTCTACTTAAAGCTAATTTGTTTTAAATAATATTAGTATGGTGCCCCCTTGCCTTGGGGGTGTGGAATCACAGTATCACCTCTGTCCCATTAGCATAGTGGTTCGGACTGCTCAAGCCGAAACGTCAAGGATGAAAACCCACGGCAGTGGAATATTCTTCCATCTTAGACCACAACCGTGAGTTGATAGTGCGCCAATTAAAGAGAAATATTGTCAGAAGAACTAAAAAAAGTATGTCTACGTGGCATGCAGAAATTCCCCTTACAAACTTCTAAGGCTTGTAGAGTGTAATGAGTACACATTATTTTGAATTGGGACCTATGTCTGGAAAAGTACTATTTCCGTGCCATATCTGTTTTAAAACATGTTTGCTAGGTAGGTATGCAACAGGGTAGTCATGGTGGACGGTTGGTTACGTCGGATCGGCTGAGGTCATTTGACGTCAATCCTAACTCTCTAACACGGTTCGAGGTTTATTCGCGTGCCTGTGACTGTTACAGCAACATGGTTCACTACACGTTTGGAGAGTACACTGACATGATCCTTCTGAATCGCGAAGCTCACCGTAATGGAAGAACCATCGTCGCCTTTAACAGGCTCGCCCTCCACGATGGCCGACTCCATCGCATATCCTTTTCTCCATGTTTACGCAACAACTTTGAGAAAGGGTCCGTTCACCGTCAGCAGGCGTGACTGTGGTGCTCGAAGAAGACGCCACACACCCGAATTGGAAGAGGCCGTACAACCCGTCAAAGAGTACGCGAGCAATTTCTTTGACTATTAAAGAGTGGAATTATAAAACAACCGATGTGATGGATCATGCCTAATCAATTACTTGTAAAAGTGATCGTGTTACCAACATGTTTTCAAACGGCTGTAGCACGGAAATGATACGTTTCCGGTCATGGGCCTAAGATCAAAATACGATCTGCCCGCTCTCCTCTACAAGTTCTAGAAGTTTGTAACGGGAATTTCCGAACACCCTGTATTTTATTTGCACGTAACGTATTCGTACAAAAAAAAAAAAATAAAAAGGTGAGAAGGTATTCTGATACTAGAGAATTAAGCCGCTCACCTCATCACTACATGAAAAGAAGAATTGGAAAATAAATAGTTTGTTAAGAATGTTCTAGTTGCCACTGACTGGTTCTAAGTGCCAATAAGAAAGTAGTCGTTTAAATGCCATTAATACTGAGGCAGTATATTTTATTTTTTGTAATATACACTCCTGGAAATGGAAAAAAGAACACATTGATACCGGTGTGTCAGACCCACCATACTTGCTCCGGACACTGCGAGAGGGCTGTACAAGCAATGATCACACGCACGGCACAGCGGACACACCGGGAACCGCGGTGTTGGCCGTCGAATGGCGCTAGCTGCGCAGCATTTGTGCACCGCCGCCGTCAGTGTCAGCCAGTTTGCCGTGGCATACGGAGCTCCATCGCAGTCTTTAACACTGGTAGCATGCCGCGACAGCGTGGACGTGAACCGTATGTGCAGTTGACGGACTTTGAGCGAGGGCGTATAGTGGGCATGCGGAAGGCCGGGTGGACGTACCGCCGAATTGTTCAACACGTGGGGCGTGAGGTCTCCACAGAACATCGATGTTGTCGCCAGTGGTCGGCGGAAGGTGCACGTGCCCGTCGACCTGGGACCGGACCGCAGCGACGCACGGATGCACGCCAAGACCGTAGGATCCTACGCAGTGCCGTAGGGGACCACACCGCCACTTCCCAGCAAATTAGGGACACTGTTGCTCCTGGGGTATCGGCGAGGACCATTCGCAACCGTCTCCATGAAGCTGGGCTACGGTCCCGCACACCGTTAGGCCGTCTTCCGCTCACGCCCCAACATCGTGCAGCCCGCCTCCAGTGGTGTCGCGACAGGCGTGAATGGAGGGACGAATGGAGACGTGTCGTCTTCAGCGATGAGAGTCGCTTCTGCCTTGGTGCCAATGATGGTCGTATGCGTGTTTGGCGCCGTGCAGTTGAGCGCCACAATCAGGACTGCATACGACCGACGCACACAGGGCCAACACCCGGCATCATGGTGTGGGGAGCGATCTCCTACACTGGCCGTACACCACTGGTGATCGTCGAGGGGACACTGAATAGTGCACGGTACATCCAAACCATCATCGAACCCATCGTTCTACCATTCCTAGACCGGCAAGGGAACTTGCTGTTCCAACAGGACAATGCACGTCCGCATGTATCCCGTGCCACCCAACGTGCTCTAGAAGGTGTAAGTCAACTACCCTGGCCAGCCAGATCTCCGGATCAGTCCCCCATTGAGCATGTTTGGGACTGGATGAAGCGTCGTCTCACGCGGTCTGCACGTCCAGCACGAACGCTGGTCCAACTGAGGCGCCAGGTGGAAATGGCATGGCAAGCCGTTCCACAGGACTACATCCAGCATCTCTACGATCGTCTCCATGGGAGAATAGCAGCCTGCATTGCTGCGAAAGGTGGATATACACTGTACTAGTGCCGACATTGTGCATGCTCTGTTGCCTGTGTCTATGTGCCTATGGTTCTGTCAGTGTGATCATGTGATGTATCTGACCCCAGGAATGTGTCAATAAAGTTTCCCCTTCCTGGGGCAATGAATTCACGGTGTTCTTATTTCAATTTCCAGGAGTGTAAGTACATAAATACAGCAGTAATGTAGAACTGTAGTCCGCAAAACCATTTCTTATTTTGTAATTGTGACGTTAAGTCACGAGGGAAGAGTGCAACCATTCCTCAAATTAATATGAGTGTTGCAAAATTGCTGAATTGGTTGCTAAATGAAGTGCCACTAGTTAAAAATCCAATAACTTTATTTGACGCATTTCGGGAGATACCCGTCATCAGATAGTCTGTAAACCAAAATATAACTGACGGAAAATATGCAAAGGTATAGAGAGCAACATGACAAGAGTGCATACTGAAAGCTGACACACACACACCATCATCATCTAGGTATTCAGAAGCATAAAGTAAGTGAACAGTTGTTATGGCAGACTAATTTCAAAACTACATCATGCCTTCTAGATAGACAATTTAAGTCACCAGAGGGCGGTCAAGCATACACAGTTGACGCCGCATAGCGTCGAAAACAGAATGATAAATTTTAGTTTATTTACATAAATATTGTTGAATATAAAACATAACTTTAAGGAACGTATCCAAAGCAATAAAGTAAAGAACACGTCGTAAAACATTTTTTACGTTGCTATAAAAAGCCCTCAGTAGATTATACACATAAAATAATATGCGTAACGATGCAAACCAATTATACTGAATCAAAATTATGCATAAATGATGTACTGCAAAAATGTGAACCATACCACATAGTGATAGTAAAATCTATGAAATTCCATTGATTTAAAAAAAGAAAAGAAAAATGAAATGCTTGTATTCTTGTCGTAAGCCGCGACAGCTTTTTTCGTTTCTTTATAGCAGTGGAATTTCATATATTTTACTGTTATCACTAAATGGTATGGTTCACATTTTCTTCAAATCGTCATTTGCGCATAATTTCGATTTTGTATAATTGGTTTGTATATCTTACGCATGTTATTCTATTGATGACGTTTTATATCAACGTAACAATTGTGTTTTACGGCGTGTTGTATACTTTCTTGCTTTGTATACGTTTCTGTTATGTTTCATGTTCAATTTTTATGCAAATAAACTTAAATTTATCATTCTATTTTCGCCGCTGTACGGCTGTACGGCATCACCTATGTATGATTCACCACCCTCTGATGGCGTGAATTGTCTACATAGAAAGCATGACGTAGTTTTGAAATTAATCTGCCGTAACAGCTGTATGTGTTATGTTATGCATCTGGATATCGATATGATCGTAGAATGTGTGTCAGCTCTCAATGTGACGAAACTTTGTAACGCTTGTAACCTTCTCATGTTGCTCTCTGTATCTATGTATATCTTCTGTCCTTAGTGTTTTGGTTTGCAGAACATTTTTTTTAGTTTGTGTTAAATTACTATGGGAACAAATTACTGAGGTCATCGACCCCTAGGCTTACACACTGCTTTATCTAACATAAACTAATTTGCGCTAAGGACAACACACACACCCATGCCCGAGAGAGGACTCGAACCTCCGACGTGGTGAGCCGTGCGAACCGTGGTAAGGCTCCTCAGACCGCGCGGCCGCCTTGTTTTCCAGACTATCTGATGATGGGTATCTCCCGAAACTCATGCAATGAAGTCATTGGTTTTAAACTAGTGGCATTTCATTTAACAACCAATTCAGCAATTTTGCAGCACTCATATTAATTTCTTATACATTTTAAATTTCTTACTAGAGACCAACAAAATTAAATTCAACAAAAAAGCGCTCAGAATTTGTCTTCCGTGTCTCACACAACTCCAGTCTTGGTATTAGATGTTGCAAAGTTTAGTTAGTGCTTCCTTTGCCGTTGAGGAAGGAATACCGACATCGTCGACAGGCCTTTCTGTTTTGCTACATGCCTGGTCTTTTAGATGGAGTACGGCGTGGCATACATTATCCACGGTCCTCCCTCTTTTTAATATGTTGACGTTTGTCGTTCGTCTTTCTCAGAGAAAGAATTTTTAATACTTATTACAGACAGATGAGTATGAGACACTTTGATAATATTGCATGTGGAGACATTTCACGCCTGTATTGATAAAAATGTTTCAGAAGCATCTCCAGCTTCAAGATGTCAGTTGAATGCATGGGAATTTAATGGAATCTCATCAAAATCTTACTGAACATTGACTCCGACGCATGACAGTTGGAACTCCAGAGGCAAGGACTGTTTGACAAAAAGACGTTTGCATCATCTAGTAAAGAATACCTGAAACATTTTCTCCATGATGTGGCACTTGGAACAAGTCTAGGGACATGCAACAAAATACCGAAACCACAATAGCGCGTAAAACTCATATTGTGGAAACGTGGCACTTACGAAGTTGACATTTCCTCTTTTCGAACCATTGGCTCATGATTAAGCATTTCCATTTGCCTTTAGGTCTCCTTTGGCAATGAGCTTGACGTAAAATAGTATTTTTCGACCAAACGACAATGGTCTATGCGTACGCCATGCATGAGCACGCTTTATTGTTTATCATTTGCACACTGTATTTCATATTCTCTCAATCTGAAATCATTAGGTGTATTCCAGCGCAAATGTGCCTCAAGAGCATGCGTATGTTTCGTAGTCTTTCAGAAACAGTTCCAGTATCACACCTTACCTCAGCCTGCCTGTTTACGTGTTAGTAACTACACATAACCGATTTCCGAAAATGAATACATTGTGCCAGTAAATTTCATGAGAGAATATTACATTTTCCTCGGCTTTTGTCTACGTTACACCAACTGGGAGCAGAAACGGCTCTGAAGTTACATTCCTTGTCCAAATATTTACTATTAAAAACAGTCTTGATCACGATTTATTTATCAAGGTGACCGGTTCGACCACTACTGTGGTCATCTTCAAACGATTGAGTAGGAACCTCCTTCTGTTGGAGAATCACTAGTGATTCGCCAAGAGAAAGAGGTTCCTACTCAATGGTCTGAAGATGACCACAGTAGTAGTCTAGACTGGTCACCTTGATAAATAAATCGTGATCAAGACTGTTTTTAATAGTAAATATTTGTAACAAGTTGATCACTGCCACTCCCATAATATATTCAAAAGTAATTCCTTGTCCAAACTGAAATAATGCTTCTATAACTCCCCGGCTGATGATACGACGTTTGATTTTGAAGAAAAAAGAATGATAGACGTAAATTATCTCATAGCAGTTAGGATCTGTGGCACTTTTCTTTTTCGGACACGAGAATAACTATATATAATATTTTAGTGACCCACTCTGGTCAGACGATTAGTGATAATAAATTATATACACAACCCTTCCTGAGGAATAATTATATTACTGAAAACCGTATCAAAAGCACTACTGTAGTTCCTCAGATTAGTCTTCACATACAGACAGAAAAAAGTGGGGGGGGGGGCGGAGATTTTAATTTATAATGTGCATAAATGATCATACCGCATCCTCCTTGATGTATACGGTACTGAAAAAAACTGTAAATAAGCGTTTTAATTTTTACCAATGACTGAAAACACCATTACAGTCGGCCTTGGTAAGCAACAAGTCAGATCCGGTACAGCGGCGGAGGTTTAAGATGATGGGCCGCCATTCCGAGAGGAAGTGCTCTGTCAAAGTTTATTGCTCTCCGTTATGGCCCAAGTCGGATTCTGCGCTTTATTGACGCATCGTTAACTTGGAAACAGCGAATATCCTGGATGCCTGGAGGAGATTAGATGCAGATTCCTGTTCACGGCGAGGTATCAAGTATACTTAAAATGCTATTCCCTTGATCCTTAAAATATAATCGCTCCTTAAGGTAGCCAACATTCGCCGAGTTATTTTACAGTCAATTGCTGTTATCAGGAGCGACACACCAATGAAATTTTGTAAATGAGTTCGGTAAGTATCTTCCCATAAGAGTTAGTAAGTCCGAATTAGAAGTAAGTAAGTGCAGGCATGGAGCAAGCAAAAAAAAGGACGGAAATAGCTAATGGTGGTTCTTAATACATTCCATTAAACTGTATTAGTTCAAAATTTTGAACTGACTCGGTTACCGACTAACTCAGTTTTACCGTTCCGAACGTCAGTCGGTAAAAACAGATTCCTTGTAGGATCTCTTTGTGTTCGATTGTACGTATGTCTGTCTGTTAGAACCCTTTCACTCAGGAAACTGTAGATGAATCAAATCGAAATTTATGTCACATATTAAAGAATATGGTCCCTCGGCGGCGTAAGAAAGCTAAGCCTCAACATTACTGCGACCATAAGATGATGCCATTTACATCACATGTTTTGATATCTTGCCAATTTCGATATCGATAACAGGCAAAAATCCTCGAACTTCTCGATTCCCGGCGTGAATGAACTCTATATATATATAATT
Source organism: Schistocerca americana (assembly GCF_021461395.2). Lineage (NCBI taxonomy): Eukaryota > Metazoa > Arthropoda > Insecta > Orthoptera > Acrididae > Schistocerca > Schistocerca americana. Next base: position 257,092,805 of record NC_060126.1, read on the forward strand.
AAGTTTGCACAGAATCCTCGGTGTGCGAGATCTATTCGCACTTATGCATTTTTTTTAATAAAAAGATTTTACTAAGGAGACTATCAGCAGTTAGGTTGTTCGCTTCTGCGGCGTCTGTGTCAAAGTTATTCCGAATTTACACGTCATCTTGTGGTCCTGAATATATATTTATTTAATTCGAAACTGTTCGTAACATAATAGTTGGGTTGCAAAAAAATGCAGTAATGCCCCGAAGTATATATGATTAAAACCTCAATAGCAGTAGTAATTCAGTTTTCTTGATGAATTCTTGACAGCTTCTGGCTAAATTTCAAGAATCTAGGTCAACGGTGAGTACCCTATAGGTTTTGATAAGTTGGTTTGCTAGTATCAAAATATGTGACATACATGGCCGTATCTGTTGGTTGCACTGCCTGGAAAGCTTACGTTTACGACACCGCCAAGGGCGTACATAACTTAGTATCTGACAACAATTTCAATTCGGTAAGTCTACCCGCTTCTGAGAAAAATAGGTCTTAACAGACGGAAGAATAGACGGACACTCCTGAACATGTGCCCCATGATATACATACACTGTTCTGTAACGTTATTTCGATAAGTAGTAGTCCTTTGATGTGATACGTGCCCTTTTATTCCTAGTGCACAAGTGACACATGTTTCTCGTTTGCAATTTTCCAAAGAGAGAGAATTCTGTCTAAAAGAAAGCGTCCGTATTTATAGTTGTAACTACTAACGAAGTGCAGAAATGTGTTCTTACAATGGGATGAGAGACCGTTTGCGAAAAACCTGAAACATTGAAAAGAGCATGCTGGGGGAAAGAATAATAGGACCGGCGCTGAGGGTTCCGTACAATCTCAGTTATATGTGGACAGTTTATCCACTCTGAGAATGGAGAATATCGACTATGCCTGTTATCGATATTGATACTGGCAAGTAATCGGTCCTGGGAAGTTCCAGGCCTGTGGAGAATTTTTTAATATTAAGTTTTACGTCGGATAACAAATGACAAAAAATATTTGTTTTATGTGATATAATCATAAGTTAAAACTATTCCGATTTCTTTCCTTTACTTCTACTGTTAAACCTTGCTTCTGGCTAAATTTCAAGAATCTAGGTCAACGGTGAGTACCCTATAGGTTTTGATAAGTTGGTTTGCTAGTATCAAATATGTGACATACATGGCCGTATCTGTTGGTTGCACTGCCTGGAAAGCTTACGTTTACGACACCGCCAAGGGCGTACATAACTTAGTATCTGACAACAATTTCAATTCGGTAAGTCTACCCGCTTCTGAGAAAAATAGGTCTTAACAGACGGAAGAATAGACGGACAATCGGATAAAAATGACAGGTTCTTTTTTTCGTATGGTATAAATATAAATACAGAAGTTTTGGAATTTTCTTTCATTTGTACAGTGAAGCCTTCCTTCTTTCCAAATTTCTTGATACTACGCCAGCGTTAAGTACTCTATAGGTTTTAATGAGTGAGTTTTCGAGTACCAAAATATTTGACATAAATGGCCATATCTTTTGACTGCATTTATGAAACCACCAACTTATAAAGTGACATAAATTTCGACTTGATACGTCCACCCGTTCCTAAGATAAGAAAGATCTTGACAGGTGAACAGACTGACAATCTGATAACAAATGACGAAATTGTTTCGTGTAATATAATTAATAATTTGCGATTTTCAGATTTTTTCCTTTAACTGTACTGTGAAGCATTGTTTCTTGCCAAATATCATGATTCTATGCCAACGGCAAGTACCCTATAAGTTTTGATGTGTGAGTCTGAAGTAAGAAAATATGTGACATAAATGGCCGTATGTTCTGATGCAGTGACTTGGAAGTTTATGTTTTCTACATCGCCAAGGGACCATGGACCTTATTACATAAATAAATGTCAACTTAAAGCGTCTGTCCGTTCCTGAGGAAAATGTTTTTCCAAACAGACAGAAGGACACCAAACAAAATGATCCTGTAAGCGTTCGGTTTTCACCGATTGAAAATGAAACCATGTATAACTGCGTCCAGCTATGTACCTCCCAATGAGATTACATTATATTTCTTATGCATGGACTGTACAGTAGAATGAGGACAGCTGAAGAGCTACTTTAAGCAGAGACAGTAGCAGACGCTCTGGCTTCGAAAGCCAACAGTAACGGCTAGAAGAATAATCTATTAGTGATATCCCCTTTCAGCACTCCTATGTAGTATTTTCTTAACGTCAACTCATGCTGAATGTAACGACACCGTTAAATGCCAGTGCGTTCACGATACAACGTCACTTCACTTAACCCAGTACCGAACGGTGAATCTGATGTTGTGGGGAACCGTCTGTGTTGCAAAGAGTCGGAATATACGTTGTATCAGACTTAAGGAAATAGAAATATTAGGCTCTATTGCTGGCCAAAGCCAAATCATAAGCAATGTTCTTGATAAAGTTTGTATGGTAAATTATTGAGAAGTGAAGTGATTGGAAAAGTGATGCCCAATCGTTCCAAAACATCGGGATTTGCTTTATAGAGAAAATATTTATACATAAAAAACACATCAAACAATAGTCAAAAGGGAGTACGTAGGGTCCTTACCCCTTACCCATTGTATTTTGTTTGCATTCCAAGTATCAGATGATGCTGAATACAATTTTTTTTTTTTCCTGAGATAGAGCTAACTTTTTCACTATCATAAAAATTCACTTAATGAAAATTCTTTCCTCTATTTATGTCTGTATTTATGCACAGAATAGGCTTTCTCTTTGTCAAAGAACTGTGAAACCTAAATCATTTTTCATTTCCAGATATTTGGCCTCTTTTATGCAAGAATACTCACAGAAAAAAATACCCAAGATCTCGTGGAACCTTCGCAAAGCGTCACAAAAACGAAGCAGAAGACAAAACGAAAATTACGTACCACAAAAAATACACAAACAGAACATTAGTGAGGGTGACTGAGCATCCTTGACGCTGATGCCCAGTCCGATTCAGTTCCGGTCTGCTGAATGTTGCCATTTCAGAAGCACTGTGAAATGCTTCGAAGTTCCGCTCCGTGACGCGCAGTACGTAACATTCTTCGGCGGAGAAGGCTAAGAGGGTTCGGTTTAATGCCCCGTCGTCGACAAGTTTATTAGAACCGATGAACTAACTCGAAATTGACGGTAATGGGGCAGTTTATTCACAGCGTCGTTCCCTGAGAAACTGACCGAATGTTCACCTTAGTTTTTAATGCCTCGTCGTCGACAAGTTTATTAGAACCGGTGAACTAACTCGAAATTGACGGTAATTGTGCAGTTTGTGCAATGTCGTTCCCTTAGAAACGGACCGAGCTTTCACCTTAGTTATTTAGGTAAACCACGTGCCTTTCTGAGTGAAATTTCGAGCGTGCAAGGTTTGCCTGCAGTGTGCAGTTTACTGTGTCCCTGCTAAACACAACGCGTGTTGCACCGCAATACTGTTCTGCACGTAGCCTGCTATAAACGGACGTGAAAACAAATGCTTACAGCAGTTGTAATCGACCTGAGACTGTGGGATCCAGTATCTCAGGGAAAATCTTGTACTTTTAAAAATGTAACTATAAATTATTTACTGTACTTAAGCTCAGTTTATATTAGTAAGTTTTTGAGTAATTATATTCAGACGTATGGATTCTTCTCATGCGAGATAATGGTGAACGTCAGTTGTAACACATGATAGAGGAAAGTTCTCTTACATGCCCTTCTTATTCTTTACAAGGTTTACTTTGTATAGCTAGGTCTGCAAACAATGGTTCAGAAAACGACGCATCGAGAAGTTCATACATTTAATGTGGTATACTGTTTTGCACACGAAGAAGCGCTCTTAGTGAAGAAAATGCAAGAAAAACTATGAGGAACCATGAATAGAATATTCAGAATTGAGCACTTTATTAAATGTTCCAGCTTTAAATTCAAGATTATTTGGAAATATTTCTAGAAACTGAGAAAGAAAAAGTCTTGACTTATTACGAGTACTACATTCTAAAAGGCTTAACACAGATGAAGCATGAAAACAGGAAGAATGTGTACTGATCTGTTAAAAAAAATAGAAATAGTGAACTGTCCAGGAACAAGTTCAATAAAGAGCTGCCTGAAATGGTAATGACGTCATAGGTAAGTGATTATGGTGTGATACTGCCACGCGAGCGAGCTGTGTTCAAAACTCACTCTTGACAGCTGTCACACTACACATTGGTTATAGTGATACCAGACGAGATACCACACAGACGTCTCACAGAAACGAAAATAACAAATAAACGGGTGTGAACAATGTTACAACAAAGGGAGTCAAGAGTCAAGACATCGAAAACGAAACGAGACTTCGAAAACGCTAAAAAATATGTTTTGACAGAGCGCAGAGGAAATGTATGATTGCGTTCATTTGTTGCAGCTTGTGTGACAAACTATTGTGTTTTCATAATATCCTAGGGAGTGATCCAATTCACATTCATAACAAGACCTATATCGGGCAAGGAGGCACATCTCACTCAATTACCAGTCGTACAAATTAGGTGCGTCCATAAAAATTCTTATTGTGGTATATAAGAAACTATCAGCCTCGGTTGCGGTAATGAAACCAACCTTTACCTAGGTTTCAGCCCAAGTAATTGAGCCTTCTTCAGAAGATAAACCCCATTGTATAATATGTCTACGAGGGCATGGTCTAGAAATAAAAGTAAAACAGCCTGAAGAGGAGTAGTCACATTTTAAAAATGCGGTACGTAGGTACTAAGTCACCACCAAGACCTAACTTAAGCTCCGGCGAACGCCTCGTCTCCATGGACGAAAGTACTAAAGTACTAAAATTCTTATCGTATGTCACTAATGGCATCACACACCAGACGTGTTTTCGGGTGGCGGATTCGGTGTCGCCTTGTCATCAAACATTAGCGGTTCCCATTCGAAAGCGACTTCCTTTGGATTGCTAATAGAGTAGTTGTGCAGAATCAATAGTCATTACACCCCGCCATTGCAAACGGACGTTAGACCCGAACAGCGGAAAAAAAAGTTGGCGCGAGGGAGGTTTGAACACGGCTTGCTCGCTTGGCAATGCAACACTACAACGGCTTCACTACGACGCCACTTCTCTTCAGGTTTGCTCTATATTGTAGTTGTTACTCTTGGACTGTTCACTGTTTCTGTTTTGCTCTTTTTTCACAGTCCAGTACGCCTTCCTCCTATTTCGATGCTTCATCAGTTTTTGACGGGCTGTTTACTGTGCCCTCTTACCACTAAATCTGAGAGGGGTGCGATGGGTAGTTTCCCTTGCATCAAAAGGCAAAATAAATCGAACACTTTTGTTCATATTGGGGAAAAAATATCTTAATGGAAAAAAATCAGTTTGCCGTTCTGTTGGTCTTGACCTTCTCTGAATTCCTTTAGTTGTCGGACACATTCTTTCGATTAAATAACTTAAAATGGAAGAAAGGATCAGTATTTGAAGTAGGAGACAAAACACACAAATTATAGACATGCCATAAATGTTGTTGCTGCGTACTTAACTTGGAAGACCGGTTTGATGTAGCTCTCCCAGCAAGCCGTTTTATCTCCAAATAGCTACTGTAATCTCCATACATCAGAACCTGCTTCTGTATTCGTCTATTGGTCTCCTACTACAATTTCACCACCCATACTTTCCTCCTACTCTGGTTGTATCCATCTAAATTTCCCCGTTCTTATGTAACACCATATTTCAAAAGCTTCTGCTCTCCTCTTGTCCCAACTGCGTATTGTGTACGTTTCACTTACCTACAAATGAAATGAAACGATCGTATGGCATTGTTGGCCGGGAGGCCACATGGGGGGACGTTCGGCCGCCGTATTGCAAGTCGTTTTTAGTTGACGCCACTTCGGCGACTTGCGAGTCAATGATGATGAAGAACACACAACACCCAGTCATCACGAGGCAGAGAAAATTCCTGACCCCGCCGGGAATCGAACCCAGGACCCCGTGCGCGGGAAGCGAGAACTTACCCACAAGGTTACACTCATAACCTCTTTTCAACACAATATCCATTCGGTCCAGTTACTCTTCCAAGTTTATGCTGTATTTGACAGAATTACCGTGTTATCGGTAAACGTCGAAGTTTTTTTATTTCCTGTTACTGAATTATAATTCTTTCTCCATATGTTTCTTTGGTTAAATTTACTGTTTATGCAATATACAAATTGAATAAAATCTGAGTTGACTTACAGCCCTGTCTCACTCTCTTCTCAACTACTGCTCCCCTCTCACGTCCTTCGACTCTTGTAACTATTCGTCACTGTCGCTTGAACAGCTCGCATTTATGGCAGAAGTCTGGCCCAACGGCAAGTCTACAGCGACTGGAAAAAAAACGCAGGTGTTTTCTGTATATCAGAAAGGAAAAAAACAGACTCGCAATATTATTCACCAATATCCTTAAAGTCGCAAGTCTACAGAATTCTCGAGCAAATTCTGAGTTAGAATATAATGAATTTCCTTCGGCGAGGAAAACTATCCTCAGATCAACAAGTTTTTAGAAAGCATCGCTCGTGCAATCTCACCTTGTTCTTTTCTCGTAGCATATCCTGTACACTAAGGATTACGGGCAAGAGACAGATTCCACATTCATAGATTTCCGTGAAACGTGTTTGATAAAGTGCACCTCTGCAGACTATTACGGAGGTCTAAACAAACGGAGTAGATTGTCAGATACGCGAGCGGCTCGTACACTGCTTGTGCAGTAGCACTCAGTACACTGTCCTGGAGAGCGAGTGCTCATCGGAGACAGTGGTATCGGCAGGAAAGACACAGGGAAGTGCGACAGGACCGTTCTTTTTCTCCAGATACGTAAAGGATCTGACGGATACCGTTAGCAGCAAACTGCGACTTTTCGCTAATGGCTCTGTGATGTACGGGAAAGTATCGACGTAGAGTGACTGTAGGGGGATAAAGGTTTAGTTGGGCAGAATTTCTATTTGGTGTGATGAAAAACAGATTGCTCTAAGTGTAGAAAAATGTAAGTTAATGGAGATTAATAGGAAAAACAGTCCTGTAATGTTCGTATACGGCATTGGTGGTTTTCTGCTTCACTGTGACACTTCAATTGAGTATCTATGCGTAGCGTTGCACAGTGATATGAAATGGAACGAGCACATTACATTGTTCATCGGGATGGTAGTCTCCCGTTTACTGGAAGAAATCTAAGGAAGTGCAGCTTATCTTTGCGTACAGAACACTTGTACGGCCCAGTCTTATGTATTTTTCGAGTGTTTGGGATCCCCACATGATCAGGTTAAAGGAGCACATCGATGCAGTCCAGAGGCGTGCTACTAGATTTGTCAACGGTACGTGGACTCAAATGGTAATCACTGAACGAAAAAACAGTATTGAGACAATATAAAGAACTGGCACTTGCGTCTGACACCAGAGTGATTCTACTGACAAGGACGAACGGTACATCTCGCGTAAGGAATCTGAAGACGAGGGACATTAGGGATCATACATAAGCGCAAAAGACAGTCTTTTTTCCTCTGTCCATTGGCGGGTGGAACACAGTAGGCAATAACTTTTCTCCGGCAACAACCATATGGCGGCTTTTGGAGTAGGTCTCTAGCTGTAGATGTATAGGGGTGGACAGAAAAACACTCCACCTTACTATTCCTGTTACGCTGTAGGAAAAGCGTTGGCATCGAAATCAGCTTCCAGTCGTCTTGGAACGAATGAATACAGGTCCTGCTCAAGGCAGTCTTATACCATTCTTTCTGAAAAACAGTGGCGAGTTCAGGTCACGATGAAGGATGTAGATAGCGATCACACACCATTCTCTCCACAGTAGACGACAGAGACTGTATAAAACTGAGATCTGGTAACTGTGGCAGCCAGGGGGGATGCGATAGGTTCATCCTCGTGCTCACAAAACCAGTTCCTGTGTGAGCAGGTGCCCTGTTGTTCAAATGGTTCAAATGGCTCTGAGCACTATGGGACTCAACTGCTGTGGTCATAAGTCCCCTAGAACTTAGAACTACTTTAACCTAACTAACCTAAGGACAGCACACAACACCCAGCCATCACGAGGTAGAGAAAATCCCTGACCCCGCCGGGAATCGAACCCGGGAACCCGGGCGTGGGAAGCGAGAACGCTACCGCACGACCACGAGATGCGGGCATGCCCTGTTGTCTTCGTACACGGCATCATTACTGGGGAAGAAACAGTGTATCATCTGATCTGTTCAAAAAATGGCTCTGAGCACTATGGGACTTAACTGCTGTGGTCATCAGTCCCCTAGAACTTAGAACTACTAAAACCTAACTAACCTAAGGACATCACACACATCCCTGCCCGAGGCAGGATTCGAACCTGCGACCGTAGCGGTCGCGCGGTTCCAGACTATAGCGCCTAGAACCGCTCGGCCATTCCGGCCGGCATCTGATCTGTGAAAGCGGTTATGTGAGCATACGAACTTGCAGAGACCCATGGTGACCGTGTAATACTAAGATGTAGCTGCCCAACTCATCACCGAACCCCGCCATTTTTGACTCTTGGGATGTAAACTCGGCCAGGATTTGGAAACAGTATGAAACAAGGCTCATTCAACCAAATGAGTAGAGGTATTACGGCATCCACACCACTTTTCTCTGTTACTGTCATTTGCATCAGTGATGAGTGATTTTGAAATTTTAGCACGCCCTGCAGTTTCCTGCTTACGTATTGTTTGATGCTGACAGGGTTGGAGAGTGCGACATTCAGTTCTGCAGGGACTTTTGAAGTCGTCGTCCTGGTAGTTTTCGTCCCAGTCATCTCCGGTGTCCATCTGTCAGGATCACTCAGCACGTACTTTCACCTGTATTGTGATTAAGCGGATGATGTCTTTCTGCTTTCCCTGTGAGCGGGGCAAATCTTCGATATGGCGACTCTTGAAATACCAACCACTTCGGCTGCTTTGGTTATGGAAGCACCCACAATATGAACATCAAGAAAGAATTTGCCCATGTTCGAAGTCACTTGCTACGACATAATGCACTCACACCGACACATAACACTGTTCTTACCACTACCGCCACTTGCAACGTACTGAGGACATTGGACAGGCGCCCTTCGTGGTCAAAACCAACAGCGTAACTCACAGGCTTTGCTAACATCTGCTCTTACGTTCAAAATGCATTTCTCGCGTTGCTTCCATACTTTTGTCCTACCCATGTCCATTATATACGTAATTGTACTCCGTACCTTCTGACTAGCAGGAAAAAAATTCAAGATTAAAAGGAGAGCAATGAACTTCACAATATTGTCACGTAGAAGAAGGTGTAAGTAGATGAATGACGAACAGTAACTTCACTTAACGGAGGTTTATTCAACACTTGCACATACAAGAACGCGGAGCGAACTGCCTGCGGCCAAGATACATACGGTATATATACAGCTACAGAACTTCTAGAATGTACGCGAACCGAATATAGAAATTAAAATTATACCGTTCAGGAGAGATTTGAACTCACGACCGTCCAAGCAACAGTATAGAATCATAACCGCTACACTATTTTTTTTAATTACCTGACCGGAAATCGAACCCGGCCTCCTTAGGACGGCAGTCCGTCACGCTGACCATTTTTTTTTTTTTTAACTCAGGATCTCGTCCCAGTCATATCCGGTGTCCATCTGTCAGGATCACTCAGCACGTACTTTCACCTGTATTGTGATTAAGCGGGGCAATTGTGTTTTTTTTAATGGCAAGTTCGCTACCAACTTTTTTTTGTACTTTTTCTCGTAAATAATAAAGAAAATGACTGTGTTGAAAATAAAAAAACTGACGAAAGGGACTCGATCCAGCGATCTCGCGATTACGAGACTTGAACGCTAACCACTTTTTTATTTTCTTTTTATTTTTTTTATTTTTTAATGGAAAAAGGCGTCTTTCAGTTGCGACAAACAAAATTAGAATGTACGTGCCTAGCAACAACAGAACAAGAGTTCCTTCTAAACTATGAAATAGAATTTGAAACTAATAGTATGATATGAAACTTCCTGGCAGATTAAAACTGTGTGTCCGACCGAGACTCGAACTCGGGACCTTTGCCTTTCGCGGGCAAGTGCTCTACCAACTGAACTACCGAAGCACGAATCACGCCCGGTACTCACAGCTTTACTTCTGCCAGTACCTCGTTTCCTACCTTCCAAACTTTACAGAAGCTCTCCTGCGTACCTTGCAGAACTAGCACTTCCGAAAGAAAGGATATTGCGGAGACATGGCTTAGCCACAGCCTGGGGGATGTTTCCAGAATGAGATTTTCACTCTGCAGCGGAGTGTGCGCTGATATGAAACTTTTTGGCAGATTAAAACTGTGTGCCCGACCGAGACTCGAACTCGGGACATTTGCCTTTCGCGGGCAAGTGCTCTACCAACCGAGCTACCGAAGCACGAATCACGCCCGGTACTCACAGCTTTACTTCTGCCAGTACCTTGTCTCCTACCTTCCAAACTTTACAGAAGCTCTCCTTGGATTGTTTGGGGGAAGAGACCAAACAGTGAGGTCATCGGTCTCATCGGATTAGGGAAGGACGGAGAAGGAAGTCGGCCGTGCCCTTTCAAAGGAACCATCCCGGCATTTACCTGGAGCGATTCAGGAAGCTCTCCTGCGAACCTTGCAGAACTAGCACTCCTGAAAGAAACGATAATGCGGAGACATGGCTTAGCCACAGCCTGGGGGATGTTTCCAGAATGAGATTTTCACTCTGCAGCGGAGTGTGCGCTGGTATGAAACTTCCAGGCAGATTAAAACTCTGTGGCCGACCGAGACTCGAACTCGGGACCTTTGCCTTTCGCGGGCAAGTGCTCTACCAACTGAGCTACCGAAGCACGAATCACGCCCGGTACTCACAGCTTTACTTCTGCCAGTACCTCGTTTCCTACCTTCCAAACTTTACAGAAGCTCTCCTGCGAACCTTGCAGAGCTAGCACTCCTGAAAGAAAGGATATTGCGGAGACATGGCTTAGCCACGGCCTGGGGGATGTTTCCAGAATGAGATTTTCACTCTGCAGCGGAGTGTGCGCTGATATGAAACTTCCTGACAGATTAAAACTGTGTGCCCGACCGAGACTCGAACTCGGGACCTTCGCCTTTCGCGGGCAAGTGCTCTACCAACTGAGCTACCGAAGCACGAATCACGCCCGGTACTCACAGCTGTACTTCTGCCAGTACCTCGTCTCCTACCTTCCAAACTTTACAGTTTTAATCAGCCAGGAAGTTTCATATCAGCGCACACTCCGCTGCAAAGTGAAAATCTCATTCTGGAAACATCCCCCAGGCTGTGGCTAAGCCATGTCTCCGCAATATCCTTTCTTTCAGGAGTGCTAGTTCTGCAAGGTTCGCAGGAGAGCTTCTGTAAAGTTTGGAAGGTAGGAGACGAGGTACTGGCAGAAGTAAAGCTGTGAGTACCGGGCGTGATTCGTGCTTCGGTAGCTCAGTTGGTAGAGCACTTGCCCGCGAAAGGCAAAGGTCCCGAGTTCGAGTCGCAGTCGGGCACACAGTTTTAATCTGCCAGGAAGTTTCATATCAGCGCACACTCCGCTGCAGAGTGAAAATCTCATTCTGGTAATAGTATGATGATAGATAATAAAGAAAAAAATGTAACAAAATCCCGCACGCCATTCCATGTGAATGGCCCATCTGCGTACAGATTCCATGTTCCAAGTTGATAAAACATTTCGCAGAGTGTGGAGCTTCATGACGGCGGTCATCCTCTGCCCGGTACTCCCCATCTGTGAGGGGGATTATCGAAGACGCTGCGCAAATAGTTCGCAAATAGCTGTCAGTACCGGGGTGTACGCTCAAGTGTGCTATGACTGTCCTGCAGAAATTGCCAGTAATCAAGTACCATCTTCTCATCATCTCGGGAGAGGTAGTATATGGACATGCCTTTAAACCATGTGTGAGCGTGAGTCTTCGCAAGTGGGAAATAAGTATCCTCTGGACAAAGGAGGAGCCGTGGCTCAATTGTGCGAGGCGCGATACGTAGGTAGCAGGCGAGGATCTTCTGCACTAGCAGCCATACCTCTAACGCCGATCCACATGTTAAACGGAGTTCGTCAGTATCCACGAGGTGGCAACGTGGGCAAAGGGGGGAATCCGTCATCCCAATAGCGTGCAGCCTTTGTCGTGTTACAACCTTCCCTTTCACCACCTGGTAACTACGGTGAGTTTGTTACTCCGCTTCTTCTGCGACAATATTAGATTGATTATGTCGGCCCTACAGAGTTAAATTCTGCGCCTTCAGTGTCCTGTGGAGTTAAAGAGCAGCGCTTTTGCAAGAATACGTATACGAAATAAAACTTCCAAATACTTTTTAGGAGTGCATATACTAAAACTGCTGAAGTAGTAAGCAGACTCTATCAATAAACCTGACCGACATATTCATCCAAATGCGTTGCCGTCTGATGCCCCACTAATATTAGTTCCCCGCTTCGCACGTTTCTCCTCACTGCACCATATCTTGAAGGTTGTTTAAAAGTTCACATGTATCGCAGGGCGAATGAGGGACTAGGTCCTAAGATCACGTTCACGAACAAGGAAAAAAAAAAAAAAAAAAGAAGAAAAAGAAATTGGGTGGTGCACGATGCCGATGCGGGCAAGGACATATTTCCTTCGTTACAGTATTAAAAAGAAAATCCTCAAGCAATTTCCTTATCCTCCAAAATTTGCGTTTCTTTACTTAATTCCGTCAGTACAAGGAAGACTGTTTCGATGATACCATGCAAGATGGACCGCAAATTTTCCATCATTAGGTCGAAAGAATCTAGTTACTGCCATAAGATTTGGAGCAAGTCCTTTTCTACATGTTCACCCTTCAGTGCGCCTTATTTCTTCCACCTGTGGATGACTTGGCAGACACTTTAGCTGCAGAAGTTTACATTTCAGCTGTTCAAGGAACGTTCCACATTGAAAGACGTCTCGTCATCGTCCTGGAAATGCCTACCATGCTACATATTAATTAGGTAACTTTGCTTTTTCACGTTGGTAGTTAAATGTTAATCAGTATTCCTCGCAGAATCGCTGCCACGTACCAAACAAGTTATCAGCTTTCATAGCTCTATTCAATGATACTAATTTTAGATCATATTTTCGTTTTAAAATGTGACGCAGGAAGCCACAGTGCTGTTTAGGTTAGTTGTACAGGTTGTGAGTACTGTGTGGTTCAATGTTCTGTTTGCCGTTAACCTTCATTCCTTATCTAAGAGGGTTGAAACTTAAATAGTGGCAACTATTTATTCACAACCGATACAAAAGAGCTACATGTTTTCGCCTGTTACTGTCCTTCAAAGTAGTCACCAGCACTGTGTAGAACCCGTTGGCAGCGATGTGGAAGGTGTAGTATACCGTTAACAGAGCCTGTTCTGTTGATGGTGTGAACTGTTCCAGAGATCTGACAGGCAGTAAACCGCTCCATTCGTACCATCAACAGAACAGGCTCTCCTAACGGTATAGCACGCCTTCCATGTCGCTGGCAACGGGTTCTACACAACGCTGGTGACTACTTTGGAGGACAGTAAAAGGTGCTAACATGTAACTCTTTTGTATCGCTTGTGAATAAACAGTTGCCACTATTTAAGTTCCAACCACCGTATTTATTTATTTCAGTTATTTTATTCTCTGGCCTGTATGATGATGTGCCCTGCCACGAATTCCTCTCTTCTGTCAACTTTTTCATACTACGTTATTAACATTCTACATCTTCATATCTACAGTCTTGCGGCAAAGGCCTTGCCGTAGTGGATACACCGGTTCCCGTCAGATCACCGAAGTTAAGCGCTGTCGGGCGTGGCCGGCATTTGGATGGGTGACCACACAGGCAGCCACGCGCTGTTGCCATTTTTCGGGGTGCACTGAGCCTCTTGATGCCAACTGAGGAGCTACTCGACCGAATAGTAGCGGCTCCGGTCAAAGAAAACCATCATAACGACTGGGAGAGCAGTGTGCTGACCACACGCCCCTCCTATCCGCAACCTCAGCTGAGGATGGGCCCCTTGTGGCCTGAAGACGGAGTGCTAGCGTCTTGCAGACGCTCCGAATTGTAGCTTCTAACATGGCGGTGTGTAACGTAACTATGTCAGTGCATGAGAAATCGAGAGTACGAATCCCAATAATTCATCCACACACGGATCTCCCTCTCCTCCTGACAATACCAGACCATGCACGAGCACAGCGATACCGGCAGTAATCCAATGCCTTGGGTTCACTCTCATCGATCATTCTTTCAAAACACAAGAGCAGCAGTTCCATCCTACGTCCTCAGTTATTTTTTGGACATAGTATAATTTCTGTCTTCACCTACCTAAACACGGGACCATGCTGGAAAGTAATGCTTCCGACTTTCTTTATCTGAAAACTCTTAAAACTTTTTAAACAGAACATTAGCGTGATACATTCTTACTCTTCATGTCTACATACTTCTATCTCAACATGATCACTCTGTCGACGAACACGTTTCTTGCAACAAGAGACCAGTTTGTTGGTACCATCACTGTAGAACGTTTGCCTTGTTGCCTTGGTTGACGGAACCACAACCTCCCATCTGCTTGCCCCGCTTCATCACGATCGAAGTGAAGTCCTGGAAGGTGTCCTTTAAGTTTTAGGAACAGATTAAAATCGGATGCCGCCAAGTCGGAACTGCATGCTGTAATGTTGATGCATTAAGTTGTTCTGAAAGCGGTGCTGACATATATTTATATATTCTCCTTTTAATATATATATATATATATATATATATATATATATATATATATATATATATATAAAAGGAGAATTTGAATAAAAACAAATAAATCAGTTTATATTTGGACATTTATTTTAACATTGATCATTGTTCCGTTAAAATTTCAGCATATTAAACTTGAATCATAACTAAACTGGTGCCTTATTTAGGATCGTGAAAATGTGAGTTTGTAATCTTACGGAACACATCAAATATGGAGCCAAGATTGGGAGACTGCATACAACGCTGCATTCATAAAATAACACACGAAGAACGTTGAAACACATGCAAGAGGAAATTAACAACAACCAACTGATTCAGTTTTCACCCAAAGAAGTTACGTTCGTAGCGCAATCCTGTCCGTCATGAAATTACCACACTCTGGTATACTAAATTCATACTAACTTCATACTAAATTCATACTAACTCTCTGTGAAATTTTGCCGAAAAGAATAGCTGAGGGCTACTTTGATGATTACACCACATGCTTCACGTGGTTAACTTGGTTTACACAAAGAGTGTAACTCCACAATAATTTTGATAGTTAAAATAAATTACATCGAAACGCAATTTACAAAAGAAAAACCTCGAACTGGTTACTATCGTCTTACTATTAACCTGATGGGTCAAACAATTGTATAAGCACGTGGTACTGGTCTCACAAAGTACACAACACGTGGGTTGAACACAAAGAAAAGTTGCTATATTGAAAAATATTGTCAAGACGAGATGTTATGATCTCACGCACATTCGCATTTAAGATTGATAATCTTAGTTAGAGTTACAGATCATCAACATGTGGTTCCACTTTACTCACAAAGTAGTTACAAAGCAACTACTGGAAGATATTCTGAAATTCACACTCGAATTACACTGCGTTGCAATTTAAGATAACATTAGATATTTTATATCTAAACCTGTTATAAAGGTGATTAAATTTTCAGTTAGGCTGAACTTAAGAAATCCATTGTCCTACGGACTTAGCAGAGACGCGCTTAGCCAGAGATCTTACCACTTCAGACGCTCGCCACGGACAGACTGAAGTGGGCCCCTACCGAGGGTGCTTCACAGATACAAACGGACCAGAGAGGCAGCTTCCTATACCAACATGACAAGGGACGGGCAGGACCATACCAAGAATAGAAACCTCTTTGCTTTTAGAAAGCGTAGCTACCTGTTCTGACGTTGGTCCTACTGTTCTGTAACAGACAGGCTTGTCTGCTACCATCAAGCATGCAACTACAAATACATTTGCTCATTCATCCTTTCACACAGAGGGGAAGGGGGATGACAGTATCTTATCATATACAGTATATAAAAGAAAGCGGATGTAGGTTCCGTATGAGACTGTGTGACATGAATTACATATAAACTGTGTTTTAAAGTGTAGTAGTGTGACAGATCGTTCTTGTTTATGTGTAAAAGTGACGCGTTCCATTGCTCAGTCTCCTCCCAGATAGAGTCAGAAACACCACAGTAAATTTAGAAGAGGAATTTATGCCGTAAATGACAACAGATTTAAGAAATTAACACGAAAGGAATCCAACAAAGACCTTTCAATGCAGAGTGACCGATTACTGCGGACGTAAGGCTCGCAGCGCACGTGTGTGGTCTGACATTGTCATGCTGTGAGGAGAGAATGCTCCATGTGTGGACGAACTCCGAGCTCTTCAAATTCTACTTTCAGCTTCTCAAGCACTGACACGCTTACGTTAGACGCCGCCATGTTACACGCTACAAATCGTAGGCCTCTAGCGGTAGAGGGCTACAAGTATGTGGACACGAGGAATAAAATATACAATATTAATAATTTTTTATTTAATAAGCTTTAAGAGTTTTCACAGAAGAGATTTAGAGGCATTACATTTCAGTACGAAATATTTTACTCGAATGAAGTTGCTCAGGTCGCTTACGAGAAAAAACATGGAAACGTAGATATGAAACGTGCGAATGAATTGATGTGTCCTTTGTAAAAAGCAAGCTCCTTGAATAAAGTTGCTCACGTCGCTTACGAGAAAAAACATGGAAACGTAGATATGAAACGTGCGAATGAATTGATGTGTCCTTTGTAAAAAGCACGCTCCTTGATGGCCGTAGCGCGTTTGACTGCGAACGAAGCCAAGCCGCTGACGTGAAGAGGTCGTTCGCCCTGGGGGCGGCAATATTTCCACGTACGCCCACGCACAGCGCTGCCTTCCGCGTCCCAGAAGCGGTGGTAGCCAACCAGCGCTGTTTGCGTCACCTAATGCCAATTAACGAAGCCTATGTACTTCGCCGCTTCGTGCTCCCCCATACAGAACGCAACACACGACAAATATAGCTCATGGGCGGCGCAATAAGTTAAACTGCTGTTCCGGTAACCGTCAGACGTTTTTCTATATTTTGAAAGTGTACTGCGTCCGTCTGAATACTGCTATTCAATTATCCTGCTTAATCAAATACTGACGCCGTGAGCTTATCGGTTTACCCAACGCCGTTTTAAACGAAAATACTACAAGCACAAAATATGTTGTATTTTAGGCTGTCTTCATTTTGTGTGTTATAGCCCCATTCGTCTCACACAGTCAGCGTACTGGCGCTGACGAACGCGATGCACACAAAATGATGACACAAAATTATGGAAAGTTATTTTCATTTGTTTGCAGAATTTTGAAATGTAGTTTTAAAAAACTGAAAAACTGAAAATTTTTTTTCTTATTGAAATGATGAACGGAAGGCTGAGAAAAGGAATACTCCTGATACATACTCCTATCAAAAAATATAACAAAATGGAAAAATGTATACAGATGTCAAATAATAATAATAATAATTATGCGCTTATGCAGGCATGCATCTATACGTATTATAAAAATGTCTATGTATGTGTGTGTGTGTGTGTGTGTGTGTGTGTGTGTGTGTGTGTGTGTGAGTGAGTGTATGTGTGTGTGTGCGTGTGTGTGAGTGGGTGGGTGAGTGGGTGGGTGGGTGGATGTGTGCATGTGAGCGTGTGCGTGCGTGTGTCTTTTTGTTTGTTTTTTCACATCTCCTCTTAGACAACTGGACCGATTTTATCCGAATTTGATACACATATCACTTACAGTCTGGCAACAGCCGCTGTTGTGATGAGGACCACCTATCTACAATAGTTCAGGAGATATGTTTCATAAACACTAAGAAGCCTGAAAGAAATGCCGCATCATGCATGAAGTTTTTATACATTTTTTCTTTACTACTAAGACACTCCTACAATCTTTATCCAGTAGGTGCAATTCTCTTTCAGATGTAATAAAAACGTTTACACACTTCAGTTTGCCTCACCACACTTTCTACTTTTTCTGTACTGTTCATCTTTATACAAAGCGTATTACAAAGGTAATAAAATTTTGTTGTTACAACTTTACTTAGAAAGAAAATGAAAATATTCATACAAACAAATCCCTAAGATCTCTATACCACTAACAGGTGGCACAATGTGTTGTATTTGTAACCCGTAGACGTACGTATTGATATACAGTGGAAACTCCTTTAACCGAACTAATTGTTGTCGTAAGTCATTCGGATAATCGAAAATCCGCGTAACTGAATGTATGAAGCCAAGCGATTTTTGTTTTATTAACTCTAGGAAAATAGCCTACGTCGCGCGTGCGTGGTTATCTTCTAAGACTAATACGTTGTCATTTGATTATCTCTCTAGGGTTAACACCTAATGTCAGATGTTTATTCAAAGCAACAAAATAAATTAAAAGTATTTAACTCAAGAAACATCAATCTTTATTAAGAAATTAGAGTCAACTTTGTGTATCCGCGTACATTTTTTTTTAAATTTCTAAAATACTGTAATCTTAATCGCGAAACATGCAACAAGTCACATAGGTCAGTCACTATAGTTTAATTTTGTTTAAAATCTTTTGTAACTGTTACTTGTCGTAAACAGTTTTTGCTCTTCATTGCTGCTGCATCACGAATTTCTTTTAACTGTAGTAAACTCATGACACCACTGTATTTTTTCGAACTGTTTGAAAGCTGTTTCCAGGACACGAAATTTTTCCGTATGTGATGGCCCTGCATCATTTTCTCCATGTAATTTTCTTGTGTTTCATCTTCTTGCATTTCCTGCTGTTCGTTTACCTGCAATACCTTGTCAACAATTTCTCATCTGGCATGATCTAAAATGCCTTGATCATTACTGTCACAAGTGAGCCACTCTTTCCTATTATCAGAATCACATTCCTGGCATATTCCTATGGTTTTTAATCAGCTCATTTATGTCGTCCAAACATAATCATTTTATTGAATATTCGTGCTCCCGTTTTAGTATTCTGTTCCACATTTTGATCAAAGTCTTCCTTTCAATCAAATCCTACGCATCTATAGCCATGTAACATTACTCCTTTAAATTCATTTGCTTGTAGATTGCCAAAACGACTTCTACGTTACCCTCAATAACAGATAGTTTATGTAGAAGTTGTTTTCTGTAAGTCGTTTCGATAACACTGGTTGTAGCGATGGTGTCACATTATGATGCAAAAATTTCGGTGTAAATATTCCATTTTCTCTCAATAACGGTTCAGCAGCAGGAAGAGCTGGCGCATTATCCAATGAAAGTAGGACTTTTCCTTGTTTCCACTTTCGTTTTGAAATTTTTTTGCTTCGGGGATAAAAGTGTCGTCATACTAGTCAAAGAATATTTCATCGTTAATCCATACACTTTTTTCGTTTTTTTTTTTCTTTTCAAAATTAAGATACTGATATTTTTAAGGCATCTGGTGTTTTTGGATTTTCCAGTGAGGAGCTAAGGCATTTTATGGGTCCCAGTAGTGTTAGCGCAAATTAACATTGTTACCCGCTCTTTGCTGGTTTTACAAGTATACTCGAGGGCTGAACTCTCTCGCCGAGAAGCTAAACGTTTTGACAGTAATGATTTACAATTTAATCCTGTTTCAGCAGCAAAGTCAAACTTGTAGTCATTTCTGCCCAATTCTTTTTTTAAACCTGTTTATAAAAGAATTTGCTGCGTCTACATCAGCTGACAATTTTTCGTCTTGTATTTCTGAATCGCGAATTTCATGATGAGATTTAAATCTGTACAAAACCACCCTTTAATTGCCACAAACGACTCATAGCTAGCTACTCACTTCTTTAACTGTACTGCCTTTTCCCAGCACAAAGGACTAGATATCGTTTGCCCAATTGATCGTTTTTGTAAAAATGAACAATACAAACCTTCTTTCAAAAGTTCATTTTTTGCTTTCTTTATCACTTTTCGACGTTTACTCCCGTATTCACTATCAATTTTGCGGATGTACATCAGAATTGATCGGCGTTCTTCGTAATATCGCTTATCGTACAAGTACCGATATCAGTTTCTTCTTTTTTAATGAATCAATAATGTTTATTTCATTCTTAAGCGATGACATCACTCTCTTGCGCTTTAGCATTTTTAGGCACAGACGCGAGACGGCGCAGTGCTGGAGCGATTGGCAACTGTCTGACTTTATAATGAAGTGGGCGATATAATGAAGTGCGTGGCGCAAAGACAGCGCGAGGGGTGGACGGGCAGCGCCAATGCGACATCTACATCTACATCTACATTTATACTCTGCAAGCCACCCAACGGTGCGTGGCGGAGGGCACTTTACGTGCAACTGTCATTACCTCCCTTTCCTGTTCCAGTCGCGTATGGTTTGCGGGAAGGACAACTGCCGGAAAGCCTCCGTGCGCGCTCGAATCTCTCTAATTTTACATTAGTGATCTCCTCGGAAGGTATAAGTAGGGGGAAGTGATATATTTGATACCTCATCCAAAAACACACCCTCTCGAAACCTGGACAGCAAGCTACACATCGATGCAGAGCGCCTCTCTTGCAGAGTCTGCCACTTGAGTTTGCTGAACATCTCCGTAACGCTATCACGCTTACCAAATAATCCGACCTGGTACGGATCCCGCACTGATGAGCAATACTCAAGTAAGGTCAAACGAGTGTTTTGTAAGCCATCTCCTTTGCTGGTGGAATCTCAACTTGGCACCCACCTTACCAACAATTAATTTTATATGATCATTCCACTTCAAATCGTTCCGTACGCATACTCCTAGATATTTTACAGAAGTAACTGCTACCAGTGTTTGTTCCGCTATTATATAATCATACCTTAAAGGATCCTTCTTTATATGTATTCGCAATAGATTACATTTGTCTATGTTAAGGGTCAGTTGCCACTCCCTGCACCAAGCGCCTATCCGCTGCAGATCTCCCTGCATTTCGTTGCAATTTTCTAATGCTGCAACTTCTCTGTATACTTGTAACCTCCCCACACGAAATTGTAAAAATAATAATAATAGGAATACGAATCTAATTTAGTGTAACCTCTCTACAAAATTGGTTCCCATTTATAATCTCCGTACAGAAATGCATTCACATTTAACCTCCACACAAAATTTGTTTCCCATTTAATGTACCCACAAAATTCTTTTCTCATTTAATGTAAGCTCGAAACAGAAAAATTCTTAAACCTCATAATAAAAAAATAAATTCAGTAACCTGGTAAATTTTGGACGACAGCAGTGCTGCGTCACGGCCCTGTAAGATCATTCTGAATAAAAAGCAAAATTTCTTACCTCAATAAAAACGGCGAATATATCTGCTCTTGCCTAAAAATTTTCCGGCACAGCTCTGTGCAATGCTGGCCTATACATTTGTGATTTATGAAAGGAAGCAACTGATTTTTCTTTTGCAACAATCGGAATGACGATGGATTGGAGAAATTAGTAAATTCTTTAACTGAAATTAATGCTTGTTAGAAATTACTTTATATGACAAAGATTATTATTAGGACATTTTTAAAAGATTTACATGGGAGTTCACATAACATTACTAGATATGCGCGAGGCTGCTTTTAACTTATACAATAATACTCAGGCTCCGGCATCGCTGCACCGCGACCGACCCAGCCAACACGATACACCAGACTAGAGCAGACTGCAGACAAGCGCAGACTAGCCACTAGCAACAAATTACTGCTACTGCTACACAGTTCATACTGCAGTCAACACTGCTCTTTGGTCTCAGATTCTCTTATAGCTTACATATCGCAGGCAGCGCATACCTCTTACATAACCCTCCACTGGGGGGGGGGGGGGGGGGGGGGGGCAAAAATTTGGCAGCGATGGTGAGTCAATTGGACTTGCCATGAGCAACAAATTTTTCTAAAATCTACTTAATTAACTAAGTTGACAGTCACAGAGTATATACATATATATAAGTACAGAACAAAAAATGAAATAGAGTGCACATGCACTGAGTACAGAACATACCAAGAAATCACAAAATGTATACGCAATTTTTCTTAATTAACTATGTTTACAGTCACAGAGTATATACATATATATAAGTGCAGAACATGAAATGAAATAGAGTGCACATGCACTGAGTACAGAACATATCAAGAAATCACAAAATGTATACGCGATGAGTACAAAACATATTAACAAATGACATAACGTGCATACGCACTGTAGTATTTTTTTTACCATTTTACAAGAACTAGGATAGGAAAAGGAAGGATTGCATCATGGTTGTAGCACAGTAGAGTGCACGTAGCTGCACTGAAAGTCCATATCTTTCTACAGAAGCACAACACCAAGTGAGACAATCTGAAGTTCTCTTCCCTGAAGTATTAATCAGTGTAGCCAAGACACTGAAATGTTGCATTAATATTGCATGTTATCATTTTGGTAGTACATTAGTTACACCAAATAGTATAACCATAATAACATCTCCATTGTTCAAGGTGGTGGACAGCATGATGTGTCAACACCACACTCTTTCATCAACGTAGAATTCGTGCAAAAACCAAATATAGTGCTCCATGATCATAAGGATGGAAACGACAAACGGATATTGCAGTAATTTCTGGTAATTAGGTCAGAAGGTGAAGGACATTAAGTCTTATGCTAGTCATCATTGAAAATTACACTAGTCTATCAACTGATTTGAGTAATTGGTGGCACTCATCGCCTAGTTACTAAACATTTCTGTACTATGTATGAAGTATTACAGAATAATGTTCGTAAGTCATCTGATTACAGTGAACATTGGCACTCATTGGTCAGGTACAAACCATTTTTATGCATTAATCAAAAGTGATCATTCAAAACAAGAGTTAATTAATGGCATACCATTTACATAATTCATCTAGTTATAGTAATCATTGGCACTCATTGGCCAGTTACAAATCATCAGAAGTCATCATTCAAAACAGGAGTTAATGAGTGTAGCATCAAGTTACTGGTATTCATATATATACCATGTAAGTGACATAATACAAATTTAAAATATAAGAAACAGTGGCATTCCTTGGCCAGTTACTAAACATATAGCAAGTATTGAATATTACAAAACATTTTTCATCATTCAAGTGACATAGGACATATTTAAAATGCAACACACTATAACTATTACTCAAGGTCTGTGGTTAGAAAACATCATTCAGTATTACTCAGAACTCTCTTAAACTGGTAGCATTATTTGGAACTGGTAATACTTTTTTTATGCTAGCAATGCATTGCGTTGGGATCGATAATTAATTGCTGGGGCATAACAATATTTGCTTTTGACTTATTGCCGCAAATGAGGATAGGTAACGTCATTCGTCATGAGTCAGCTGTAGCAAGGTTATGAAACAAGTAGAGTATATGTGATCACATTCATGAATGACACACATAAATAGGTAAAAAAGTGCAAGTACTAGAACAGGTTTAATGACTAACTGCTTATAGCACATTAATTTCATGAATAGCTTCTCCTGGAAAAAATACAAAATGGATTATTAAGCTGAAAGAAGAAACGCATATTATGCTGAAAAGTAGTGAACTTCGAATTAACAGGTAATGAAATGGGTACTCAATATGTATGTACTCTAGCTGCCCTTTCCAAAACATTCAGTCATTATACCATGCGACATAAGACATACTGTCAAAACGAGCTGCAACAAATACTTAAATAACTACATAGCATTTCTTAACTAACAGTAAATGTATAAACTTCATCATTGTTCTCATCTGCAATGAAAAACTTCATTATTGATATTACCATAACTTCATTACTATCATCACCTGCAAAGAAAAACTTCATTATTCATATTAGCATATTCTTCATATAACTATTCATCACCATTCATTATCATCTGCAAAAAAAGACACTTCATTATTCATATCACCATTTACTTCATACAACTATTCATAGTATGGAGTTTCCTATTTCTAGCATATTTCATCACTAAAACTAGGATGTGTAGTTCTGTCTGACAGTCTGCATCAATCGCCTAGTATTCTGAAAGAAAAAATTAGTTAAGACTGCTATCATACAATGTGTATAGTATATTCTTGTTAATGCTTGTTAATTCTGATCCATTTTACTCTTCGTGACGAGGTATTGCATCTTCTTTCGCTCATTCCGAAAGTGAAATTCCCATTTCATAGTAATCCACTGTGGTTTGTTTAATTTATTTCTTTTACACATTATTGCTTTCTGAAAATGATGAATAAGGATTAAAATCTTGCATTTAAATCATATACCCATTAAATAAAAACTGGTTTCTAGTGATATAATTAAGCATACAGCATAGCATGACAGAAAACCTATTATGTCAAAAACATAGAGTGTGTTCAGGTGCAAAAATGTACACAGAGTATCATAATGTAGTAGTAAAAAAATGTAAAATAGTCACGATGTTGAGATATCATAAGGCAAAATGTCAAAGTCAACTGGTGTTTGTTACATCTTAAACATTTCATAGTGCATACAAACAAACAGGAAACAATCATACATACATGAGAAATGGAAAATGTGCACGGTCTGATATATAACGACAAGAAATGACTTTCTTTGTGTTCAGCTTGTATGTTGTGTGGTTGACAGAGGCGAGAGTTGAAGACTTTAATGGAGAAAGAATTTGATAAAATTAATATGTCACTAGATAGAATTGCATAATTGGTCATAAAATGTGTAAGTTTATCTGGAAAAATGTGCACAGTCTGATGTGTAACGACAAGAAAAGCGACCTGCTAACCTTACCTTGCCGGGCACTTGCCAAGAAAAAATATGATAATCAGTAGTAAGTGTTCATATAAATATAATTGCATCATTGGTCATATAAAAATCAGGAAATGGCATTACAGTGTGATAAATCATAAAGTATGTTCATTCAGTAAATGGTTTAATATTGGAGACGTGGTGATTGCCCTTGCTTTTTCTGGTTCTCAAACTTTCGACGAGTACTACATTGGGTTGAGGAATGCTGCGAATTCGATATGGACCTGCGTATAGAAGCTCAAATTTACTACATCTACTCTTTCCTCTGTTGGATAGATAGTGTGTACGTACTAATATCTTCTGTGCAATGTGAAAGTCACGACGTGTACAAACCTGTTATTGCTGTCTTCTCCGGCGCTCTGCGGCACGTTTGATGTTGTTCAGCGCAATGTCAATTATTTCATGGTGTCGTAGTCGACGAGATGTAGGAAAGGATACTAATTCTTTAATTTTGTTAGGTGGTTCAACATTTTTCAGTATAACAGTCGGAGATAGCATAGTAGATTCATTTGGTATGGAATTAATTACATCGTGGAATGAGAGTATGTGTATGTCCCAATCAATGTGTTTTTTATGGCAGTACATTCTACATAGTTTACCAATTTCTTTCGTTAGTCGTTCACAAGGGTTCGAAGAAACATGGTACCTGGATATATAGATCGGAGAAATGTTTGTAGCACGTAACATACGTGTCCATATAGCAGATCGAAACTGTGATCCATTGTCGGAAATTACTTTCAATACATGTCCTACATGAAACAGAAAATGTTTTACAAATGCTTTCGAAACAGATTTAGCAGTAGCTTTGCGTAACGGAGTGAAGGTAACAAATTTTGAAGTGAGTTCAACAGCGACAAAGATGTAGCAAAAACCTCTATTAGTTCTGGGAATCGGACCAAAAATGTCTACAGCGGCCATGTGTCTCAATTTAACAGGTACAATGGGATGTAATGGAGGAATATGTGAAGTCGTATCTGACTTAGCTTTCTGGCAGATTTTACATGACGCTAAAACTCGTCGAATACGTTTCTCCATATTGGCAAAATAACAGTTCTGTCTCAGTATAAGAAAACATTTTCTGGCTCCGTAATGTGCGTAACTTAAATGAGTATACCAAATTAATTTGTTAACAAGCTCGTCAGGAATCACATAGTAACCAGTTGTTGCTGTGAGGGTGAGAGCGGCGAAACAGAATATTGTTGCGTACAGTGTAATGGTTTCTAATGGTAACATTAGTCCTATCTTGCCAAAGGTGTTTAATTTCTTCCCATACGTTGTCTTTACTCTGCTCTTGCGCTATGTCTCGTAATGACGACGAAATGAAATTTTCAAATGCAACTTGTTGAATATACATGACGCTGAAATTTGCTTTGCAGAAGTTGGTTGCGATGTCTTGCTGATTGTTGCTGAGAGAACGGGATATTGCGTCTGCTACAATATTTTGTGCACCGGGAATGTGAACAATTGTAAAATTAAATTCCTGTAAATTAAGTTTCCATCTGTTTAATCTGTCGTGTGTAAATTTAGCGTAAAGTAAAAACCGTATAGCTCTATGATCTGTGTAAACGGTCGTATATTTTCCATAAAGAAAATGTCGAAATCTCGTAAATGCCCATACAACACATAATGTTTCAAGTTCTGTGACAGAATAATTGCGTTCAGCAGCTGACAGAATGCGACTCGCAAAGGCGATGTTTTTAATTACTGTAGTACCATCTTCTTCAATTTCCTGAAAAATGTGTACGCCTAAAGCGGTGTTAGAACTGTCGGTGGCAATGGAAAAATTTCTAGTAAGATCTGGATGTGATAAAAGTGGTGCATTCAACAAAGCTTGTTTCAGATTGACAAACTCAGAATGTGCTTAGCTATCCCAGGACCAAATAGTGTTTTTACCCGTCAATTGACATAATCTAGGTGTGTCTAAAGCAGAGTAATGAATAAATTTACGAAAAAAGTTAATTAAACCCAAGAAGCTGCGTAGTTGTTTCTTCGTCGTAGGTACA
This sequence comes from Schistocerca americana, assembly GCF_021461395.2. Taxonomy (NCBI): domain Eukaryota; kingdom Metazoa; phylum Arthropoda; class Insecta; order Orthoptera; family Acrididae; genus Schistocerca; species Schistocerca americana. The sequence continues at coordinate 257,119,603 of NC_060126.1, forward strand.
GTAACGTCACGTAAAGCCTGAAGTTTTTCCGGGCCAGGCGCAATGCCTTCTACTGAAATTACATGTCCAAGAAATTTTATAGAAGTCTTGCCAAAGTGCAATTTACTGAGATTAACTGTGAGTCCTTGCGCACACGAAACGTTCGTAACAGTTGTTCAAGAATGAGATTGTGTTCAGACCAGTTAGCTTCTGCAATAAGAATGTCGTCTACATACGTTGTAATTCTGTCTGTAAGTTCTGTCAGGAGTATAGTATTCAAACCGCGAATAAATGTTGCTGAAGAAATAGTTAAACCGAACGGTAATTTGCAAAACTGGTAACAGTCACCAAAACAGAGAAAAGCCGTGTACTTTTTGCAGTCCGGATGTAGCTGAATTTGCCAAAATCCCGATTTCAAATCTAATGTGGAATAAATAGCAGTACCATGAAATTTCTGTAGAAGTTCTTCTAGTGTTTGTGGGCGATCTGTTTCATTAATAATAATGTCGTTGATGTGACGCGAATCAAATACGAGACGAAGTGAAACATCCTTTTTCTTAACAATATGAAGTGGGTTTATGTACGGACTAACTGCCAGTTCAATAATACCTTGGTCAAGCATAGCTTGCAATTCTTTCTTAACCTGTTCTCTGTGAATATACAGAATGGGATAATGTTTGGCTCTAATTGTGTCGTGCTGTTTAACTTGAAATTCATACATAAAACCGGACATAGTACCAGGGACGTTGTCAAAAACTGGAGCTTGCTGTAAAAGAATTTTGCGTAGTTGCGTGCGTTCGTCTTCTGTATTTGCACTGCTCTGTTTAACTTTATCAGAAATCATTTGTATAACGTCATAGCCGGCTTCGTCTGGAGTATTATAGTTGTGTACGTACGTATCTGTGAACAATGTGGAATGACAGTCTATGTTACGTGATGCGAAAATGACCTCTGTACGATTAATTGTTTGTTCTTCTGCAGATAAAGAGTGCTGAAATTCTAAAGCCAGTTGTACATTTTCATCCTTTAACATTAAATAGGAATTTTGAAAGTCAATGATTGCGTCGTGTTGTACCAGAAAATTCGTACCTAAAATAACGTCTGTTGTCAATAAGGGAACAATCCAAAAATTTGAGTGAAACTATGACCTGCAATACAAAATGATAAGTGTGTCTGTAATTTTACATCTACTCCTTTACTAGATACTGCTCCTATTACTTTAGTTTTGCCTAATGGTAACGTAGGATAGGTATTCTCCTTGTTACATTCGTTGAAAGTTTCCTCATTTATAACTGACATAGGTGATCCAGAATCGATTACTGCTGAAAATTTGGATGATCCAATCTTTACTTCAATGACAGGGTGTGAAATGTTTTTTTGAATAACTGGTCTTTCCTGCAAAAGAGTGTCTCGGATGTCGTCAAAAGTAATAACATTTTCGTGAACAAGATTCTGTGTGTCAAAAGTATTGCTTGCGTTACTGGAAGATGCAACCTGTACTGTATCTAGTCAAATTCTATCTGACGTGCTATTATTTTCGGGAGGACGCTGTGGCATTTCGATTATTTGAGCTGTTCTGTTATTTCGTCCTGACGCATTAGATTCGGGATGATACCGACTGTCTGGTTCGTTCATGATAATCTGGTTCCTGTTGCTGATAATTTTGACGATACTGATAATTAAAATTTTGTCTGTTATTAGAGTTCTGGTGGTTGTCGTTCCTGAATCGTCTATTACTTTTGCTATTGAAATAGCGTGGCTGATCGTAATTGCTGTATGCTTGTTGACCTTGCCGGCCGAAGTGGCCGTGCGGTTAAAGGCGCTGCAGTCTGGAACCGCAAGACCGCTACGGTCGCAGGTTCGAATCCTGCCTCGGGCATGGATGTTTGTGATGTCCTTAGGTTAGTTAGGTTTAACTAGTTCTAAGTTCTAGGGGACTAATGACCTCAGCAGTTGAGTCCCATAGTGCTCAGAGCCATTTGAACCATTTTTTTGTTGACCTTGGTTATTATATGAAAAATTTTTGTTTATGAAGGAATAATCTGATTGCTGAGCTTCCAAAAGCTGTAACAGATCTCTGAATGCCGAAATATTTTCTTTCTTCTGACCCGTTAAAAGTGATACTCTTAATGATCGTGGTAATTTAGAAATACATAATTGAATAAGTGCAGATTCACTGTATGGTTCACTTAAGTACTGGTTTTGTTGGACCATGTGTTCAAAAAATTGCGTGACAGTGGAAAAATTTGAGTTCTCATAATTCGGTAAACTAATTAGTTGATCCTTGATTCCGCACTGTGTCGTCTTCGACCAATACGCTGACAGAAAAGCATTCTGAAATTCTTCTACCGAGCAGCATTGTCTCGCGATCGGTCTCATACGAGTTGCCGGTTCACCTTCTAAGAAACTGCAGATAAATTCAAGTTTGTGTGTTACAGGCCAAGTCGGTGGAAAAGCAAAGCTAAATTTTGTATCCAATCCAAGGGGTGAATCTGTGTTCTGTCATTTTTAAATACCTTAAATTTTCTCACGGATAGAAAGTGCTTGTAATCAAAATTATCGTCTCTGTATGTATGAATAGGTTCAGTTGTACGCTAATCTGTTTGTCTGTGACTGTTCGGAATCTAAGTCATGTACTCTCTGTAAATTACCTAAATTATACAGGCTGTGTGAGTGTGAGAAATGTTCGGAATGTGGCGTATGCTGTGCCGTGTTAGAGGCTGATACATTTTTCATCTCTGTCATTTCTTGCTGTAAAGATGACAATTTTCTACGTAATGCATTATTGGACGAACCTATCTCACTGATCGTCTGCTGTAAATTTTGGAATTCGGGTGTTTGATTAAGCGAAACTGGTGACGTATCGTCTGATTTGGTGTCATTATAAGTTTCGATAACATCAATACGACTGGCCAATTCATCATATTTTTCAGTCAGTACTTTTACCTGATCATCGTTTTTATTATCACAAGCGTTAATTTGTTTTTGTATTTTACGTGTGGTTTCGTTCAATTTTTTAACGTCTGCTTTGATGGCATCGGGATCCTGTATTAGTTCTAATTGTTCAAGTCTGTCGGTCACTGTCTGAAAGTCTACTGTGTGTCTGTGTGTCTGTTTTTGTTTTAAGATCAGAGATTTCATCATGTAATTCGGTGTTCAACTGTTTGATAGTATTAATTTCGTCTGATACTGTAGCAATATTGTTGTCTACGTGTGTTTTTGCTTTCGTAAACAATTTACGCTTATCTTCCTGTTTCTGTGCAGTAATTGTTTCCATGACTTGTCGCTTTACTTTATTCTGTTCCTGTATAAATTTACGGTAACGCGTTTCACTGTTTTGTAGGTGGTGATTAAAACGTTCGTCAATTTGACTGTTCTGTTGGTCAAATTTCGTGTCTGCTTTCGCATCCAGCGTGCGTGAAAGTTCTGCTGACATTAATTTAAACTCGTCGCGTAACTGTGTTGCGTTTTCAGAGCATTGTTTAGCGACTGCACTAATTTCATCTCGAAGTAATTTAGTAGTGGCTGCATGTGTATTACTTAATTCTTGAGCCACAGACCTAATTTCTTCGCTACTGCTCCTAGCACAAGCCTTAATTTCCTCGCGTAATTGTTCTTTAGTATCATGACATTGCACGGCAACGGCTGTAATCTGTCCACTAAGTTATTTGTTCTGTTCATTAAGTTGTTTTAAATTGTTGTCTTGTTTATCATTAAGTTGTTTGGAATTGCTGTCTAGTTTTTCATTCAAATGTTTGGAATTGTTATCTTGTTTTTCATTAATTTCATTAATTTGTTGTTTGAGGTTTTCACTAAGTTGTTTGTGATATTTCACTGTAAAGATACAGCAACCAGCCACTTTTTAATGCGTTTTATTTATGCCAATATGCATTTCGGGTTTGCACCCATCTTCAGCTGGCAAATTACATGGATCTTCAGTAATTTGCCAGCTGAAGATGGGTGCAAACCCGAAATGCATATTGGCATAAATAAAACGCATTAAAAAGTGGCTGGTTGCTGTATTTTACAGTGAAATATCATTATCCACGGCCACGGAGCTCAACAGTCCAAATAAAATGGACAAATTGTTATATAAGTTGTTTGTGATTGTTGTATTGTTCTTTTTTCGACTGTTTGAAATTTTCATTAAGTTGTAGCATTAATGCTATAATTCGATCCATGCCAAAATTAGCTACTGTATTCTCTGTGCTGTGTGATGCTGTATCTGCTTTTGTCGCGTTTTGTGTAACCATTTGGTCATTCTCTGATTCTTGGAAAGGTTTGCTAATCAGATGTGCACTATTGGTCACTAAATCGGAATCAAACAAAACTGACATATTTTGAGTACATTGTTCACCTTCGGTAGAAATATTTATTTGTTCATTGTGTAAATTTTGCAAATCAGGTGTGTTAAACCGGGCAGCGTTCACTGTAACAGAACGTGCCGCGTCATCAATTGTCGTTAAATTAACAGAGTACACAATTGAATTTGTTTGCTCCTCATTAGCATTAGAATCATTACTAGTGGTCGGTTCACACTGATTGTCTGTAAATGGAGGATTATCACTATTACACTGAGTGTCGCAAATATTATTGGTCAAACTATTCAAACCGGCTATTTCACTCATTACACATCGCGATGTACTGTTAACAGTTTTTCGCGGCGTTTTCCACAAATCAAAATTAAGCACAAAACTGAAACAACGACAAAGCAAAAAAAAATGGATCAAACACAATTACAAAAAAGAGCAATAAATATCCGATGATCTGTGAAAGAAAAAGTGACAAATTAGTAAATGTGTTGCGCCAGATGCAAACTACATTGAACTAAATAAGAGCAGATATATGACTACTTCTCAGAGATTCACAAAGAAATACGATCCTGGCCGGTTGTCGCCAAGTGTAACCTCCCCACACGAAATTGTAAAAATAATAATAATATGAATACGAATCTAATTTAGTGTAACCTCTCTACAAAATTGGTTCCCATTTATAATCTCCGTACAGAAATGCATTCACATTTAACCTCCACACAAAATTTGTTTCCCATTTAATGTACCCACAAAATTCTTTTCTCATTTAATGTAAGCTCGAAACAGAAAAATTCTTAAACCTCATAATGAAAAAATAAATTCAGTAACCTGGTAAATTTTGGACGACAGCAGTGCTGCGTCACGGCCCTGTAAGATCATTCTGAATAAAAAGCAAAATTTCTTACCTCAATAAAAACGGCGAATATATCTGCTCTTACCTACAAATTTTCCGGCACAGCTCTGTGCATTGCTGGCCTATACATTTGTGATTTATGAAAGGAAGCAACTGATTTTTCTTTTTCAACAATCGGAATGATCATGGATTGGAGAAATTAGTAAATTCTTTAAATTGAAATGAATGCTTGTTAGAAATTACTTTATATGACAAAGGTTATTATTAGGACATTTTTAAAAGATTTACATGGGAGCTCACATAACATTACTAGATATGCGCGAGGCTGCTTTTACCCTATACAATAATACTCAGGCTCCGGCATCGCTGCACCGCGACCGGCCCAGCCAACACGATACACCAGACTAGAGCAGACTGCAGACAAGCGCAGACTAGCCACTACCAACAACTTACTGCTACTGCTACACAGTTCGTACTGCAGTCAACACTGCTCTTTGGTCTCAGATTCTCTTATAGCTTACATATCGCAGGCAGCGCATACTTCTCACATACTACAGCCTCATCCGCGAAAAGCCGCGTGGAACTTCCGACACTATCTACTAGGTCATTTATATATATTGCGAAAAGCAATGGTCCCATAACACTTCCCTGTGGCACGCCAGACGTTACTTTAACGTCTGTAGACGTCTCTCCATTGAGAACAACATGCTGTGTTGTGTTTGCTAAAAACTCTTCAATCCAGCCACACAGCTAGACTGATATTCCGTAGGCTCTTACTTTGTTTATCAGGCGAAAGTGTGGAACTGTATCTAGCGTCTTCCGGAAGTCAAGGAAAATGGCATCTACCTCGGAGCCTGTATCTAATGTTTTCTGGGTCTCATGAACAAATAAAGCGAGTTGGGTCTCACACGATCGCTGTTTCCGGAATCCATGTTGATTCCCATAGAGAAAAGTCCGGGTTTCCAGAAATGATATGATACGCGAGCAAAAAACATGTTCTAAAATTCTACAACAGATCGATGTCAGAGATATAGGCCTATAGTTTTGCGCATCTGCTCGACGGCCCTTCCTGCAAACTGGAACAACCTGTGCTCTTTTCCAATCATTTGGAACCTTCTGTTCCTCTAGAGACTTGCGGTACACGAGTGTTAGAAGGGGAGCAAGTTCTTTCGCGTACTCTGTGTAGAATCGAATTGGTATCCCGTCAGGTCCAATGCACCTTCCTCTGTTGAGTGATTTCAGTTGCTTTTCTATTTCTTGGACACTTATTTCGATGTCAGCCATTTTTTCATTCGTGCGAGGATTTAGAGAAGGGACTGCAGTGTGGTCTTCCTCTGTGAAACAGCTTTGGAAAAAGGTGTTTAGTATTTCAGCTTTACGCATGTCATCTGTTTCAGTGCCATTATCATCCCAGAGTGTCTGGATATGCTGTTTCGATCCACTTACTGATTTAACGTAAGACCAGAACTTCGTAGGATTTTCTGTCAAGTCGGTACGTAGAATTTTACTTTCGAATTCACTGAACGCTTCACGCATAGCCCTCCTTACGCTTACTTTGACATCGTTTAGCTTCTGTTTGTCTGAGAGGTTTTGGCTGCGTTTAAATATGCAGTGAAGCTCTCTTTGCTTTCGCAGTAGTTTCCTAACTTTATTGTTGAACCACGGTGGGTTTTTCCCATCCCTCACAGTTTTACTCGGCACGTACCTGTCTAAAAAGCATTTTACGATTGCCTTGAACTTTTTCCATAAACACTCAACATTTTCAGTGTCGGAAAAGAAATTTTCATTTTGATCTGTTGGGAAGGTAAGTCCGTATCCGCACGAACTAGACTGCAAAGATATTTGCTCGCGGTTGACTATTCGGATAATCGTGATCCGTATCGCTGCGGTCCAGATAACCAAGTCCCCCCTGTAATTCAGGTAAATTCTTTAAAGTTTGGTAGATAAAAGGAAAAAAACTGTATCACGTGTTAGTGTATGGAATGTATGTGTATTGTCGTCTACGATTTATATGTGTCACTGCAGAAAGTTACGTTAGGAAATAGGATTCCTTAGCAACTTATAATTTTTAGTTTTTATTTCATCCGAACACACTTTCCTGGGTGAGTTGGTCAAGTTCGTTAAGTCTCGTACGCCATTAATAAATAATTTACAGTTACGCTTCATTTCTTTGGTCTATCATACATCCATAGCCTATACGGTATTGGTACGGCGGGTTTCGAGTACGTCTGTAAAGTCGCAGAAGTAGATTTAGCCAAATCCGGCAAAAAAAAAAAAAAAAAAATTCATCGTGGAGAATTTCAAATACTCGTTTGATTTTTTTCTCGTCAGACTCCACAGCCCTAGTAAACTTCTTGAAAGGCAGAAACAATTGTATTCAATGTTGAATGACAACCTATACTTTATTCTGCAACCTCACTCATATGAATTTGAGTGCTTTCCTGGACTATACTATGGAATTTGTTCCACGCCTGGTCGAATATGCCATTTGGACATGCATCCGATGTGTAGGCGTGCATATGGTCTACCACTACCTATTCCCATTTTCTGCTCCAGTAGGGAATGGTGCGCAGGAAGAACAATTGATGGGGACGAGCTCGAATCTCTCTAAATTTTACATTCATGGTCTTTTCACGAGATGCACATTGTCTGATCAAAAGTATCCGGATGACTTGATGAACCCCATCTGTTTGTACTTGCATTGGGGCACTATTTTTGACCTGCACTTAACTTGAAGAGTGTGTCCACATCCACCAGATAATAATCTACTCTCGAATGTGACAATTAGTGCAGAATGAAGGTGTTGTTCATGGATTCTTGAGAAGTTTCACATATTAATGTTCATAAAAAACTGTGTTTTTTCTACTAATTTGTTTGTTTCGAATCGGTTTCTGGCTTTTTGTAATCGTCGGGAAACAACTGACTTGCGTCCAAAAGGGCGCTAGTGTGTGTAAAACCAAAAATTAGAAATTATCGACATATATAGAATCTTTCGTCATCACATTAGGTGAGAAATATCAAATCGAAGCGTCATCCCTTGTAATTATAAAACTTCATTATTTTCGCCATAGAGGAAGGGCTACCGCAACTAGACTGTCTGAAGATGAACGAAACTGTGGATTACACAAGTCAGACGTCATTTTTGCTGACCATGTGCTGAAGGAATATAACAGATACAAATTCAACACAGAGGCGCTACATATAGTTGACAAAGGGGTAAAGAGACAAAAACTTAATCTGTAAGAAGCACGAAGCTGAATAAGCACTTAGCCCCCCCCCCTCTCTCTCTCACACTCACACACACACACACACACACACACACACACACACACACACACACACGCACGCAGTTCTAAATGATCAGCAGACTGCGTCCCACGTCATCACATTTAGCTCCACAAACTTGTACCACAACAGAATTGAAATTGTATCTTACAAACCTTAGTATTACATTCATACGATTTGTGTATTTTGGTATTGTGTGTTCGGCTCTGGCACTAACTAATCGAAAAATTTAACAATGCTACGCTGTCTTCGGAATCTTTCTTTTCCATTTTGTTGACCCTTCGTCTATAGATCGTACAGACTTATCATTCTTCTTTCGGCTGTGGCACCGCAACCCTTCATGGCCTTGGTCTCTTCAGCAACCCGTCTCCATACCGCTCTGTTTTATCTTCCACCCTAGGAATTCAATCTTGGTAAGGTCAGCCAGCACATCGTCCATTCATCTTACACTTGCTTGGACCTTCTTGCTAGTGGAATGCAAGCTTCCTCTCATCATACTCTTGCGCTTCCTCTCATCTGTAACCTTCTTCATTTGTGCTAACAACCATACTCTGTGTTTCGATGGATTTAATTGCATCTTTGTGTTGTATATGTTGCTACCTGCTAGCGTTACGCCTTATAATCAGTCCCTGTCTTTTTCATTGTCTCATTCATATTTTTCGTTCAGATGTTCTTTAATCGTTCACATCTGCTTCTTTCATCGTCCACACTTTAGACCCAAATGTAACAATTGGTCGTACATAGGCATAATATATCATAAACTTTGTTATTTTTGTAATTAAAGAGCATTTCAATACCAGCTAGTTTCTAAAATAATCTATGTACACTGTCAAGTATTTTCTTTCTCTTCATTTACAATAAGACAAGTTACTGATCCTTCTCCTTCTATTACTTAATATACTTCTTTAAGGATGTGCACATATCTTGCCACAAATGCAGTATCATCGGAAAATGTTCTACGCGTTGGTGTCATTGTCTTCTTCAGTTTCGTGCCAGATATAAGTTATTAATTAATTTCGGCAACAGAGTATTAATTAACAAATTATTGGTAGTAAATATTAAACAATTTGTGCACCAAGTATGTTAATACAAGGTTAGTCGAAATTATAGTCTACGACATTACTTATTCAATATTTATTTCATTTATTATTTATTTAGCCTCTGGCCGAACATATGGCATTATTCTACCGGCAAAACATCAACTCTCCGATATTTCTGAGGGCGGAAAAAGTTCCATCAAGAACGGGACCAACGACGACTGAAGAGAATCGTTCAACGTGATATAAGTGCAACCCTCCCGCAGATTGCAATGCTGGGCCATAAACAATTGTCAGCGTGCGAACCATTCAACGAAACATCGTCGGTATGAGCTTTCGGAGACGAAGGCCCACTAGTGTACCCTTGATGACAGAGCCTGGACCTGCCAACGCCGACATTGGACTGTTGATGACTGGAAATGCGTCGCCTCGTCGGACGAGTCTCGTTTCAAATTGTATCGAGTGGATGGACGTGTACGAGTACTGAGGCAACCTCACGAATCAATGGACTCTGCGTGTCAGTAGGAGATTTTTCAAGCTGGTGGGAGCTCTGTAATGGTGTGGGCCGTGTGCCGTGGAAGTGATATGGATCTCCTGATACGTCTAGATACGATTCTGAAAGGTTACACGTACGTAAGCATCTTGTCTATCACCTGCATGCATTCATGTCCATTGTGCCTTCCAAGGGACTTGGGATATTCCAGCAGGACAATGCGACACCCCACACGTCCAGAATGGCTACAGAGTGGCGCCAGGAACACTCTTCTGAGTTTAAACACTTCCGCTGGTCACCAAACTCCCCAGACATGAACATTATTGAGCATATCTGGGATACCTTGCAATGTGCTATTCGGAAGAGGTCCCCACCCCTTGGTACTCTTACGGATTTATGGACAGCCCTGCCACGTCGTGCTGAGGCACTTCTGCATTCTCACTGGGGTATTAGGCAGAATACCATGTAGGGTCTTACCCGACAGCTTCAGAGACATTTGAATCAATACACTCTGAAATATTCGCAACTTGTTAGTACTATTATCCATATAATGCAATATACTGAATTCTCTCAAGTAAAGTAACATGATACATGATGTCACATCGTATAACATGACACACTCCATCATGTGATCCAACATGGCATTTGACATGTCGTGCAATATGACACAACATGCCATTAAAGTTTAGGATTCATGCATCCCCACTCTGGAATACTTCCTATTTAGATGCCTTCTCCCAGAAAAATAACCATAAATATTAATACAGTGCACAAAATAACAGCAAACATAAATACGATGGTAAACGAGATATTAAATATTGTGCGAAGTTTATGGTAATAATGTATGGAAGTAGTTTATATTACGTAGATAATCTTAGATACGACCATATTACACAAATAAATTTACTGAAAAGCTTACTAACTGCAAGCTGAACACTTCACGCAACAAATAATACCTCTTGTTATTATCTCTTGTTTATTTAAAAGTATGCAATCGTCTTAAGGGATTCAGCCATCGCATTAATATTTAATTTTCACTTACTTGTTCCGTTTCAGTTGCACATTTTTAATTGGATTACAGGCCTCAATCACATTGAACCATCTACGGATCTAAGCAATTGCGTCAGCAGCCCATCTTGTCCACTCATTACCACTCTGATACGTGATTCTGAGTAGACAAGGCGGGTTGCTGACACAACTACTTAGATATGAAGACGATTCAGAGTGATCGGAACACGTAATTAAAAATATGCAACTGAGACGGTACAATAAACGAATACTATCTTAAACGTCTCAACTGTGATCTGCGCTTACCTTCGTGAATCAGGGCCTACTCTCGCAATTCCCTGTTTTTCAAAGACAGGTGGTGTGCTACGTTGTTCTTCTTCGGATTGCAGGTTTTCGCGACGAAGCTGATTGATGAACTATGGTCGGGTTACCAACCTACTGTTAGCGTCATGTTATCGCAACGTTTCGGAAAGTTCCATTCACATCATCTACAAGTGAACTGTCGAGTTAATACCCATTTCGTTCTTTATAACCGCTGAAGAGCAGACTCATTAGCCGAGGGTGCAACTGGTGAACCAAGCGCGTGCCTTCGGAAGAGATATCGTGGTCGGTTGTGGGGGGACCCCTTACTTGGTGGAAGGGGATCCGGGTGTAGAGTCCTGGTGCTGACTGTCCATTCCATCAGCAGTCGCCGCCGCTTCACGTCAGTGCCCATGACGTGTTTTTGTTTACGCTGCATCCCATGCGGAGCTCAGTTGGAAACCACTGTCCCAGTTGACAACACAGTCATGTACCCGTCTTTCCACGGCCTTTTTTATGACCTAATTCCAGAAGCCGTCGGCGCAGCATATTGCCTTCGTCTGTGCAACATTATGTCGTTCGTTCATGCTGTTTTCAGTCACTACAGACTTGTACGTTTGGCCGAGGCAAACTCTCCTCACATGCTTTGAAAAGTGATGCATCTCGCAGCACTGCTTAGAACATATAAGAAGGGTTTACATCTGCCAAAATGACTAGTCTACATTGACAGAGCACAGCATGAAAGAAGGGCTACATTAGTTGTAGACAGATGCAGCATGTGGTTTTTCCTAATCACTTCGACATAAATTTTTATTCGAGGGATCTGCAGTATATTATGGTTGAAATGGGAGCTAACTGATATGCAAATCCTGTATAGAACCTAACAGGGTTCCCACCAGACACTGAAGCCTGCTTTAACTTTAGCGGTTTCAGATGTTTCTCAATGGCACTGACACTAGTATCTACAGCACTGATCTTCGCGTAGGGACGAGAATAAAACGGTGGCTCCCGTATTTTGTCCACTAACCTTTTCTTTGCTCTCCACCTAGTCATTGTATTCAAGTAGTTCTGTACTTCATTGTTAATTTGTGTCATTTTATTCGAAGAAAAGTATGTAGTTCTTTTAGTTTTGCTGTAATTGATTTTCAAGCCTTCATCCATACTCCCTCCGTTAAGTTGTGTTGTTTGTTGTTAAAGTTATCTGCGTTAGAGGCAAACGGTGAAATGTCAACAGAAAAAAATCCGTGGAAATAGCGCACCGAGGTTTCCGTATAAATTTAAGTGTGTATATCGATACCACATCCAATCCGTGATTGAGAATCTTGGCTATTTTTGCCTCTTATCGATACCGATACTGAGAAGTTATTTGTCCCGGGAATTCCAAGACTTTCGAGGTCAATTCCAAAATCCTTTTTTGATTTTTTTCCCTTAATTGTACTGTGTAACCTTGCTTCTTGCGGAATTTCAAGATTCCAGGTTAATTGGAAGTACCCCATACATTTTTATCAGTGAATTTGCGAGTATCAAAACACATGATAGTAATGGCCGTATTTTATGACTGTATTGACTTAGAAGTTTTTTATACTGCCAAGGAACTGTAGACCTTAATATGTGACATAAATTTCAACTTCATACATTTATCCGTTCCTGAGAAAAGTGGATCTAGACAGTTGGACAGACAGACGATCAGGCGTGCACGAAAGTTATCGTATAATGGTTCCGTTTCTACGTTTCTATCTTTTTTGGAATACCAAAACTTCTTATATGACTCTTGAGATTAGTTTCAGCGAGATCGAATCTATTTATGGATTCCACTTCCTATTTTTAAATTCTCACTGTGCTTATTAAGCCTAATGGAAAATGAAGTACTAATATTGCCTGTATATTTTTCATTGTACTAATATAGGCCGATTCAGTGCATTATTCCTCAAGCAATTTTAGCACACATTTCGTTGTAACAGAGTCAGATACACTGTCAATACCCTTGAATCGCAAATGAAGTGCTAAAGAAATTCCTATTCCAACTGCTCCGTTCTATAATATCGTTCACGACCTGCTAATGGTCTTCTAAACTCGGCTTTCCTTTTCCTGATTAAACTTTAATGTTTTTACTTTACGACTCGTAATAATTTTAGTTAATATCTTGTACATTACTGTAAGGAGGCTGATGGATTTATAGTTTTTTATGGCTTGTGACGTTCCGTTTAAATTGCAACATTATTTTGGGGAATTTTCTTCTTTTGAAAACGTTCTGCAAGCAATTTTGCAAGTTTCCTTTTTTTTAATTTGTCACCAGCTTTAAATATACATATCTAATGCCTCTTCTTGAATCTCAATATTTTTGTTAGTACTTAAAATTGTTTCTAAGTCGTCTCTTAAACGGTACAAACACTTAAAGAAGTTATTGCTGCATTTCCTCTAGGGCTATTATTTATTTAAATTGTCCTTCGTTTAATGACCAATTTCGTCTTTTTTAGCTGTGCTCCAGTGATTACCTGAGTAGAAAAGCACACGATATTATCATTACGAAATGGGAACACAACGTTGTGAAAGTAAATTATCGGAAGGATAATTACCGAGAAAAGTTGTCATATGTATACAAAAGACAGCGTATTCATAGATTATGTTTCCATTCGTTTAGGTTTACAAAGCTGTTCGAGACGTTTCGACAGCTAGTGTGTGCAAACATACAACGTTGACAAAAGAAGAAAAGTGGAAGTGGACTAACAATTTCGGAGATCTATATTGTACATAAAATGCTAATAGAGACAAAAACAAAATTGTTAAAATAATGTACCAGAAGGGGGAGTTCCAAAATGTAAAATATCACATAGTATATACGCAATACAAATAATCTCCTCATTAGTATGGGAAATAGGAATGGAGTTGCTAGTTTGGCTTTGATTAAATGTTGAAATATGGTACCTACTTTATAAAAGTTACTGCCTTTCCTTGTCTTCGTAATTTCATTGCTTTCAGTCGTTTCTGTTCGCAAAATTTTCAGTGTACCTTTCCATTACTGCACGAAGATATTTACCAGTAATTTTATTAAACTCAGCAAATTATGTCAACTTGCTGTTATCGTTTAGCTGGATGTCTACCATTTTGTTTACTGGCTGCCTCGATGCAATAGATAAATTATTTTCTTTCGGTTTCAAAAAAATGGTTCAAATGGCTCTGAGCACTATGGGACGTAACATCTGAGGTCATCATTCCCCTAGAACTTAGAACTACTTAAACCTAACTAACCTAAGGACATCACACACATCCATGCCCGAGGCAGGATTCGAACCTGAGACCGTAGTGGTCGCGCGGTTCCAGACTGAAGCGCCTAGAACCGCTCGGCCAGCGGCCGGCTTTCGGTTTCTTCGTATCTGCAACAGCTATTGCTCTTTGCATGATTATCCTTGTGAAACAATTGTCTCTTTCATCTATGGTTACCGTATACGATCTTATTTTCCAAAATGCTGAAATTGTCTCTCGTTTAGTCCGGTATGTCTCTCCACTGTGTGGCAGACGGAGGCTCGAACTCGGACCTTTATCAGTCGCGTTCAAGTGCCCTGCCGACTGAACGACGCATGATTCTCGACCCCTCCTCAGAGCTTTACCTCATCTCCTATCTTACAATCTTGACGGAAGTTCTTCTACGAAACTTGCAGGACTAGTAAATTTTGTTCTTGTGTTTGTCAATTGGTCTGGGCAGTCTCATATCAGCGAACGACACTCCGCTGCACAGTGAAATTTTCATTCTGGTGTGTCTCAGACATTCCACACATCTTCATAATCTACAGTTATGACCTTCGTAACATCTCATTGCAGAGTGATACCGTGAAAACGTAATTTGTCTGAAAGGAAGTTCCGATATACACTAAAATGCCTTGCATGACACAAAGAGAACGCAAACGAGTATGTTAGGTTAGGTTATGTTAGTGTGTTTTCTCGCTTAAGTTTTTAATTTGCGCAAGCGTTGCTCCCACCAGCGTGAGGAGAGGTTGCCAGCGAGGACAGTGGCGACGTCAAGCGGTAGTGCGGAAACTACTAGCGGGATACTGCGTGCAGATTGGTCCCTTCCGTTCTGCCTCGCCCCTCCCCACGTCGCCATTAGGGGTGTAGCTCCATTAGTACGGGACGCTACGGCTCCACTTAGCAGCCAGTTCTGTCCCCACAGATTTAATTCCAGTTGTCGTCCTCCACTCCGCAGCCGGCTTCGTCTTCTCGAATATAGGCTATTCCTCGTGGGGCTGTCCTCGCACAGGAGAGCAAGGCGAGAAATGAAATACATACTTCCTGTCATAAAATATGCAATTATTATGTCAGCTACCTTTGTTCGACTTTTCTATTGAGTGGAATCCACGACTAAAGCGCTGGTCTGGAACGTCTACAAAATACATACCAATGAATTCCATAATCTATTTAATGGACTAATAAAGTTATGAAGCCTCAAATTTCCTTAGAGATTGGAATAAGTGGAAGTCAGTTCGGTTGGCCTCATACTACTGCCAATTACTATTTGTTGGCACGTTTACTTTCTTGATAAAAATATTATTTTCTCTTGCAAAGCAGACTTCACACGTATATTTTAATACAGTTAGTCCACAAGATGTGTTTATTGTATGTGAGATATGTTTTTATCTTTTGCTAGGAAAAGAGTCAGCAGAATCTGTTTCATATTTCGAACGACACCGCACATAATATTTCCAGCAGATGAAATCGAATCTTTCTGCGTTGATGCGGGGCCAACAGTATCTACCCACTGCATGTACCACGCCTCATTCACAGAAGCAAAAATTCCTTTCAGAACGTTCCAAACGTAATTAATAATCTCGCATTGGAATTTTTTACTTGGCATTAATCGAAAGTACACGTGTTTCTACGCTAATTTTGATGCTTGGGAGACACTGATAGATACCTTGCTGGGAAATGACTCTTCAGGTGCCCTTTGGAAACACACCGAGGATCAGTTCTGAGGGAAATTGCACAAGACTTGATGTTGTCCTGTACATCAGTTATAATATCCAACAGATGAGCCTAATGTGTAGTGTATAAGTTGTCCAAATTTCTCTCACCGCATTCTTTATGTCCCTTCGGGAGTGATGGCACCTCCATTGGGAAATCAGCAGACCAGCCAAGATAGGCAGCTGCTCCTGACGAAGGTGATGGTGGTTATTGTCGAAAGCTCGAGGTTTTCTCCAGAACTGATGTGCGAGAAGTTTGAGAATATTTTATGGAAGAGCAACGTCGTGAAAGATAAGATTGTACAGGTTGCACAGTGGGGGAGACTGGGGCACATTTATGCGTATTTCTTTTCGTAATTTTTTAAATCTTTTTAGTTAGATTTATCGTCTTTAAAACTGTTCAGTTCAACAACATGGTTATTAAAGTATAACTTGGCAATATGTACTTCTAACTCAACATTGCATTTAAATGTGCAAAATAATTGATTCAAGTTGAATAAATAAACATTCCCCATATATGGGACAAGTTTATGCACTAGTGGGGGCATGTTTATGCATATTGCAGAACACAATAATGAGTAAACAAAACGCACTGCTTAAATTATCAAACAGTTTTTTATTGTCAGTAAATAAAATTACAGGCTTATTTGCAACAAATAACGGGTTAAAATACGAAAATTTTGCTGCCAGTAAACACGTTTTTTGGCAAATTTCCAACAAATTTCCAACTGTTAGCATAGTATGGCCTACATAGAGTCTAATGCTCCGATTGGCGCTGGCTTCTGGCAGGATAATGGTCGTCGATGATCCTCCATGCGCGATAGTTCCTAAGCGAGACCTTGACTGATGAACCACCACTCGGTTGGCCCCTGGGCCAGAGAGGTCTCTGAGAATGAACTGGCCTGGCACTGATGAGCACTGGCCTAAATACGGTGGATGTGCGTGGATACTGTCAGAACTATTTGCGCACGCGTGTCTCTACGGAAGCAAGTAAGTCCGCGGTGATTTCGACCCCTGGTGGCCATCTTACTCGATGCCTCTGTCGCATTTGCTCACGTGGTCCCTGCAGCCTTCTGTATAGACCACCCGCTGGACACTGGTGTCTGACTGGTTGGCGACAAGCCGAGGCACAGCAATTTTCTGGCGTTTGCCAACGGATAACTCGTCGTCATCAGTGTTCTGTACAAAGACAGGTTTTTACGTGGTAACTCTCGATGCTCTCCTGCCTTCTGCCATACTCTCCAGGTCTGCGTGACTAGCTCTATGTTGTCTATCGTTTTGTATCTCCTCCTTTCCCTCATTCTCCTATCTCAAACCAGACCTTCCAAACCGACTGTCAGCAGGCGCTTCCGTCTCACCGTATAAGCCACCCAGTTCTTCTTCCTTTTCTTATAATCTGTAGCAGTCGTCTCCTCCCACCAACACTTTTCACCATTCTTGCCTGGTTTACTGTTTCCATCCAGCTTGTTCTCTCCATTCTCCTCCACATCCACATCTCAATTACTTCTAGCCTTTTCTCATCCTCTCGACTCAGTGTCCATGTTTCTGCCCTACAGAGTGCCACACTCCGGACAAAACACTTGCCAAACATTTTCCTCAGACTTATAACCAGTTTTCCACATAATAATCTCCTCTTTCTATTCATCTCTTTCTTCGCCCACCGCTGTATTAAAAAAAAAATGGTTCAAATGGCTCTGAGCACTATGGGACTTAAGAGCTGAGGTCATCAGTCCCCTAGGACTTAGAACTACTTAAACCTAACTAACCTAAGGACATCACACACATCCATGCCCGAGGCAGGATTAGAACCTGCCACCGTAGCAGTAGCGCGGTTCCGGACTGAAGCGCCTAGAACCGTTCGGCCGCTGTATTACAGTCCCCGTTAACAATAATGCAGGCACTTCTTTTTTTCTTTCTCGATAAGTTCTTGAATCTTCTCATAATATCCTTCCACCTTCTCATCTCTACGCTGACTGGTGGGTACGAATGCCTGCATTAATACCACATCTTTATCAATACACTGCAGTCGTATCATCATCAATCTCTCATCAATAGTGTGGAACTTTATTACCTTACCTTTTAGTTTCCGTCCTTACAGTAGTCCCATTCGGTTTTCTACGTGCTTGATTTCCCCAGAGAAGAAAAGTTTGTAATCTTCAATGTCTACCTCTCCGTTCTCTCCCATCTTATTTCACACATGCCAAGTGCATCTTATCTGTTTCTTTTCATCTCCTGTTTTGCATCTTCATCTTTCCTGCTAGTAGCAGGGCATGGACATTTCGTGGTCCAAACCTTATCTTCCCTTACTTCATTCTCTCCTCCTTCCTTTCATACAGGGTGAAAGTTATAGAATTATATAAAAAAAAAGTAAATTTTTACGAACTACGGCGTAGATACACTTTATTCGACATGTAAACCTCACTACAGATATTCGGATTTAGGTTATGACATGTTCTATATAGGTGCCACCATTGACGATCATGTGGCGCAGACGAACAGAAAAATTCTGCATGACTCGCCGAAGTGTCGGAACATTGATTCTGTCGATGACCTCCTGAATGGCTGTTTTCAGCTTAGCAATGGTTTTGGGCTTATTGTTGCACATCTTGTCTTTAATATAGCCCCACAAAAAGGAGTCACATGCATTCAGATCCGGAGAACATGGCGGCAATCGACAACCGTGCCAACGGCCTCTGAGTACCCCAGAGGCAGAATGCCGTCCCCAAAGTGCTCCTCCAGGACATCGAACACTCCTGCTTCTATGGGATCGAGGTCCGTCTTGAATGAACCACATCTTATCGAAATCAGGTTCACTTTGGATAATGGGGATGAAAACATTTTCCAAAACCTTCACGTACCGTTCGGTGGTCACCGTGGCATCAAGGAATATCGCACCGATTATTCCGTTCACTCGTTGCGGGTGAAGAGATTTCTCGATCGCGAAATGCGGATTCTCAGTCCCCCAAACGCGCCAATTTTGTTTATTGACGAATAACAATGCCGACAACAACAAGGCGCATGGTCATACTAACTCTCATCATACCCCGCGGCAAACCATGCAGTTTTAATATCCAGAAGCAAATCTTTCAGAGGTTACGACGATTTTATTTCATATAGTTCAGCGATTGTCACACTTAATATGTTTGCTTTCAATGTGTTCGCCTCCTGGAGTTCCGAGTGAGGGGAAGTTTTAACTTTGGACACTTTCACGTGGAGAGACACACCATGTACTGCTTGCGAAATTAATGTGGTAGTGTCCCGTTATTTTCCACATAGGCAGTGGGATGCCAAGTTATATGCAGCAAATTGGGGTTGGAGTTAGGAAAAATTTGGTCAGATATTTCGTTAGGGGTGTTTTTCAGAACTGATTTGAAAACTGTGCACTGAAGAATAGAAAAGGAGACAAAATCGGAGCAGTTGGTATTGGAGAGGTGGAGGGGCGGGAACCGAGAAAATAAAATGGATGAATAAAGTCATGAACTCTGAAGCTCTGGAAGATACAAAGAAGCAAAGAAATCACTCAATCTGTTTAGCAAAAGGAAAGCAAACTAAACGGGAGATACACTGCGAGGAAAAGGAATTCTGGGAACTGCTATTGAACCTACAATGGAAGGACGGAAGTAAATAGGAAAAACAAGAATAAAAATTCTGGATGAAGTTGAATGAGGAAGGTACCAGACTACGAAGTAGTTGACCTGGAACAGGGTGAGATGGTGTCAGGGACCTGCCAACAGGCAGAACACCAAATGATGATCATGAAGAATAAGAAGAAAATGTACGGCCCAACAATATACGGAGCTGGGTGGATGTTGGCAAAGTAAACCACACAGAAGATAGCTTTCAGAGCGAAAGATTATTGAGAAAACGTGTGTTTCTTTTAGCATGAGAAAATAGCGCGTCATAAAACAGCAACAGAAGTTGGTAAGAAATTTGATTGGAGAGATGAAGAATCCTGCATGGCCATTCAGGTGTAAGGACACACCCAGGCCAAATTTAGCAATATGGGGAGTCGTTGAGGCACTCCAAGTACTGCTTGGAGATCGTTCAGTGCTTCATCTCTAATACAGTGACTGTGAGTTACTCACAGCCAGCACACTTCTGTTCAGGACAACGTGGGCCTCAGCCGTTCATACAGTGTCTGCCATCTTCATGCAAAGAACAAGCCGCTTCGCAAATGCCGCTTGACTATCCCACATGCACACGACAAGCACACCTGCCGCTTACCACGAATCGCCTCCCGATAGCCGTCACCACTGAGGTGCTAATGTGAAAGTCCTCTGTCAATGTTTCGTTTGTCTCTAAGTAATAACCAACAGCCTAGAAAAACCCCTGACATAATTTCGCTGCTCTCCAACACCTAAGCACGAGGTAGATAATTTAACAAAACATATTAACTACTCGGCGGAAATGAACGAGGGTACGGAAGCGTGTTGCGAGAAGTCTCCCAGTCGTACACAGTAAGTAGCAAAGCACGTGGCGTGAGATCAGCGCGACTATAGCGCCGAATGGGGCTGAGGCTACAACACGAGGCAGCTCAGGCAACAGGGAAAGACAGTGTGTGTCAATGAGCGAACCGTCAAGACACACTGTGATGGTATTCATTACAACATGGCCCAGAGACAACATTTGGAAATCTTTACACAGGGAACAATCATTGGGAAACTGGAAGGAGGACGAAAAGTGACGAATGTAGCCCAAGGGTATGAGGAGCATTCAGATATATAAACACTGCTTCCCGAAGGAGACTGGGTAGACCATGGTCAACTATAGTAGCATATTAGCGCTATACTGTGCAACAGTGCAGTGGAGTTACTAAATACAGTTTTCCGTAATTCCTTCACGAAAGAAGATGAAGTAAATATTCCAGGATTCGAAACCAGAACAGCTGTTAGCATGAGTGACATAAAAGTAGATATCTTAGGTGTTGCGAAACAACTCAAATCACTTAAGAAAGGCAAGTCTTCCGGTCCAAGTGGTATACCAATCAGGTTCCTTTCAAAGTATGCAGACACAATAGCGCCTTTCTTAGCAAGCATATACAACCGCTCACTTGACGAAAGGTCTGTTCCTAAAGACTGGAAAATAGCACAGGTCACACCAATAGTGAAGAAAAGAAGTAGGAGTAACCCATTGAATTACAGATCCATATCACTGACCTCAATTTGCAGTAGGATTTTAGAGCATATACTGTACTCGAACATTATGAATCACCTTGAAGAAAATGACTTATTGATAAATAACCAACACAGATTCGGAAAACATCGTTCTTGTGCAACACAGCTATCTCTTTATTCCCATTAAGTAATGTGTGCTCTCGACAAGGGATCTCAGATCGATACCATATTCCTAGATTTCCAGAAGGCTTTTGATACCGTTCCTCACAAGCGACTATTAATAAAATTGCGTGCATATGGAGAATCGTCTCAGTTTTGTGACTGTATTCGTGATTTCCTATCAGAGAGATCACAGTTCGTAGTGATAGACGGTAAATCATCGAGTACAACAGAAGTCATACCTGGCGTTCCGCAAGGTAGTGTCATAGGCCCTCTTCTGTTCCTGATTTACATCAATGATCTAGATGATAATCTGAGCAGCCCCCTTAGATTGTTTTCAGATGATGCTGTAATTTACCGTCTAGTAAAATCATCAGACGATCAATTTAAGTTACAAAATGATCTAGAGAAAACTTCTGTATGGTGTAAAAAGTGGCAATTGGCACTAAACAAAAAAAGTGCGAGGTCATTCACATGGGTACTAAAAGAAATCCGATAAGTTTTGGGTATACGATAAATCGCACAAATCGAAGGCCTGTCAATTCGACTAAATACCTAGGAATTACGATTACGATCAACTTAAATTGGAAACACCACATAGAGAATATTGTGGGGAAGGCGAAACAAAGACTGCGCTTTGTTGGCAGAACACTTAGAAGATGCGAAAAACCCACTAAAGAGACAGCCTATATTACACTTGTCCGTCCTCTGCTGGAATATTGCTCTGCGGTGTGGGATCCTTACCAGGTAGGATTGACGGAGGACATCTAAAAAGGGCAAAGAAGGGCAGCTCGTTTCGTGTTATCGCGCAACAGTGGTGAGAGTGTCACTGATACGATACACGTGTTGGGATGGCAGTCACTGAAACAACCGCGGTTTTCTTTGGGGCGAGATCTATTTACGAAATCTCAATCACCATCTTTCTCTTCCGAATGCGAAATTTTTGTTGACATTCACCTACGTAGGGAGAAATGATCATCATAATAACATAACAGAAATCAGAGCTCGAACCGAAAGATTTAGGTGTTCCTTTTTCCCACTCGCCATTCGAGAGTGGAATGGTAGAGAAGTAGTATGAAAATGGTTCGATGAACCGTTTGCCAGGCACTTAAGTGTGAATTTCTGAGTAACCATGTAGATGTAGAACAGGAAAGAAAGAACCTACGCGAAACAGCGGGTGCAGCTGCAGTTACGTTTAATAGGTCAGCAAGGCACGCAATGTCACGTTCCACAGTGGCATGGCGCGTGAACGGGGCCGATCTCTTCGTCGACAACCAGAACGTTATGATGTGTGATCTTAGGCTTTCCCGGCGAATTAACTGTTTGCACTGTTCTCGGGTCTCCAGCCGGGTGCAGTCGTTTTCAAACCACGATATTTCGACAGCGTTCCTTGCCGTCATCTTCAAGTGATACCTGCAGACCGAGCGTCTCCGCTGAATCTCCTGGCTAAGGAAACAAACATTTATAGAAGTAAAGTCCGAGAAGTGGTTGAAATTTCCAAGAATGCATGTAATTTCAATAGAGAATGCGGCTATAGGCTTCCGGCATCGTAGCTCCACGCCATCAAGAAAGTGAATACGCGGCCGCGGTGTGCGAGCGACATAAACAACGCGCTGAAAATCACTTCGGCGGACAATAATATTTTGGGTAAACAGTCTGCCTCTCATGCTCTGTCCGTTTCGAATCCAGCCAATGATGACGACCAACCAATAGCCGTTTTCCAGTGTAAGTGTGGAATAGTGCCTTTCTATCCAGTGACGATGGGCCGCCAATGGTATCTACAGGAGATTAGCCAACAATGCCACTTCTTCTGCATCAGAGCGGGTATATTAGCATATGACCATGGCCCACCAATGGAAGCCATATGAATTTTAACCAATACTATCACTTCTCCAGCACGAACGCGAGAAAACTCCCCTTTATAAGAGGACGTGACACTCGTCTCTGACAGTGTTCTAGCAATAGTGGACACCATAAGATCCTGAGGAAGATCCCAGCAGAGGGGTCGAAACGCCCATCAAAAAAATGGCTCTGAGCACTATGGGACTTAACTGCTGAGGTCATCAGTCCCCTAGAACTTAGAACTACTTAAACCTAACTAACCTAAGGACATCACACACATCCATGCCCGAGGCAGGATTCGAACCTGCGACCGTAGCGATCGCGTGGTTCCAGACTGTAGCGCCTAGAACCCCTCGGCCACCTCGGCCGGCAAATGCCGATCATTTTAGTAGAAATATGACGTGGCCTAATAACCGGTAAGATTTTAACTTCAGTGACAACGGCCACGAAAGCCTGTGGAATTACAGTGGTCATAGTATTTTTTCACAATCATAATGTTTTGGTACAACAGTCAAAGATGCAAAAAGTAATGTACGTGTAAAACCCTTTGCCAATGTAAGAGAGGTCCTGAGGGCCAAATCTGATCAGGTTAAATAAATAAATAACAAGTAAGTAAATGATCTACGAACGATTAAACTAAGGAATTTCTATTTTTGTTTGATGGTGCTGTCGTTATTTTGTTATGTGGCCTCGGTATAGGAAACCATGAGAGTGTGCCGCAAACAGGAGATGAAGCTCGGACTTTTTCCCGTGTGCTCGCAGGACCTTCCGGAGGCGGCCGGCCCCGCGGAGACCACGCGGCTCGGCCCCCAAGCGCGGGGGCGGACTCCTGCCTCAGCTGCGTCAAGGTGGCGCTCCTGGGTGCGTCCGCCGTCGGGAAGACCTCCATCGTCAGGGTAACTAATTAACACAATAGTGCTTCTCCACATAGAAAACACACCACACAGTCAACCGATTACACACAGAGACGAGGCTTTGTTTCTCTGGAGCAGAAATGTACAAGCCAGCATCACTGTTCTAACCACAGACGGGCCAGTCGGGACGACCGACCACCGTTCCATCCTCTGCCGATGCGGTATGGAGTACAGGGAGTCAGCAGACTGCACACTCTGCCGTTATCGCTGTAGCAGACCTAATGCCGCTACTACTCGGTCAAGCACACTACTGGCCATTAAAATTGCTACACTACGAAGATGACGTGCGACAGACGCGAAATTTAACCGAGAGGAATAAGATGCTGTGATATGCAAATGATTACCTTTTCAGAAAATTCACACAAGGTTGGCGCCGGTGGCGACACCTACAACGTACTGACATGAGGAAAGTTTCCAACCGATTTCTCATACATAAACAGCAGTTGACCGGCGTTTCCTGGTGAAACGTTGTTGTGATGCCTCGTGTAAGAAGCAGAAATGCGTACCATCACGTTTACGACTTTGATTAAGGTCGGATTGTAGCCTGCCACGATTGCGGTTTATCGTATCGCGACATTGCTGCTCGCGTCGCTCGAGATCCAATGACTGTTAGCACAGTATGTAATCGGTAGGTTCAGGAGGGTAATAAGGAACACCGTGCTGGATCCCAACGGCTTCGTATTACTAACAGTCGAGATGACAGGCATCTTATCGGCATGACTGTAACGGACCGTGCAGCCACATCTCGATCCTTTAGTCAACAGATGGGAACGTTCCCAAGACAACAACCATCTGCACGAACAGTTCGACGACGTTTGCAGCAGCATGGACTATCAGCTCGCAGACCATGTCTGCGGTTACCCTTGGCGCTGCATCACAGACAGGAGCGCCTGCGATGGTGTACTCAACGACCAACCTGTGTGCACAAATGGCAAAACGTCATTTTTTCGGACGAATCAGGTTCTGTTTACAGCATCATGATGGTCGCATCTGTGTTTGGCGACACCGCGGTGAACGCACATTGGAAGCGTGTATTCGTCATCGCTTTACTGGCGTATCACCCGGCGTGATGGTATGGGGTGCCATTGGTTACACGTTACGGTCACCTCTTGTTCGCATTGACGGCACTTTGAACAGTGAACGTTACATTTCAGATGTGTTACGACCTGTGGCTCTACCCTTCATTCGATCCCTGAGAAACCCTACATTTCAGCAGGATAGTGCACGACCGCATGTTGCAGGTCCTGTACGGATCTTTCTGGATACAGAAAATGTTAGACTACTGCCCTGGCCAGGACATTCTCCATATCTCTCATCAATTAAAACGTCTGGTCAATGGTGGACGAGCAACTGGCTCGTCACAATACGCCAGTCACTACTCTTGATGAACTGTGGTATCTTGTTGAAGCTGCATGGGCAGCTGTACCTGTCCACGCCATCCGAGCTCTGTTTGACTCAATGCCCAGGCGTATCTAGGCCGTTATTATGGCCGGAGGTGGTTGTTCTGGGTACTGATTTCTCAGGATCTATGTACCCAATTTGCGTGAAAATGTAATCACATGTCAGTTGTAGTATAATGTATTTGTCCAATGAATACCTGTTTATCATCTGCATTTCTTGTTGGTGTAGCAATTTTAATAGCCACAGTGTAGCTCCTGAAATGGCTCGACGAAGCTGAGTGCACCCCACTCCAGTCGTCCTACGGAGGAAAAATCCCTGGTAGTACCGGAAATCGCACTTGGGCCCCCCGTATGGCAGTTAGCCACACTGACCACTCAGCCAGGCGAATAGAAATATGTACAGGATGAACTGACATTCGCACATTAGGACGCCACAGAAGGGTTCCTTGCATGCTAACAAAAATGTCTCTTATAAAATTTCGTTCCGCGCTTATTTTCGGTAGAAAGTGGTCGTCAGTGAAAGGTAGTTTTGCGACTCTTTAATCACCTGCAAGAGAAGTATCGTCATTCAGTAATGTATGGCACTAACGCCCAGATAGTGCTTAGTCGCCTGAAAACGTCCTAGATCATCCCACAGCGCGCCATCACTCAATATACGGGGTGCTTCCGTCATGATGTTACTAACTTTCAAGAAGATGGAGAAGGGCAAACGTAATTTGAGGTAAGGTTCCCTGGTCCGGAAACGACCGAGACGAAAGCTACAAGCGAAAATCGTTCGACCTCTTCTACTCCAACAGAAGAGATGTGTTTCGTAGTATCAACGACGAACAAATGCTCATAGTTCTTAAAGTATGCACCGCAGAGCCTATGTTAACTGGACTTTCTTGTTTCGGTCCATACTGACTCCTCCATGAAAGCAAAGAGCTTGCAGCAAAAGAGATCCACTTTCAGAGGTATCAGAACGATTTTCGCTTATAGTTCTCGATTAGATAGTTTCCAGACCAGGGCCCGTTACCTCATATTAATACATTTACGCTTCCCCATCATATTTGATAGTTTGCGACATTATCAAGGAATCACGGAATTACCCTTGGAATACAGAAGTAATACCTGAATCCCGATAAATATGTTTCGCGATGCCGTTGCCGCCACTGATTTTTGGTGAAACAGAGTGTCCAAGCCCGAGAATTAGCCGTCTGTATAATAGTAGCCTGCCTCTCGATGCTTTGAGTCGGTTGCAAGCTGCATAGAAAGAACTCATTGCAGCCGTATGCTACGGTGCTGATGGCTTAAAGGTGAACCTTGATCTGCAACAGTTCAGACCTCATGAAGCTACAGTTAAGGTGATTGACAAATTGGTCTTTGTAGAAGCGAACACGAGGAGAGACAGGGCCAGCCAACATGGATATATTTCACGTAGTTGAACTCGTCGTTACCTTATAGTGGAAGAAACTGATATAAATAATGTTGCACCGATCTTATCCTCGGAAGGTATAATTAGTATTGTTGCACCGAAGAAAGAAACACTGTATATGCCTGATGCTGATGAGAGGATAGCGCCTGTAGTAAGGTCATAGCGGTAAACAATTATCGGAACCTTTAAAGGTTGATCAGAAGGGCGCATCTGCAGCAGAGGAAACTTCATCCAAGTAGAGGAGAGAACCAAATTTGAGCGGTTGGTTTGTAGTAAAAGCTACCGCATAGATAATGTAGTCGCATATTAAACTCGACACACCTCTTTCCCCTGTTGAAAACTTAATTCCATAACTTTTGTATTGTATAACGTGCAAGCGTCTCTGAAAATAAATGTTTGTCACAGGACGTCACCTTATATAAAGTAAAAGAACATTTTTAACAAAAAAATTTCATTCCATTATATTTGTAATTGCACTTGTTTCTTTATACCGAAATGATACTCTAATTAAGGAAAACAATACTAACTCTTGTTAATTTAAAAGGATGTTAGTGCAGTGAGTATAGTTTTGTGTTAGAATACTTGAGTTTTCAAATTCAATTCTGGGTCTAAGTGTAATTTTTTAATGTCTTTATCTTAGACTGCATGATATGGTATCTACGTTATTAACCGTTGAACAGAAATTACAGCAAGTCTTGCACTAGAGGCGTCCAATTATTTAGTAATAACACAGAAGTTAGAGTACAAACGTTTTCATTGTTCCACTCTTAAGAGAGCAGTTCGGAGAAACATGAAGCAATGCGTCGCTAAATATTTGGAGACGCAACGCGGTGGTTTGAGCATTTGCTAGGAAGACTGTTTGTCTTTTGTCAAAGCCATGCTGTCACTAATTGTGTACTTGCAGGATTACAACTGTTCACTCTTACAGAATGTAGTAAGTATGTTTAACATCTCCAGATTGTTACTTTTTCTATTTATTTCTGTACCGTGACAGGTAGTTTGTGTCAACTAATTATTACTCTTCATGAATGTTTGTGACATGTGTGACAAATAATTGTTTTTCAGCATTAAAGAGTGTATTTGTGGAATACTGCGGAGAATGTAGTAACTGAATTAATTCAGGCCAAACAGCGACAGTAGCAGAAAAATGTTTGCCTGCTGTATTTCCTGGAAGGTAGCCATTGCGTACTATAATTGTTCAGAAAACACTTGCTGTGGCAAGGCGCACTAGAACAGAAATGTGGCAACACAATAAGAAATAACATTTATTAAGAGTGTCTTACAATATGGTACTTAACTCTAATATAATTTTATGGGCAGCACTTGTCCTAAACCTAATCCATGATACCCAGAAATTTTTCTGTCTCTTGGCAGTCTGTGATATGTAACTGATAGTAATGTTGCAGACACTCTTAATAGTCCAAGTTCTCTGTAAATGGTGACTGCTGAGTCAGAAGGCAGTCTTCAGAGTACTTTACGTACCGGGTTGCAGGCGCTGATCTAAACTGTCTGACTGTAGTTCGTAACTATTTAAGTGTTCGCAGCAGGTCGTGTTTTGTGACTATTGTCGGAAGAATTTCCAGATTCTCCAATACAAGACCGAAGTAATGGAATATGTGGTTGACAGCTTTCCCTATTGACTGATGTCCACTCTTGGCTCTGAGCACTATGGGACTTAAAAGCTATGGTCATCAGTCCCCTAGAACTTAGAACTACTTAATCCTAAATAACCTAAGGACATCACACAACACCCAGTCATCACGAGGCAGAGAAAATCCCTGACCCCGCCGGGAATCGAACCCGGGAACCCGGGCGTGGGAAGCGAGAACCCTACCGCACGACCACGAGCTGCGGACTGATGTCCACTCTAACGATAGATGTTGGAGAAAGTAGCGTGGAAGCAGAAAGAGCTCCAGGTTTGTGAGTGCCATCTGGAGGATGGTGCCCGAACTGATCGGCGCCCGGCGGGCGACTGCTACTGTGTGATGATGGAGGCGTCGCGCGGTATTTGCCTCTTGCTCGGTTCCCAACACGATAGAACTTGCCCCCCTTCTAACAGCCGTGTACCGCATGTCTCTAGAGTAACGGAAGGTTCCAAATGATTGGAAAAGAGCACAGGTAGTTCCAGTTTTCAAGAAGGGTCGTCGAGCAGATTCGCAAAACTATAGGCCTATATCTCTGACATCAATCTGTTGTAAAATTTTAGAACATGTTTTTTGCTCGCGTAGCATGTCATTTCTGGAAACCCAGAATCTACTCTATAGGAATCAAAATGGATTCCGGAAACAGCGATCGTGTGAGACCTAACTCACTTTATTTGTTCATGAGACCCAGAAAATATTAGATACAGGCTCCCAGGTAGATGCCATCATCCTTGATTTGCGGAAGGCGTTCGATACAGTTCCTCGCTGTCGCCTGATAAACAAAGTAAGAGCCAACGGAACATCAGACCAGCTGTGTGGCTAGATTGAAGAGTTTTTAGCAAACAGAACACAGCATGTTGTTCTCAATGGAGAAACGTCTACAGACGTTAAAGTAACCTCTGGCGTGCCACAGGGGAGTGTTATGGGACCATTGCTTTTCACAATATATATAAATGACCTAGTAGATAGTGCCGGAAGTTCCATGCGACTTTTCGCGGATGATGCTGTAGTATACAGGGAAATGGCAGCATTAGAAAATTGTAGCAAAATGCAGGAAGATCTGCAGCGGATAGGCACTTGGTGCATGGAGTGGCAACTGACCCTTAACATAGACAAATGTAATGTATTGCGAATAGACAGAAAGGAAGATCCTTTATTGTATGATTATATGATAGCAGAACAAACACTGGTAGCAGTTACTTCTGTAAAATATCTGGGAGTATGCGTACGGAACGATTTGAAGTGGAATGATCATATAAAATTAATTGTTGGTAATGCGGGTGCCAGGTTGAGAGTCATTGGGAGGGTCCTTAGAAAATGTAGTCCATCAACAAAGGAGGTGGCTTACAAAACACTCGTTCGACCTATACTTGAGTATTGTTCATCAGTGTGGGATCCGTACCAGATCGGTTTGACGGAGGAGATAGAGAAGATCCAAAGAAGAGCGGCGCGTTTCGTCACAGGGTTATTTGGTAACCGTGATAGCGTTACGGAGATGTTTAATAAACTCAAGTGGCAGACTCTGCAAGAGAGGCGCTCTGCATCGCGGTGTAGATTGCTCGCCAGGTTTCGAGAGGGAGCGTTTCTGGATGAGGTATCGAATATATTGCTTCCCCCTACTTATACCTCCCGAGGAGATCACGAATGTAAAATTAGAGAGATTCCAGCGTGCACGGAGGCTTTCCGGCAGTCGTTCTTCCCGCGAACCATACGCGACTGGAACAGGAAAGACAGGTAATGACAGTGGTACATGAAGTGCCCTCCACCACACACCGTTGGGTGGCTTGCGTAGTATAAATGTAGATGTAGATACATATCGTTTAATAAATGATGTGTACCACAGCATTATTCGATAGACAAATATTATAAAACTAACAATTAGATCCAAACCTGGAATCGAACTCGTCAACTCGAGTATTTTAACGCAAAATTTTACCTTCTGACGTAACTGTTCAGCATGGCTGTGTTTACTGAATGAAGTTTCTTGTTGTACATGTTATTACAGTGCTTCCAAATTGCCCTTTTTTATGTCCAGTTTCTACCGAAAACACATGTGGGACGACATTTTGTTAGAGATTGTTTTGTGTTGATGGTATGCAAGGAAACGCCCCGTCGCATGAGGACGCACGAATTTTGGTTCGCCCTGGATAACGGCGGAAGTTCCACTAGGCTGTTTGCTTACAGTTTTGTTCTTTGCCGAGACTTTTCAACACTAGCAAACTGTAGGTAAATGCATTAACACGTGAATTCCAGAGATCGCGGTTGACCCTGAGTGCAAAGAAATTGAATATACACTCCTGGAAATGGAAAAAAGAACACATTGACACCGGTGTGTCAGACCCACCATACTTGCTCCGGACACTGCGAGAGGGCTGTACAAGTAATGATCACACTCACGGCACAGCGGACACACCAGGAACCGCGGTGTTGGCCGTCGAATGGCGCTAGCTGCGCAGCATTTGTGCACCGCCGCCGTCAGTGTCAGCCAGTTTGCCGTGGCGTACGGAGCTCCATCGCAGTCTTTAATACTGGTAGCATGCCGCGACAGCGTGGACGTGAACCGTATGTGCAGTTGACGGACTTTGAGCGAGGGCGTATAGTGGGCATGCGGGAGGCCGGGTGGACGTACCGCCGAATTGCTCAACACGTGGGGCGTGAGGTCTCCACAGTACATCGATGTTGTCGCCAGTGGTCGGCGGAAGGTGCACGTGCCCGTCGACCTGGGACCGGACCGCAGCGACGCACGGATGCACGCCAAGACCGTAGGATCCTACGCAGTGCCGTAGGGGACCGCACCGCCACTTCCCAGCAAATTAGGGACACTGTTGCTCCTGGGGTATCGGCGAGGACCATTCGCAACCGTCTCCATGAAGCTGGGCTACGGTCCCGCACACCGTTAGGCCGTCTTCCGCTCACGCCCCAACATCGTGCAGCCCGCCTCCAGTGGTGTCGCGACAGGTGTGAATGGAGGGACGAATGGAGACGTGTCGTCTTCAGCGATGAGAGTCGCTTCTGCCTTGGTGCCAATGATGGTCGTATGCGTGTTTGGCGCCGTGCAGGTGAGCGCCACAATCAGGACTGCATACGACCGAGGCACACAGGGCCAACACCCGGCATCATGGTGTGGGGAGCGATCTCCTACACTGGCCGTACACCACTGGTGATCGTCGAGGGGACACTGAATAGTGCACGGTACATCCAAACCGTCATCGAACCCATCGTTCTACCATTCCTAGACCGGCAAGGGAACTTGCTGTTCCAACAGGACAATGCACGTCCGCATGTATCCCGTGCCACCCAACGTGCTCTAGAAGGTGTAAGTCAACTACCCTGGCCAGCAAGATCTCCGGATCTGTCCCCCATTGAGCATGTTTGGGACTGGATGAAGCGTCGTCTCACGTGGTCTGCACGTCCAGCACGAACGCTGGTCCAACTGAGGCGCCAGGTGGAAATGGCATGGCAAGCCGTTCCACAGGACTACATCCAGCATCTCTACGATCGTCTCCATGGGAGAATAGCAGCCTGCATTGCTGCGAAAGGTGGATATACACTGTACTAGTGCCGACATTGTGCATGCTCTGCTGCCTGTGTCTATGTGCCTGTGGTTCTGTCAGTGTGATCATGTGATGTATCTGACCCCAGGAATGTGTCAATAAAGTTTCCCCTTCCTGGGACAATGAATTCACGGTGTTCTTATTTCAATTTCCAGGAGTGTATTTCGTATAAATAGGCGCAAAGGCCCGTGATTGAATGTTTACAAAGCACTTGAAACAATCACATCCATTAAATATCTGGAAGTATGCGTACGGGGCTATTTAAAGTGGAACATCCACTTAAAAATAATCAGAGCGAAAGGCAAGTGTAAGAAAAAAAATGTTCAAATGTGTGTGAAATCTTATGGGACTTAACTGCTAAGGTCATCAGTCCCTAAGCTTACACACTACTTAACCTAAATTATCCAAAGGACAAACACGCACACCCATGCCCGAGGGAGGACTCGAACATCCTCAGGGACCAGCCGCACAGTTCATGACTGCAGCGCCTAAGACCACTCGGCTAATCCCTCGCCGCCAAGTGTAAGAGTGAGGTTCATAGAGAAATCTACAGAAATAACAGCCACTCACGAAGGAGACAGCTTACGAAACCTTTATATGGCCGATACTTTAATATTGACTGTGCGAGGTGGCGCAGTGGTTAGCACACTCGACTCGCATTTGGTAGGACGACGATTCAAACACATCCCGATTTAGCTTTTCCGTGCTTTCCCTAAATCACTCGAGACAAATGCTGGGATGGTTCCTTCGAAAAGACACGAGCGGTTTCCTTCTTCCATCTTTGACACAATCCGAGCTTGCGCACCGGGACGTTAAACCAAATCTGTCTTTGTCGCTTTAATGTTGCTAGTCGTAACAGAATAGGTTGACAGAGAAAATAAAGAAGATCCACAAAAGAGCAGGTTCGTTTAGCAAGGGCGAAAGCATCACGGAGGTGCTCATCCTCATCCAGTGGTAGACGTCACAAGTGGCCCGTAGTACAACACGTCGTGTGGTTCATCGTTAAAAATTCTGTTAGCATACTTTCCCAGAAGGACCAACGAATGTATTGCTTCCTTCTTCGAATATTTCGCGAAAAGAGCATGAAGGTAAAACTAGAGAGATTCTAACCCTTATGGAGGCTTACCAGCAATCATTTTTCCCACGTACTGTTCGCGACTGGAACAGCAAAGGCTGGAAGTGACAGCCATGTATTAAGTGCCGTTTATCGTACACAGGAAAGTGCCTTGCGCAAAACGGATGGAGAAGTAGAAATGTCCCGGAAAGGCATGAAACTTCTCACGAAATAGGTTATTGAAATTAATCACTGAGGTAAGACGATTATATGGGTCACCAAAGTACATTGCAACTGTATCGAAACATATGTTCATGGAAACTCTTTTATTGCGAGCCTAATGATCCATAGGCTTTATCAGTTAATTTGTAAATGCAAAAATGTTGTAAAAATATTTTCTTGTGATTAAAGCAACTTATGAATGCACTGTCTTAAATCGAACCTTTAGATTTCTAAATTGAACCATGACGAAATGAAACCAACATTCAATTAAAAAACTGTAATTCAATTAAACACAGTAATATATATGGCCCCTACACAAGCACGATTTTCATTTGTCCTCTCCCTATTTTCGTACACTGAATCATATCCCTCTTTTGATCTTTCTGGCATATTTTACTAAACTAGGTAACTACGTCATTAATCAGCACTACCTTGGGGGGAAAATAAACTTTCAGGTCTTTTTTGCAGTTCTTTTAGACGATGACGAAGACAAATGTATGTCTCCTGCCTTCTTCCTCTTTCTCACTTCATTCCTTTTAGATGCTAGAGAGGTTTCCTGCGACTTCGTGTAGCCCGTACACTTCTAGAGTTCCGATGTTGATGAGAAGTGAGATCGTTTTAGTAATGGCAGACGTTCCTACATCAACTTGCAGATCTGCTACTGCAAAGTCACCGGCACCAAAAACATTTCCCTTAACAGGCCAAACCTTAGACCTCAATTCACCAGACTGCAGCATTGTGTACAAATGTAACCTGCCAATAACAATAATATCCGAGCGTTTCACCTACATGAAATTGGGTAACAGATTGCATAGGCTAACACAAATAAGAATCCCAATGCAAGAAAAAATACCATTTTTGTTTCTGTCAGTGACGTAATGACTACGAAGCGCGTAGCCAAACGAGTAAATACGTTATGGCCTTGCTATGCTAGTACAGCAAATGGACGAAAGAAAGGGGAAACAACAGCCGTTACTTTTCGCGACGGCAAACAGCTCTGCTGTGTGCTGAAGAGGTGACAGCATACTCTTGGCTAAAATATTGCGGAGATAAAACAGTCCCACATTTGGATCTATGGACAGGGACTGCTCAGGAGGACGTCGTCGTCAGGAAACAGGTGGAGCTCTGCCTGAGAGCTGTCTTCGGATTTGTGAGCACAGTAATAACATCCTCGTCATTAGTTATTCAATCTACCCATCTAATCTTTAGTATTTTTCTATAGTACCGCATTTGAAAAGCTTCTATTCTTTCCTTGTCTGAACCACTTATCGGATACTTTTTAATCCCGTATACTTTCTAACACTTAGATTTTTGTTCTATGTTGACAGATTTCTCTTTTTCAGAAATTCTCTTCTTGCAGTAGCAAGTGTACATTTGATTCCCTCCCGACTTCGGCCACCATCAATTATTTTGGTGCCCAAATAGAAAAACCCGTCCACTACATTTACTGTCTTATTTTCTGATACACTGCGGTGGCCCAGTGTAATGTTAAGCTCTCTCTATACAGCTTAAGCATTTTCGTGGACTTAACTTGTTGAAGAATGCTGGTTCTGCTTTCTTGCAGCGCCGATGTCTTCTACTAGCACCGGACGCTTCTCCGAAGATTTCACTGCTAGGAAGGGTAAATTTTTACTCTCTCGCTCTCTCTCTTCTTATTTAAAAAATACGCTTCTCTTGGAATATCATTCAAAGCACCAGAACATATTTATTTCCACTTTGTACAAAAAACAACTAAACTTTATGACGTAAGCCCACACATTACCGGGCACCCAGAATCAGTTAATTACACAATTAATACATAAGCTTTTATCGTGGATGACTATCCACGTACAGTCCACGTACTCTCAACAGCAGTTCAACGTCTAATAATAAGTCACTATTTCGAGTCTCTCCATTTGTTTTTTAACAATACAATGCTGCATTACTCTTTGCAGCCGGCCACCGAGCTTACGGGCCGTATTTGCTTATTCTTGGCAGGTCGCGATGAACACTTGCCAGCGCCGGCGAATTATCTCCCTTTCAGTTTCGCCTGCACAAACAATAAATGGGTGCAGTATCCCATGCTCATCCTTACGCCCTGCTTTAAAACAACACGTGTTCGAAACGACTGGAACACAAGTGTCTCCAGACTTTCGTAATATTCTGGGGGCACGAAAACACACATCACAGCAAAGTTTTCCATCACAATGGTTCCCAGAACTCCTGAAGATAGACGTTTACCGTGGATACTCTATTACAGACACAGTCCCTTTGACTGTTCAGAGATGTCACTAAACCCGGCCAAAGATGTAAACAACGATGCATGAGCAGCGCCTCTTAGACAGAGGGGGTCCGACAGTCGATCAGTTCCAGTCCTTCCACCAGGAAGGAGGTACACGGCTCGTGTTGTCTGTAGTTAAGCATGCCTAGACGGTCAATACCGCGGTTCGATCGCGTCAGCATTGTTACTCTGTGCCAAGAAGGGCTCTCCACAAGGGAAGTGTCCAGACGTCTCGGAGTGAACCAAAGCGATGTTGTTCGGACATGGAGGAGATACAGAGAGACAGGAACTGTCGATGACGCCTCACTCAGGCCGCCCAAGGGCTACTACTGCCGTGGATGACCGCTACCTACGGATTATGCCTCGGAGGAACCCTTACAGTTACGCCACCATGTTGAATAATGCTTTTCGTGCAGCCACAGGACGTCGTGTGACGACTCAAACTGTGCGCAATAGGCTGCATGATGCGTAACTTCACTCCCGACGTCCATGCCGAGGTCCATCTTTGCAACCACGACACCATGTAGCGCGGTACAGATGGGCCCAACAACATGCCGAATGGACCGCTCAGGATTGGCATCAAGTTCTCTTCACCGATGAGTGTCGCATATGCCTTCAACCAATCGCCGGAGACGTTTTTGGAGGCAACTGGGTCACACCCTAGACACACTGTACAGTGAGTGCAGCAAGGTGGAGGTTCCCTTCTGTTTTGGAGTGGCATTATGTGGGGCCGTAACGGCTGTACGATACGTGAATGCCATCCTCCGACCGATAGTGCAATCATATCAGGAGCAGTGGGACAATCTGTACCAACAGTGCCTTGATGAACTTGTGGATAGTAAGCCGCGACAAATACAGCCGGGGCATCAATGCAAGAGGACGTGTTACTTTGGTAATTGAGGTACCGGTGTGTACAGCAATCTGGACCACCACCTTGAAGATCTCTCTGTATGGTGGCACAACATACAATGTGTGGTTTTCATGAGAAATAAAAAGAGCGGAAATGATGTTTATGTTGATCTCTATTCCAATTTTCTGTACAGGTTCCGGGTGTGATGTGTATATAGTTCCATCACAGTCCCCTTATTTAACTCGAGCAAATTCCATTCTTCATGTATTACTTCTGTTGATGGTCGTCCTAAAATATCTTATGAAGACACTATCAATTCCATTCAACTGATCTTCCAATCCTTTGCCGTCTCTGACAAAATTACAGTGTCACTGGGAAACCTCAAAATTTTTCTTTCTTTTTCCTGAACTTTAATTCCTTTGCCATATTTCTCCGTGATTACTTTACTGCTTGCTCAACGTACAGATTGATTATCATTGAGGATAGGCTACAAGCCTGTCTCACTCCCTTCTCAACTACGACTTCTCTTTCAAGCACGTCGACTCTCATAACTGCTGTCTGGTATCTGTGCAAGCTGTAAATAAAGTTTCGCTCCCTATATTTCATACAAATTACCTTCAAAATTTCAAAGAATGTTGCCCAGTCAACTTTGTCAAAGGCTTTCTCTAAATTTAGAAATGATATAAAATTTAAGTTTGCCTTTCCGATGTATCTTAAGACGTATTTTCCTCGTATGATCCTACATTTTTCCGGAACCCGAACTGACCTTCTACGAGGTCGACTTCTACTAATTTTTCCGTTCTTCTATAAATAATTCGTGTTAGTATTTGGCAACCACGTCTTATGAAACTGATAATGCTGTAGTAGTGACGTAAGTCGGAACCTTGAGACGGTCCGGCTGTGTCGTCCTCCGTGTTGGAATAAGAAATTATAAGAACAGCTGAGAAGCGGCAATCACTGTCAGAAACTTGAGGGAGGGGTTGGGGGGGAGCGGTTCTTGTATTAATGGGAGTTGTAAACTGTGACAGAAAAGTTAGTATAAGTTATGGGGCGACGCTGCAGCTTAAACGATCAGCGAACTGAGTAGCTGGTCAGTAGCAGCCGGGGTTGAGCAGCCACCAGAGAATACCGACGCAGAAAATTATTAATCGTACAAGAAATGTGTTAAATGAAACTACTGCTTCGTAGTAACATTTATGTGGTTTGCTACTGTTTTATGAATAGACTACAACAGTTTTTGTGATAGTATTGAACCACTACAAAGGCTCGTTAGTGAAATGGCGCTTGTCTGTATAAATCGTGGCAAAGTTCAGTGGTGTGCATTTAAGTGTTGTTGCAAGAGATTTAATATATTATTTTTACTGGATTATATTTCGGAACGATAGCGAGAACTTATCACTTGATTTTAGTGTTGGGTTGACCGGAGTTATTTCTGGACAGAAAAAAAGTGGTGTACTTTCGTAAATAAGAATTCGTTTATTCGACACAAGTGAAGTGTTCTGAGGTAGCGGTGATTTTACACCAGGCTTCGAACATTCAAGGTCGCCTTCAGCAATTTCAGTGTAGTCAGAAATAGTAAAACAGTGCTGGAATACTATCGTGATAGTTGATAACTACGGGATAGTTACGCAGGCCTTGAATTCATGTTTAGTCCGCGTAGATCGATGACACGAACTAGGTGTGCCTGGGTTACTTACGCACTGATTGACTGATAAAATAACTTCTCCCAAATAAAGGTAGTGGACTGAGGAAGAGGGACGCCACCACAACCTGCTTTATTTGGAGTTGGAACTACACTACTGGCCATTAAAATTGCTACACCACGAAGATGGCGTGCTACAGTCACGAAATTTAACCGACAGGAAGAAGATGCTGTGATATGCAAATGATAGCTTTTCAGACCAT
Organism: Schistocerca americana; assembly: GCF_021461395.2. Taxonomy (NCBI): domain Eukaryota; kingdom Metazoa; phylum Arthropoda; class Insecta; order Orthoptera; family Acrididae; genus Schistocerca; species Schistocerca americana. Next base: position 257,158,157 of record NC_060126.1, read on the forward strand.
TCACACAAGGTTGGCGCCGGTGGCGACACCTACAACGTGCTGACATGAACAAAGTTTCGAATCGATTTCTCATACACAGACAGCGGTTGACGGACATTGCCTGGTGAAACGTAGTTGTGATGCCTCCTGTAAGCGGGAGAAATGCGTACCATCACGTTTCCGACTTTGACAAAGGTAGGATTGTAGCCTATCACGATTGCGGTTTATCGTATCGCGACATTGCCGCTCGCATTGGTCGAGATCCAATGATTGTTGGCAGAATATGGATTCGGTGGGTTCAGGAGAGTAATACGGAACGCGGTACTGGATCCCAACGGCATCCTATCACTAGCAGTCGAGATGACAGCCATCTTATCCGCATGGCTGTAACGGATCGTGCAGCCACGTCTCGATCCCTGAGTCAACAGATGGGGACGTTTGCAAGACAACAACCATCTGCACGAACAGTTCGACGACGTTTGCAGCAGCATGGAGTATCAGCTCGGAGACCATGGCTGCGGTTACCCTTGACGTTGCATCACAGACAGGAGTGAATGCGATGGGGTACTCAACGACGAACCAGGGTGCACGAATGGCAAAACGTTATTTTTTCGGATGAATGCAGATTCTGTTTACAGCATCATGATGGTTGCATCCGTGTTTGGCGACATTGCGGTGAACGCACATTGGAAGCGTGAATTCGTCATCGGCATACTGGCGTATCACCCTGCGTGATGGTATGGGGTGCCATTGGTTACACGTCTCGGTCACCTCTTGTTCGCATTGACGGCTCTTTGAACAGTGGACGTTACATTTCAGCTGTGTTACGACCCGTGGCTCTACCCTTCATTCGATCCCTTCGAAAACCTACATTTCAGCAGGATAATGTACGACCGCATGTTTCTGGATACAGAAAATGTTCGACTGCTGCCCTGGCCAGCACATTCTCCAGATCTCTCACCAATTGAAAACGTCTGGTCAATGGTGGCCCAGCAACTGGCTCGTGCCGGCCGCGGTGGTCTAGCGGTTCTAGGCGCTCAGTCCGGAGCCGCTCGACTGCTACGATCGCAGGTTCGAATCCTGCCTCGGGCATGGATGTGTGTGATGTCCTTAGGTTAGTTAGGTTTAAGTAGTTCTAAGTTCTAGGGGACTGATGACCATAGATGTTAAGTCCCATAGTGTTCAAAAAAAAAAAAAAAAAAAAACTGTCTCGTCACAATACGCCAGTCACTACTCTTGAGGAGCTGTGGTATCGTGTTGAAGCGGCATGGGCAGCTGTACCTGTACAGGCCATCCAAGCTGTGTTTGACTCAATGCCCAGGCATATCTCAGGATCTATGCACCCAAATTGGGTGAAAATGTAATCACATGTCAGTCCTAGTATAATATATTCGTCCCATGAATACCCGTTTATCTTCAGCATTTCTTCTTGGTGTAGGAATTTTAATGGCCAGTAGTGTATTACATTCATCTTGAAGTCTATCTCATATATCTTGCACACCATGTGGGTTGGTTTTATCATTGATGACGTCAACGATATAGGCCTAGAAGTATTGCATCTGTCCTACGACCTTTCCTGAAAACGGGAATGACTCGCGGTTTTCTCCAAGCGCTAGGCACCTTTCGTTGCTCCAGCAATCTACTAATAACTACTGCTATGCGACGAGCTAGTTATTTCGCATAATCTCTGTAGAACCTTGCAAGTATCTCATCTGGTCCAGATTCCTCTCCGCCCCTATTCCACGAACACTTATCTCAATATGTTGCATTTTGAGGTTCGTGCGATAATTGAAAGGAGGAGCCGTATTACGATCTTCCGTGGTGAAAGAGTTCCGGAAAACCAAATTTAGTTTTTCGGACACCTCTCTATCTTCTTCCATTTCAGTGCCAGTACAGTCATTCACTGATTGAATAGATTATTTGGATCCACTTACAGAGTTCGTGTAACACCAAACCTATCATGCTCTTCTTATTAAGTTCCGCTACCCCCAGTGAGTGTGCCATTACAACGTCACGAGAAAAACTGGGAAGGAAGTGTACACTGAACGGTTTATAAACCGAAGTGAAGTCTCCTGGGTCGCAATTTCAGTCAGCAATTAATTTAAGTGGCGTGAGACCAATCCATCGGTAATATGACTAGTGACAGTATGAATCACTACCTCCACGGGAGGACATTTAGTTTCAAACTTACTGGATAATTAGCACATTTGATGATTTTTAAAAAAATGCGTAAAAATGTCATCTGGTAACAGATCATAATAAGACATTATGTTAACCAGTAAAAAGTAGAGTTATTCTACGCTATTGAGGGAAAAATGTAGATAATACACTGAAGCGCCAGAGAAACCGTTGTGGGCAGGCAGAATACGGCGTTGCAATCGGCTATACCTATATAAGGCAACAAGTGTCATAGCGCAGTTGTTAGATCGGTTACTGTTGCTACAGTGGCAGGTTATTATCAAGAGATAAGAGATTTTGAAGGTGGTGTCATAGTCAGCGGACGAGCGATAAGAGACATATGACCATTTCACGAGTGTATTGTGAATATTAGGAATCCGGTAAAATATCAAATCTTGACATCGCTCCGGCTGGGAAAAGATTCTGCAAGAACGGGACCAACGACGACTGAAGAGCATCGTTTAGCAAACCTTCCGCAACTTGCTGCAGATTTCAATGTTGGACCATCAACAAGTATCAGTGTGCGAACCATTCAACGAAACATCATCGAAATAGGCTTTCTGAGCCGAAGACCCACTCTTTTACCCTTGATGACTGTACGACCCGAAGGTTTACGCCTCGCCTGGGCCCGTCAACACCAACACTGGATTGTTGATGACTGGGAACATGTTGCCTGATCGGACGAGTCTCGTTTCAAATTGTATCGAGCGGATGGACGTGTATGGGTGTGGAGATAACCTCGTGAATCGATGGACGCGCATGTCAACAGGAGATTGTTCAAACAGGTGGAGGCTCTGTAATGGTGTGGGGCGTGTGCAGTTGGAGTGATATGGGGCCCCTGATACTTCTAGACAAGACTCTGACAGGTAACGCGTACGTAAGCATTCTGTCTGATCACTTTCATTCATTCATGTTCATTGTGCATTCCGACGGATTTGGACAATTCCAGCAGGGCAATGCAACACTCCACACGTCCAGAATTGCTACAGAGTGGCTCCACTTCTGAGTCTAAACACTTCCGATCGCCACCAAACTCCCCAGGCACGAACGTTACTGAGCATATCTGGGATGCCTTGGAACGTGCTGTTCAGAAGAGATCTCCCTTACGGATTTATGGACATCCCAGAAGGATTCTGATGTCAGTTCCCTCCAGCACTACTTCAGACATTAGTCGAGTCCATGCCACGTCGTGTTGCGGCACTTCTGCGTACTCGCAGGGGCCGTACGCGATATTAGGCAGTTTTACCAGTTTCTTTGGCTCTTCAGTGTATTTACTTAAGTTTCACTGGACGGAACCCACAATGTCTGCCAGCAAAGACTTTTTGGTGGACGACTGAAGAGGAGAGCCTTGCGATTGCACAGAAGGATGTTTCCACTTGAATACTGAGAACAGGGAGAGCTCGGAGCTAAAAATACCCAACCGCTGTCGTCCCTGACTTCCGCATTATGCTATAAGTTTGGTAAGGTGGGTCAGCATTGTGGTCATCGATCCCGTAGAAACCCTATATTAGTTCCCTCCCTTTAGGAGCCAGTATTTCCGCATTAATACTTCGCAGCGGGCAAGTTTGCTTTCAGTATGCACTTTCCCGATCTCGCTGGGGTTCAAACCTATTTTTCCGTGGTCTTTTTGTAAATTACTAACCGTGCTTCTCAGTCACTGGACGTATTCGCATATTATTCACATAACTTTGCTTTTACGTGTTCCTCCATCTGCGTCGCGGTTAGAGTCCATCATTAAAATCCTTTTCTCCAAGTATTAAATGTTCAGTTGTTTATTTCAGTTGGAAATTCATGTGTTATACGTTTCAATAGTAAACCTGACTGTTGAAGTGACCGCTTGTTTCTGTTTATGGATCACATTATCCCTCCTCTCATTAACATGTCTACGTGCCTGGTGTAGTACCCATATTGTAATGCTTGATTGGGGCATCCCTATTAATTATCATTCAGTAACACGTTTTCATTGTATGGCAGTAGCGTTTCCCTTAATTAATATGTATGATTGTATGGGTGTCTCCCTTCTCTGTGGGTCACCAGAGATCGCACTCTAGCATCACTGGAGTATGCCAACACCAAAACGGACACCGCACACTAAGAAACCCGATATAAAACTGTAGTTTTCTTGTCACGAAGTACGTTGTGCTTCAAAAAATTGCTATTTGGGTGTCAGTCTGGCTTTCAGTACAAAAGCTTGTATCCGTTTCCACCCTGAGAAAATTTTTTTCAAAACTTTTATCTGAAATCTGCAAATTCCCTTGTATTATAACTCGTGGATAGGGTGATAGTTTTCTCAAAACGTCAGTAGCTCAATCGTGCTAGTTAGGTTCTGTTCCAGTCCAAATAATAGGTATTGTGCTGTTCAAGAAGTGCTTTAATTTATTTTTCTTTCAAGGACTTTGAATACAATAGCATAACGAAAGTGATAAAAACATATATACCCTGTATGTTGCAAAATACCCTACTCTCACACAAACACACACAAACGTTAGTTTTTAATAATGGAATAAATGAAAGCAGTTTTTTTCCTTGGACATGCACAAATACTGGTCACACTTGATACAGTATGACTTGGTCCTCCTTTTGAAGTGTTCATATCTGTAAGATCAAGATTGTCATCCACTGCAGGCCAATGGTAATAACCATCGTAAGCCTTTTCCACAACTGGTTTACCTGATGGTGTGTAAAATTTTCGTTGTTTTTTCTTCTCAAGATGTTCATTTTCACGATCATAGTCGTTTTCTGCATCATTTGTCTTTTTCTCTGGTGCTGATACCAGTTCCTGTGCAATGGCCATCCTACACTTGTGCAAATCCGGGATACTTCTTTTAGGAACTTTATTTTCTCTGCAATATTCTCTGTACTGCAACCAACTACTGACAGTGCTCAAGCCAAGAAAGTGAAGTATTGCTTCTACAGTTGATTTCCTTGTTTTGAACCAAACCCTATAACACTCCATCTGTTGAATGCTCCAAAATAAGTTGTATTATTTATTCATCTGTTAACCCTAAAAGACAAAAGGATATTTTATTTTTATATAAAAACCAAAGCTGTACTATTTGTTCATAGACCTTAGTGCGAATATTTACTATACTGTCTGCTTGTGAAAGTGAGGTTAGCGTCAAAGCTTGGCATCAATAACATCTGACACGCCGGATCGTGCTACTCCAAAATTTAATTATTTATAAAATCCAGCTGGCACTTCATGCACTTGTTTAGAGTCATATACATGTTAAGTGAAATATTCTCAGTCAAAGATAATGCAGCATTGCCTTAAATTAATGAAATGGAGCAAAGTACAGTGTATTTACCGTCATCTGCTGCGCTCTTCTGGTCGCATTATGAAACACAACAGTTACTAAACGCAAGCCGGGAGCTAGCACCGTCGTCGCAGTGTGGAGTGAGACGGAAAAGTTACGTATATGAGGCACGGCAAATTTAATACCAAGTCCGCACGGTCATGCGGGTCAGGGTGGAGATGGGTGTCCAGAGAGGTTTCGAACCTCTCTGACTGCTGCCACAGAAGCTAAGTGAAGAACATTTAAGTTCCCATACCACACGAGGGGAATTTGCAGAAACGCATATTTAGCACGGTGCAATGACTTTTAGAAATAAAAGCTATGTCATTTGATGTAGAAAGTACCCCGCCTGAAATGAAGCCCTAGAGCTTTTATTCTCAGATGAGATCCTCTTGGAAGGCAGCGCCGCCCATTTTGAAGGCTATCAGCTCCTTGCGCGCTCCTCTCTGGCCTATTAACGGGTCGTAAACGCCGCATGGATCCTCGTTAACGGTGAAGTATAGGCTCTGCGTCTACGGGCATAACAGCGCCCGAGGCTAAGAGGGAAGCAACGTCGTGCCAGGAGCTTATGAGGCCTGTTGTGCTGGCAGCAGGAAAACCTTGTTTCGGTTGAGTGTCGGACAGTCCAGCACACAGTGAGGAACTCATGGATGCTGTTTTTGGAGGAGTATTTCTACCTCACACCACAACGCTATCTTCAGATCATTTTTTTCTTTATCATTGTTGTCGGTTCATACGTGCCGACCGCGACGCAAGCAATAATGAAACCTTCTGATAAGTGTGTATACAGGGTGGTCCATTGATAGTGGCCGGCCGGAGTGGCCGCGCGCTTAAAGGCGCTTCAGTCTGGAACCGCACGACCGCTACGGTCGCAGGTTCGAATCCTGCCTCGGGCATGGATGTGTGTGATGTCCTTATTTTAGTTAGGTTTAAGTAGTTCTAAGTTCTAGGGGACTTATGACCCCAGCAGTTGAGTCCCATAGTGCTCAGAGCCATTTTTGAACCATTGATAGTGACCGGGCGAAATATCTCAAGAAATAAGCATCAAACAAAAAAACTACAAAGAACGAAACTCGTCTAGCCTGAAGGGGGAAACCAGACGGCGCTATGGCTGGCCCGCTAGACGGTGCTGCCATAGGTCAAACGGATATCAACTGAGTTTTTTTAAATAGGAACCCCCATTTTTATTACATATTCGTGTACAACGTCAATAAATATGAATATTTTAGTTCGACCACTTTTTTCGCTTTGTGATAGATGGCGCTGTAGTAGTCACAAACGCGTAGGTACTGGGTATCACGTAACATTCCGTCAGTGCGGACGGTATTTGCTTCGTGATACATTACCTGTGTTAAAATGTAAAAGATCGATATCGTATTGATTTATGGCTATTGTGATCAAAATGCCCAACGGGCGTGTGCTATGTATGCTGCTCGGTATCCTGGACGACATCATCCAAATGTCCGGACCGTTCGCCGGATAGTTACGTTATTTAAGGAAACAGGAAGTGTTCAGCTACACGTGAAATGTCAACCATGACCTGCAACAAATGATGATGCCCAAGCAGGTGTTTTAACTGCTGTCGTGGCTAATCCGCACATCAGTAGCAGACAAATTGCACGAGACTCGGGAATCTCAAAAACGTCGGTATTGAGAATGCTACATCGACATCGATTGCACCCGTACCATATTTCTATGCACCAGGAATTGCATGGCGACGATTTTGAACGTCGTGTATCATTCTGCCACTGGGTACAAGAGAAATTACGGGACGATGACAGATTTTATGCACTCGTTCTATTTAGCGACGAAGCGTCATTCACCAACAGCGGTAACGTAAACCGGCATAATATGCACTATTGGGCAACGGAAAATCAACGATGGGTGCGACAAGAGGAACATCAGCGACCTTGGCGGGTTAGTACATGGTGCGGCATTATAGGAGGAAGGATAATTGGCCCCCATTTTATCAATGGCAGTCTAAATGGTGCAGTGTATGCTGATTTCTTACATAATGTTCTACTGATGTTACTACAACATCTTTCACTGCATGACAGAATGGCGATGTACTTGCAAATGGATGCCCGGCACATAGATCGCGTGCGGTTGAAGCGGTATTGAATAGCATATTTCATGACAGGTGAATTGGTCGTCGAAGCACCATACCATGGCCCGCACGTTCACCGGATCTGACGTCCCTGGATTTTTTTCTGTGGGCAAAGTTGAAGGATATTTGCTATCGTGATCCACCGACAACCCCTGACAACATGCGTCAGCGCATTGTCAATGCATGTGCGAACATTACGGAAGGCGAACTACTCGCTGCTGAGAGGAATATCGTCACACGTATTGCCAAATGCATTGAGGTTGACGGACATCATTTTGAGCATTAATTGCATTAATGTGGTATTTACAGGTAATCACGCTGTAATAGCATGCGTTCTCAGAAATGATAATTTCTCAAAGGTACATGTATCACATTGGAACAACCGAAATAAAATGTACAAACGTACATACGTTCTATATTTTAATTTAAAAATCCTACCTGTTACCAACTGTCCGATTACAATTATGAGCCATATTTTTGTGACTATTACAGCTCCATCCATTACAAAGCGGAAAAAGTGGTCCAACATTCATATTTCTTTATGTACTACACGAATATGTAATAAAAATGGGGGTTCCTACTTAAAAAACGCCGTTGATATCCGTTTGACCTATGGCAGCGCCATCTAGCGGGCCAACCATAGCGCCGTCTGGTTTCCTCCTTAAAGCTAGAAAAGTTTTGTTCTTTGTAGTTTTTACGTTTGACGCTTATTTCGTGAGATATTTGGCCCGGTCACCATCAATGGACCACCCTGTATAAGTATGTGTCTGAGACTCCCAGTTCTACGCCGGATAAAGCACTTGGGTTGCTTGGGGTTACCTCGTTTGTGGATTAATTACATTTGGCTACGGCTTTTCCATTGAATGTCCTTATGTCTTTCCCTATTTCCAGTTTATGTAGTTCGCTTTTAAATGTTTCGGAGCGTACCAATCCTACAATTTTACCGTTTTGACTGCTTCGGTAACTGATTTCCAATCGCATAGTCAAATAGTAATGATTCTTTCCGCTAATTTATGAGGAAGACGGTAACGGTAACGTTCAGACTACGTCACAGCCGAAACCAGTACTTCAGACACGCGAGTGCAGCGCTGCTGAAGCACGAGTCGTGGGTCGCTTCGTCCCTGGCGCTGCTACAAAGAGGAAATGATTAGTTTGTACTCTCGTGGATAGTGGCGTTGGCCACGGAAACACACGGACCAAACAAGAATTCAGACATTTTGCAATTGGCACTGAAACGTGGCGTGCCACATGAGATCCGCGACGACTACAGCATGCAGGTCGCAAAGAAGAATACGTACCAGTTTCACTGACCACGTCCATAATAGAGAGAAACTTAGCCGGTGGTAAAAGTAATGTTTATTTCCACCAAATATCACTAATACAGGAATATTGCTATTGCGAAAATATTTTACGAGTACAGTACATGCAAAATTGTATTTCCAGCAGATATCTCGGCTTCATGTTAGGCTTCACTTTAAATCCATGTAGACTTAACTCAATTCCATCCACCTTCATTCATGAAGTAATCATAAAATGTGTTCGGATGCCTTTATTGCCTCTTCCAGGTAGAAATTTTTTCTACTGGTATCTCACCCTCCAGCACAGTATCACAAAGTACACTACTGGCCATTAAAATTGTTACACCAAGAAGAAATGCAGATGATAAACGGGTATTCATTGGACAAATATATTGTGCTAGAACAGACATGTGATTACATTTTTACGCAATTTGGGTGCATAGATCCTGAGAAATCAGTACCCAGAACAACCACCTCTGGCCTTAATAACGGCCTTGATACGCCTGGGCATTGAGTCAAACAGCGCTTGGATGGCGTGTACATGTGCAGCTGCCCATGCAGCTTCAACACGATACCACAGTCCATCAAGAGGAGTGACTGGCGTATTGTGACGAGCCAGTTGCTCGGTCACCATTGACCAGACGTTTGCGAATGGTGAGAGATCTGCAGAATGTGCTGCCAGGGCAGCAGTCGAACGTTTTCCGTATCCAGAAAGGCCGTACAGGACCTGCAACATGCGGTCGTGCATTATCCTGCTGAAATTTAGGGTTTCACAAGCATCGAATGAAGGGTAGAGCCATGGATCGTAACACATCTGAAATGTAACGTCCACTGTCCAAAGTGCCGTCAATGCCAATAAGAGGTGACCGAGACGTGTAACCAATGGCACCCCATGCCATCACGCCGGGTGATACGCCAGTATGGCGATGACGAATACACGCTTCCAATGTGCGTTCACCGCGATGTCGCCAAACTCGGATGCGACCATCATAATGCTGTAAATAGAATCTGGATTCATCCGAAAAAAATAACGTTTTGCCATTGGTGCACCCAGGTTCGTCGTTGAGTACATCATCGCAGGCGCTCTTGTCTGTGATGCAGCCTCAATGGTAACAGCAGCCATGGTCTCCGAGCTGATAGTCCATGCTGCTGCAAAAGTCGTCGAACTGTTCGTGCAGATGGTTGTTGTCTTGCATACGTCCCCATCTGTTGACTCAGGGACCGAGACGTGGCTGCACGATCCGTTACAGCCATGCGGATAAGATGCCTATCTCGACTGCTAGTGATAGGATGCCGTTGGGATCCAGCACGGCGTTCCGTTTTACCCTCCTGAACCCACCGATTCCATATTCTGCCAACAGTCATTGGATCTCGACAAACGCGAGCAGCAATGTCGCGATAAGATAAACCGCAATCGCGGCAGGCTACAATCCGACCTTTATCAAAGTCGGAAACGTGATGGTACGCATTTGTCCTTTTTACACGAGTCATCACAACGACGTTTAACCAGGCAACGCCGGTGAACTGCTGTTTGTGTATGAGAAATTGGTTGGAAACTTCGCTCATGTCAGCACGTTGTAGTTGTCGCCACCGGCGCAGACGTTGTGTGAATGCTCTGAAAAGCTAATCATTTGCATATCACAGCATCTTCTTCCTGTCGGTTAAATTTCGCGTATGTAGCATGTCATCTTCGTGGTGTAACAATTTTAATGGCCAGTAGTGTATGTCCGTAAGTTTATACCCATATCTCTCCCTGACGCAGTTATACAGAAAGCAACAAGTTTCTAGTGTAATTTCTGCCGAATCTTGTTCAATGAGATATTCTCCAGCTATTACACACTATTTTACATAAGGTGAGAAGAACTTGTACAGCTAGTAACGTCCATTTGGAGCGCCGATCACGTTCGGTAGCAGCGCCACTAGCGCCTGCGGAAGTGCTGCCTGTCAACCACCGATCGGCGCTGCTGAGCGGCCCCGTGCGAAGCCGGCCTATGTCGAACCTCTCCGGCACCAGCTAAGCGACGCCTCTGCGATCGAGTATGGCCATCCTAAACGCATCGATTCCATATATGCCGGACATTCGTGGAATCCCGCCCGAAGCGACCAGCGATATCGCAGAACGATAACCCGCCGTTTCTGTCGGCTACGATATTGCCGCTATCGAATTCCGGTAAATGTCAGTAGACGGCCCTCCTTCTTACACGAGCCGTAACAATTTCTTCCAACAACCGACATTTAAACGGCAACTTTGAATGTGAAACCTGCACAGTAATGTTTCTTTGTTTACATAACGCTGATGGTATCACTCTTACTTATTTTGTGCTGAAATGCTAATCATCTATTGTGCTGAAATGCTAATCATCTACACATCCAAGCTTGTCGAACACTTGACGACAATCTGACATTTGCTGCATGTTGCCATGATATAGGAATTTCAATGGCCAGCAGTGTATACGTATGTACATCTCTGATATTGATATGTAACCGCAGCTTTATGCTTTGGTCAGTGTTATGTCTTTGAGTAGCTATTTGCCAAGTCGATATACTGAGGAAAGTAGTCAATACGTCAAAATCCACCACATCAGCTTCTGGTGGAAGTATTTTAATCAAACATGCCAGATGGCGTCGTTTAGGAGTGTACTAATCGTTCCGATCATAGTCTTAAGTCTAAACGACTAACATTTCTTTCTTAAGTGAACTCGTCGAAGCGTCAGATACTTCTGTTCTTGGTTATTCGAAACGTATAACAAAATGGTTCAAATGGCTCTGAGCACTATGGGACTCAACTGCTGTGGTCATAAGTCCCCTAGAACTTAGAACTACTTAAACCTAACTAACCCAAGGACATCACACACATCCATGTCCGAGGCAGGACTCGAACCTGCGACCGTAGCGGTCGTGCGGTTCCAGACTGTAGCGCCTTTAACCGCTCGGCCACTCCGACCGGCGAAACGTATAACAAAAACGACGAGAAATGCGTCTTACAACTGAATCACATACGCACTAGAAAATGTTTGAAAATGCCTTCCTGGTGCTCCGTTATTCATGAAAGCACTGTAACATTTTTATTTTAATAACTGTTACGTGGACACGAACACCAGAACAAGAAGCAATCGCCTGCTGATGTTTTCGGGATCTCATAAGACGGCACCGGCTTCAAAGCAACGTAGGGTGTAAGTCTCTAAGGCCATCTGCTTTTATTACACCTCCATTCTGTTTGCAGTATTTCTTTTATATTCCTTCTTTGCTCGTTTCGAGCTAATTTGCTTCATGCGCCAAAATGCAACATGATTTGAAGAATAGCACTTTATCATACGTATGAGAGCAGAAATCATGAAGTTTTAAGCTTTCTCCCATACATGTTAAAGGTGTATGCTCAGAGTGCACAATACACATACATGAAAATTTTTCATAAATTCGAGGACAGAAATATTCACTGCATCGAGCTAGGGAAACTAAAGAAGACACAGTACGATGCACTAACACAAAAATGCTACTATTCCTTATAGGAACTTCTAGATAAAAAAAAATAAATAGCTCTGAGCACTATGGGACTTAACATCTGTGGTCATCAGTCCCCTAGAACTTAGAACTACTTAAACCTAACTAACCTAAGGACATCACACACATCCATGTCCGAGGCAGGATTCGAACCTGCGACCGTAGCGGTCACGCGGTTCCAGACTGAAGCGCCTTTAACCGCACGGCCACACCGGCCGGCTAGTGAAGAGATAACAAACGATGCCACAAGAAATTTAGAAAGTGAATTGAAGTACGGGGAAAAGAAATACAAACTTTGAGGTTTGCTGACAACATTGTAATTTTGTCCACACAATAAAGGAATTGAAACAACGTGCATAGTGTCCTGAGAAGAGGTTATAAGATGAACATTCACAAAATTAAAATCGAAAATAATGAAAATTAATGTATTCCAATGAAATCAGACGATGCTGACGAAATTAGATTAGTGACTTACAGTCTAAAAGTAGTCGATAATTTTATATATTTGATCTGCAAAACAACTAACGATAGTCGAAGAAGATAGCATGGTAGCATATAAGACACAGACAGACAATAGCAAGAAAGAAGAATTTTTTAACATATAACATAAATTTCAAATAGCAAGAAAAAGAATTTTTTAACACGTAACATAAATTTCTGAAGGCATTTATACATTGAAGTGGAACGTGAGCACTAAACAGTTCAGACAAGGCGACAACACAAGCTTTTGAAATTTGGTGCTATAGACTAATGCTGAAGATCTGATAGTAGTCGAATAACTACACTGGTGTGCAAAACTTTAGCACCAAGCTAACTTTCGTATGATGAATCACTGCCAAGTAACATACACTACTGGTCATTAAAATTGCTACACCACGAAGATGACGTGCTACAGACGCGAAATTTAACCGACAGGAAGAAGATGCTGTGATATGCAAATGATTAGCTTTTCAGAGCATTCACACAAGGTTGGCGCCGGTGGCGACACCTACAACATGCTGACATGAGGAAAGTTTCCAGCCAATTTCTCATACACAAACAACAGTTCACCGGCGTTGCCTGGTTAAACGTTGTGATGCCGCGTGTAAGGAGGAGAAAAGCGTACCATCACGTTTCCGACTTTGATAAAGGTCGGATTGTAGCCTATCGCGATTGCGGTTCATCGTATCGCAACATTGCTGCTCGCGTTGGTCGAGATCCAATGACTGTTAGCAGAATATGGAATCGGTGGGTTCAGGAGGGTAATACGGAACTCCGTGCTGGATCCCAACGGCCTCGTATCGCTAGCAGTCGAGATGACAGGCATCTTATCCGCATAGCTGTAACGGATCGTGCAGCCACGTCTCGATCCCTGAGTCAACAGATGGGGACGTTTGCAAGACAAGCTTCTGCACGAACAGTTCAACGACGTTTGCAGCAGCATGGACTATCAGCTCGGAGACAAAGGCTGCGGTTACCCTTGATGCTGTATCACAGACAGGAGCGCCTGCGATGGTATACTCGACGACGAGCCTGGGTGCACGAATGGCAAAACGTCATTTTTTTTTTTTGATGAATCGAGGCTCTGCTTACAGCATCATGATGATCGCATCCGTGTTTGGCGACATCGCGGTGAACGCACATTGGAAGCGTGTATTCGTCATCGCCATACTGGCGTATCAACCGGCAGGATGGTTTGGGGTGCCATTGGTTACGCGTCTCGGTCACCTCTTGTTCGCATTGACGCCACTTTGAACAGTGGACGTTACATTTCAGATTTGTTACGACCCGTGGCTCTACCCTTCATTCGATGCTTCTGAAACCCTACATTTCAGCAGGATAATGCACGACCGCATGTTTCAGGTCCTGTACGGCCTTTCTGGATACAGAAAATGTTCGACTGCTGCCCTGGCCACCACATTCTGCAGATCTCTCACCATTTGCAAACGTCTGGTCAATGGTGACCGAGCAACTGGCTCGTCACAATACGCCAGTCACTACTCTTGATGAACTGTGTTATCGTGTTGAAGCTGCATGGGCAGCTGTACCTGTACACTTTATCTAAGCTCTGTTTGACTCAATGCCCAGGCGTATCAAGGCCGTTATTAGGCCAGAGGTGGTTGTTCTGGGTACTGATTTCTCAGGATCTATGCACCCAAATTGCGTGAAAATGTAATCACATGTTAGCTCTAGTATAATATATTTGTCCAATGAATACCCGTTTATCATCTGCATTTCTTCTTGGTGTAGCAATTTTAATGGCCAGTAGTGTAGCTTTGTGAAACTTAGACCACACACAGAAAGCATTGCCTCAGTACATTACAGTACAGTGCAGTACAGAAGGTAACTGAAAAACACACACAATGAGACGAACAGACGTGCCACTTTTGTAGAAAGACAGTAATTTTACCTAGTTCACTGCGATTTATGACGGTCCCCTGTATAACACAAAAGACAGGACATGATTCTTAATTGGGGATGTGATCATCACGGACGGCAAAGCACGCTTTGCAACATGCTGTCATGCTGACCACGAGGTTGATAAGTGGTTCTCGTGCTAGGGCATTCCATTCCTCAAAAGCGCGGTTGACAACTGTTGGGTGGTCGGATGGTCAGTGGTGCATGCGGAAGTGCAGCAGTACGTCTCCCCATGGCGTCCCACGCGTACTCGATGGGATTTAAGTCGGGGTAACGGACAGGCCAGTCCAGTCGCCGAATAACCCCTTGTTCCAGGAGCTGCTCCACCTTTGCGCCTCGAAGCGGTCGCGCGTTGTAACCCATGAAAATGATGTTAGGGCAAAACACATCCACGAAAAAACGCACAGGGGAAGGAGTACAGGGATAATAACGTTGACCAGCGAATCCAGTGTCTTCAAATATTTGAAAGTCAGTACATCTACATCGACCTCTACGTGATTACTCTGCTATTCACAATAAAATGCCAGGCAGAGGTTTCAGTGAACCACCTTCAAGCTGTCTCTCTACCGTTCCACTCTCGAACGGCGCGTGGGACAAACGAGCACTTAAATTTTGCTGTGCGACCCCTGATTTCTCTTATTTTATCGTGATGATCATTTCTCTCTATGTAGGTGGGTACCAACAGAATGTTTTCGCAATCGGAGGACAAAGCTGGTGATCGAAATTTCATGCCGGCCGGTGTGGCCGTGCGGTTAAAGGCGCTTCAGTCCGGAACCGCGTGACCGCTACGGTCGCGGGTTCGAATCCTGCCTCGGGCGTGGATGTGTGTGATGTCCTTAGGTTAGTTAGGTTTAATTAGTTCTAAGTTCTAGGCGACTGATGACCTCAGGAGTTAAGTCGCATAGTGCTCAGAGCCATTTGAACCATTTTTTTGAAATTTCATGAGAAGATTCCGTGACAGCGAAAAACGCCTTTGTTTTAATGATAGCCACTCCAATTCACGTATCATGTCTGTGGCATAGTCTCCACTACTTCGCGACAACACAAAACGAGCTGCCATTATTTGTTCTTTTTCGATGTCATCCGTCAGTCCCACCTGATTCGGGTCCCACACCGCACAGCAATACTCCAGAATAGGGCGGACAAGCGTGGTGTAAGCAGTCTCTTTTGTAGACCTGCTGCACCTTCTAAGTGTTCTGCCAATGAATCGCAGTCTTTGGTTTGCGCTACCCACAACATTATCTATGTGATCTTTCCAATAAGGGTTATTGGTAATTGTAATCCCTAAGTATTTAGTTGAATTTACAGCCATCACATTGGTGTGACTTATCGCGTAATCGAAATTCAGCGGATTTCTTTTAGCACTCATGTGAATAAGTTCTCACTTTTATTTATTCAGGATCAATTGCCCCTTTTCGCGCCATACAGATATCTCATCTCAATCATTTTGCAATTCGTTTTGGTCACGCAGGTTCGAATCCTGCCTCGGACATGGATGTGTGTGATGTCCTTAGGTTAGTTAGGTTTAAGTAGTTCTAAGTTCTAGGGGACTGATGACCTCAGAAGTTAAGTCCCATAGTGCTCAGAGCCATTTGAACGTTTTGGTCATCTGATGATTTTACAATATGGTAAATGACACCATCGTCTGCAAACAATCTAACACGGCTACTCAGATTGTCTCCTATATCGTTAATATAGATCAGAAACAATAGAGGGCCTTTAACACTTCCTTGGGGAACACCGGATATTAATTCTGTTTTACTCGATGACTTTCCGTCCACTACTACGAACTGTGACCTTTCTGACAGGAAATCACGAATCCAGTTTCACAACTGAAGGGAAATTCCATAGGCACGCAGTTTGGTTAGAAGACGCTTGTGAGAAACGGTGTCGAAAGCCTTCTGGAAAACTAAAAACAGGGAATCAATTTGACGTAGCCTGTCGATAGTACTCATTAATTCATGAGTATAAAGAGCTAGTTGTGTTTTCCAAGAACGATATTTTCTGAATCCGTGCTGACAATGTAACAATAAATCGTTTTCTTCGAGGTACTTCATAATGTTCGAATTCAGTATATATTCCAAAACCCTACTGAAAATCGACGTTAGTGATACGGGCACGTAATTCAGCGGATTACTCCTACTTCCCTTTTTGGGTATTGGTGTGACTTGAGCAATTTTCCAGTTTTTAGGTACTGATCTTTCCGTGAGCGAATGGTTGCACATGATTGCTAAATACGGAGCTATTGTCTCAGCATACTCTGAGAGGAACCTGACTGGTATACAATCTGAACCGGAGGCCTTGGCTTCATTAAATGATTTAAACTGCTTTGTTACACTGAGGATATCTACTTCTATGTTTCTCATCTTGACAGTTGTTCTTGATTGGAATTCAGGAATATTTACTACGTCTTCCTTGGTAAAGGAGTTTCGGAAAATCGTGATTAATAACTCTGCTTTAGTGGCACTGTCGTCATGGACTTCACCTTTGTTATCGCGCAGTGAAGGTACTGATAGCGTCTTGTCAATGGTGTACTTGATGTATGACCAAAATCTCTTTGGGTTTTGTGCCAGATTTCGAAACAGAATTTCGTTGTGGAACTTATTAAAAGCTTCTCGCATTGAGTTTGCGCTATATTTCGAACTTCCGCGAAACTTGGCCAGTCTTGGGGATTTTGCGATCTTTTAAATTTGGCATGCTTTTTTCGCTGCTTCTGAAACAGTTATCTGACGCGTTTTGTGCACCATGGAGGATCAGTACCATCATTTATTAATTATGCGTATGCAAAGTTATATGAGGGTTGCCCAGAAAGTAATACACCGTTTTCTTAGCCGAAAACAATTCTACGAATGCGAAATGTTGCGTATGCAGTATTTGAAGTCTCCTGAGTGAGGGCTCGAAGTTTCCGTCACTTCCGACCGATAGTGTAGCTGTAGGACAGTTCCAAAAGGGCGTCTGTAGGTTATGTACGTTAGAAGTAACGTGCCGTCACTGAATTTCTCACTGCAGAGAAAGAAACTGTGGGGAATATCCACAAACGTTTGTGCAAAGTCTTTGGAGCATCTGCTGACGACAGAAGTACAGTTAGTCGCTGGGTACAGAGAGTGAGGTCATCAGAAGGCGGTTCGGCTTAGCTTTACGATTTGCGGCGGTCGGGGAGACCATCCACGGCTGTCGCACCTGACGTAGCCCCCCCGGACTTCTACTTCTTTGGGCCGTTAAAGGATGCCATTCGTGGAAGACATTTTGAGGACGATGAGGAGGTGATTCACACAGCGAAGCACTGGCTCCGCCACCAGGACAAGGGTTGGTACTGACGCGGCATGTACGCCATTGTTTCACGCTAGAGTAAGGCTATAGAATGGAATGGAGATTACGTGGAAAAATAGGATGTGTAGATAAAACATCATTCTTTCGTGTGTGTAATTCTTATTATGTTCAATAAAGAACTGTTGAAGAAAAAAAGTGCGGTGCATTACTTTCTGGAAAACCCTCGTACTTCCACTTAGCCCACCAAAACGATCATGTTCATCAATGTTGGACGTTCTCTCGTATGGCAAGAGGTACAATTACGTAATGCACCAAGGAACACTGTCGATCTTGATCGTCTGGGTGGTCCAGGTGATACGGTGTGGGGAGGTATAACACAGCATGGGCGTATTGCTTTCCAAATCTTTGAGCACGATACTCTCACTGGTCAACATTTTGTGACGCTGTACTCCTTCCATGCGTGCGTCTTTTCACGGGAGCATTCAGCCCTGACCACATTGGTATGGATTGCAGTGCGCGACCACATCGAACCGCTAAGGTGGAGCAGCTCTTGGAACGAGAGGTTATTTGAGGAGTGGATTGGCTTGCCCTTTCCTCTGACTTAAATCCCATCGAGCACGTCGGTGACGCATTGGAAAGACGAACTGCTGCACGTCCGCATGCACCAATGACCATCCAGCAGCAGTAAGCCGCGCTGGTGGAGCAATGGAACGGCTTGTTACAAGAACTCCTTAGCAATCTCGTGACCAGCATGGAAACATATTGCAGAGCATGCTTTGCTGCCCGTGGTGATTACACGACCTGTTAAGAATCATGTACTGCCTCTTTCAATGGGCAGCGAAAGAAGGTGAATAACGGCGACTGCAGTGTAATTATTGTCTTTGACTGAAAGTCACAGTAATCTTTGTTTCATACCGTTTTCCTTTACTATACAGTAACAGTTCTTTCTATGTGCGATCGAGATACGTTACTTCGCAGTGACCCATCATGCCAGAGTTACTTTTGTCCCTAACTTCTGCACACCATTGTAACCAGGAAGTACTGAATGGAACTGAAGAGAAAAGAAATTCAGGGCACAACTTGATTAAATGAAGGGGTTGGTTAGTACCCACAACAACCACCTCTGGCCGTAATAACGGCCTTCACACGCCTGGGCATTGAGTCAATTGAGTTTGAATGGCGTGTACACGTACAGCTGCCCATGCAGCTTCAACACGATACCACAGGTCATAAAGAGTAGTGGTTCAAATGGCTCTGAGCACTATGGGACTTAATATCTGTAATGATCAGTCCCCTAGACCTGAGAACTACTTAAACCTAACTAACCTAAGGACATCACACACATCCATTCCCCAAAGCAGGATTCGAACCTGCGACCGTAGCGGTCACGTGGTTCCAGCCTGAAGCGCCTAGAACCGCACGGTCACACTGGCCGCCCATCAAGAGTAGTGACTGGCGTATTGTGACGAGCCAGTTGCTCGGCCACCACTGACCAGAAGTTTTCATTTGGTGAGAGATCTGCAGAATGTGCTGGCCAGGGCAGCAGTCGAACACTTTCTGTATCCACAAAGGCCCATACAGGACCTGCAACACGCGATCATGCATAATCCTACTGAAATGTAGGGTTTCGCAGGTATAGAATAAAGGGTAGAGCCACGGGTCGTAACACATCTGAAATGTAACGTCCACTGTTCAAAGTGCCGTCAATGCGAACAAGAGGTGACCGACACGTGTAACCAATGACATCCCATACCATCACACCGGGTGATACGCCAGTATGGTATGGGGATGACGAATACACGCATCCAATGTGCGTTCACCGCGATGTCGCCAAACACGGATTCGACCATCATAATGCTGTAAACAGAACCTGGATTCATCCGGAAAAATGACGTTTTGCCATTCGTGCACCCAGGTTCGTCGTTGAGTACACCATGGTAGGCGCTCCTATCTGTGTTGCAGCGTCAAGGGAAACCGCAGCCATGGTCTGAGCTGTTAGTCTATGCTGCTGCAAACGTCGTCGAACTGTTCGTGCAGATGGTTGTTGTCTTGCAAACGTCCCTATCTGTTGACTCAGGGATCGAGACGTGACTGCACGATCCGTTACAGCCATGCGGATAAGATGCCTGCCATCTCGACTGCTAGTGATACGAGGTCGTTGGGATCCAGCACGGCGTTCCGTATTACCCTCCTGAACCCTCCGATTCCATATTCTACTAACAGTCATTGGATCTCGACCAACGCGAGCAGCAATGTCGCGATACGATAAACCGCAATCGCGATAGGCTACAATCCGACCTTTATCAAAGTCGGCAACGTGATGGTACGCATTTCTCCTCCTTACACGAGGCATCACAACAACGTTTCACCAGGCAACGCCGGTCAACTGCTGTTTGTGTATGAGAAATCGGTTGGAAACCTTCCTCGTGTCAGCACGTTGTAGGTGTCGCCACTGGCGCGAACCTTGTGTGAATGCTCTGAAAAGCTAATCATTTGCATATCACAGCATCTTCTTTCTATTGGTTAAATTTCGTGTCTGTAGCACGTCATCTTCGTGGTGTAGCAATTTTAATGGCCAGCAGTGTAAGATAAGTGTAAATTTTAACGAGTCTCTTTGCAAAGCGCCTCAAATTATTTCATGTGTATGTAGCGGAGCAGCAAAACTGTGATGCTGATTTGCGGACGCCTGACGTTGTGTGCGCAGCAGTTCGTGTGGAACGAGTTCAGCGACGACTACTCGGCGACGGACCGCCGCTACGCCTACTACCCCACCGTGGTGATCAACGAGCGCCTGTACGAGCTCAAGGTCTCCGACATACCAGTCATCCCCTACTTCCCCATCAACTCCTTCTACGAGTGGGCCGACTTCCGCTTCTACGGACTCAGGAGCGCCAACGCTTACGTGCTGGTGAGTACGGAGTCTAAACAACAACATTTCCAGTTCCACTTCCCATTGTGATGAGGAACATTTCTGCTGTCTTTCGCATAACTCTGCAAACCGAAATAGAGGCCTGGCCAGGGCGGCAGCAACATCAAGTTTATGCCTGAGGAGCGGGGAGAGGGAAATGGTAACAGTGTATTGTAGTGGACTGACAAGGCAGCCAGTCCACAGTGACGGGTAGCCGAAAGAAAGGCACGCGTACACACACGCCGACTGGCGTGAAGTCTGGAACAGGATAAGTATTGAATGCTAATAAGAAAAGTATGCAGCTCCTCGAATACTTAACTTTATTACATCCTTGTGGTACATCGCTCTTGATAATACAAATAAGACTATCTTCAGATACGGTTAATGGCGCCTTGCTAGGTCGTAGCCATGGACTTAGCTGAAGGCTATTCTAACTGTCTCTCGGCAAATGAGAGAAAGGCTTCGTCAGTGTAGTCGCTAGCAAAGTCGTCGTACAACTGGGCGAGTGCTCGTCCGTATCTCGAGATCTGCCTTGTGGTGGCGCTCGGTCTGCGATCACACAGTGGCGACACGCGGGTCCGACATGTACTAAATGGACCGCGGCCGATTTAAGCTACCACCTAGCAAGTGTGGTGTCTGGCGGTGACACCACATTCCTCCCCCGCAAATCGGCGAACGGTCGTGTGATAAGGCTTCCGCCCGCCGTGGGGAGGACCCCATGTTGACGTATGCGATGAGGTGGGGAGCCTAACAACAGGCGAGGCTGTGCCACCCGCACCCGGCCATTCGGTCCGAGGGGAGCTAGGAAACGCCTGAAAACGTAGTCCAGGGTGCACGTCAACATGCGGTGTATGCGCCCGTAAAGAGACAGGAGGGGCCGAAGGGTCGACCTCCATTGCGTCGGGGTACCCAACGCGCGAAGACGCCATGTGGTCCGGAGCGGGCAAGAGTTCCATGGCGG
Source organism: Schistocerca americana (assembly GCF_021461395.2). Classification (NCBI taxonomy): domain Eukaryota; kingdom Metazoa; phylum Arthropoda; class Insecta; order Orthoptera; family Acrididae; genus Schistocerca; species Schistocerca americana. Next base: position 257,180,052 of record NC_060126.1, read on the forward strand.
AGGAAACCTGGTCACGGGAAGCGATCGGCGGCGCGTGACCCAGGGAGGCGCTTGGCGGCTGCAGTGAAGCGTCGAATGCGGGCGGCGCCGGCGGGAGAACAGGCGGCGGCGGCGGCGGCTGCGGCGGCGCGTCGCCATGGGGCAAAATGGAAGGCATCGTCGGTAACACTTGGGGATGAGGCGAGACAGTAGATGGGTCCCCAGGGCGCTGACCGGACGGCACCGTCGCTGATAGCAGACGGGGAGCGGCAGAACCCGTGCGACGACAGAGGCGCAGCTGATTGAGATGCCGACGCACCTCACCAGAGGCCCCCAAAAACCAAATACATCGCGCGGCCGAGGCAGCGAAGAATGCGCCCTGCGAGCCAACGCCGCGAACCCCGATAGTTGCGATAAAATACAACGTCGCCTGGAGCGAAAGCAGAAGTCTGCCGCTGCACAGGAACCTGATGCGGCGGATGCAGCAAAGACATCAAGGTTCGATGAAGACGACCGTGGAGCAACTCAGCCGGCGAGCGACCATCTCGGGGCTGAGAGCGATACGACGACAAAAAGAGCAACAACGCGTCCTCCCGAGAATGCGACTCTTTCAACTTTAACATCTGTGACTTGAAAGTCCGGACCAATCGTTCAGCGGCACCGTTCGACTGAGGCGAAAACGGCGCGGACGTCAGATGTTGAATACCATTCGCCTGGCAGAATGACTGAAATTCTGCGGACATGAATTGTGGGCCATTGTCGGAAACAATAGTCTGCGGAAGACCTTCAATGCAAAAGATAGCAGACAACGCTTGGATGGTGGCAGAGGACGTCGTGGAAGACATCCAGACAACAAAAGGAAAATTACTGAAGGCATCTACCAGAACCAACCATCGAGCATTCCAGAATGGAGCAGCAAAATCGATGTGCAAGCGTTGCCAAGGGGAAGTGGCTTTTGGCCATGCAAAGACTTTCCGCAGCGGTGCGGATTGTTGTTCGGCACACGCCATGCAAGAAGAACACATATTCGTAATCGCAGCATCGATTCCGAACCAAGTACAGTGCTGACGAGCAAGTTGTTTCGTTCGCACTATACCCCAATGTCCTTGGTGAAGAAGCCGAAAGACAGAGGACTGTAACGAACGTGGGACCACGACTCTGGACTGATCATTATCAGAACGCAACAACAAAACACCACGTCGAACAAAAAGTCTCTCCTTGTGAGGAAAAAATCGGCGAACCAACGGATCCTCGATCCGAGACTTTGACAAGGGCCATTGCGTAGCAACAAAACGCAAAACGGTAGCAAGGACCGGGTCAGCAGCTGTGGCTGTAGCTACACGACGAAAATCAATCGGAAACGATTCGACCACTTCATCGGTTTCCGAATCAATGAACATGCAAGCAAGTTCGGAAGAATGGAATGCTTTATCCTCAGCAACAGGCAAACGGGACAACGCATCGGCGTTTCCGTGCTTAGCAGTGGACCGATACAAGATATTGTAGCGGTACTGCGAGAGGAAAATAGACCAGCGAATGAATTTCTGCGCTGTACGCGGAGGTACAGGCTTGTTCGGATGAAAAAGCGACGTCAAAGGATTGTGGTCTGTGATGATGGTAAAGTGACGACCATGCAAGAAATCATGGAACTTAGTAACACCAAATACGAGAGCCAAAGTTTCTTTCTCTATCTGTGAATAATTTCTTTGCGCAGATGAGAGCAATTTTGACGCAAAGGCAATAGGGCGATCATGCGAGCCAACTTTGTGCGCAAGCACAGCACCGATCCCGAAATCCGATGCATCTACCATCAACAAAAGGGGTTTCTGGGGATCGAATGGCGTAAGGCAAGTATTAGAAAGCAATGCCGATTTCAACTGGCGAAAGGCGCGTTCGCATTCCGTCGTCCAGACGAACGGAACACCTGTACGGCGTAAGCGATGAAGCGGAGCTGAAAGGGAAAAGGCAATGCGCACATTCACTCACACCTTGTGATTCTAAATCGTTTAATGTTCTTGCGACCTCATCACGCAATGCGTTGGGAACATTGCGCGCTCGGAAAAATTTCGGTTGCGCGTTTACTTTCAGTTCCAAATGTGCTTCATAGTTCTTAGCGCAACCAAGGCCCGGTGCAAAAATGTCGGCAAAATCTTCACACAGGCGAGAAACACTGTCTGAAGGCACAGTCTGATTCACTGATAGGACCTGATTTACTATAGACATGTTAAACAACTGAAATAAATCTAAACCAAACAAGTTCACTGCAGTAGAAGAACGAAGAATGTAAAATGACACAAGTTTTGTTTGTCCCTTGTATGTTGCAAGAAGGCTGCACTGTCCTAACACAGGAATTTTCTGTCCTGAATATGTACTGAGCTGAACATTTGCGGCATGCAACGGAGGTTTGCCCAGTTGTTTGTACGTGTCGTGATTGAGCAATGAAACAGCAGCTCCGGTATCGAGCTGGAATGGTATGACCTTGCCATTAAAGTCCAAATCTACAAAAAGTTTATTGTCCTGCTGACGACAAGAGCGACTGTCTCGTGCAATTTGAACTGGTACAGGTACAGCATCACTTGCTAATTGACGTGATTTCCGGCGACGTCGGCGCACACTTTTTGTGGGACGAACACAGTCACTGTTAGAGAAAGTGGCACTGGGCGGAGTGGAATTAACTACATGAATGTCCATGGGCGAAGGTCCACGAGCCTGAGTATTCTTGGTTTGATTCTGGCGCAAAGCAAAGGGCCTGGAATGATTAAGAGTGTCTGATCTGAGCTTTTTCTGGCAAACACTTTGAACATGTCCTTTCTTATTACAGAAAAAGCAAATAGCTTGGCGTGACAGGCAATTTTCACGCGAATGTCTAGTAGCACACCGCGGGCATGATTTCACTGCATTTGTGTGCTGGCGCGGCACACCTGGTTTAGAGCGTGGCGGCAGCTGCGTTGGTGTGCGCGAGGGCAGTTGACCGGGCCGCGCAGTGCGCCCGGCAGGCCGGTTGATGTTACACACGGCTGGCGAAGTTGCAAATGAGTCCTGAGCGCAGTCAAGTGTGTCTTGCCTATCCAATATGTCTATCACTTGTTGAAGGGAGGGATTAACTAGTTTCAAAATTTGCTCCCGTATGCGAACATCAGAAACGTTCTGTGCTATTGCATCACGCACCATAGTATCTGAATAAGGAAGGCCACAGTCACATTCAAACGCACAATCGCTAGTAAGGCCTTGCAAAGTTGCAACCCACTCCCGATTAGTTTGACCGGCCGTACGTTTTGTACGAAAGAACGTATACCTTTTTGCAACGACATTTACTGTTTCTTTGAAATAGGCATCTAAAGCAGACAAAATTTCGTCGTAGGACAGAGTTGCTACGTCGCGTCGGGGAAACAATTTCACTATCACACGGTAGGTGGATACACCTACACCCGAAAGCAAAAACGGCTGCCGCTCATTACCTTGAATTCTGTAGGCGGCGAGATGAAATCCAAACTGGCGTGACCACTCAGTCCAAGATTCGTGCTCTGGATCGTAGTGCCTAAAAGGCGGTGCAACTGCGAGTTGTGGCTGCGGTAGCGGTGAAGCGGCGGCTGCCGTATCGGTTTGAATGGCACGTTGACCCTGGACGAGCTGTCCAAGGGCATCCAATAATGCCTGCGTCTGCTGATTCTGCAAGCGATAGAATTCGGACAGTACATCTGGCGAAGCCATGACACAAGTAAATGTAAGCAATTAGAAAGAACACGTTTGCCTCGTCGCCAATGTAGTGGACTGACAAGGCAGCCAGTCCACAGTGACGGGTAGCCGAAAGAAAGGCACGCGTACACACACGCCGACTGGCGTGAAGTCTGGAACAGGATAAGTATTGAATGCTAATAAGAAAAGTATGCAGCTCCTCGAATACTTAACTTTATTACATCCTTGTGGTACATCGCTCTTGATAATACAAATAAGACTATCTTCAGATACGGTTAATGGCGCCTTGCTAGGTCGTAGCCATGGACTTAGCTGAAGGCTATTCTAACTGTCTCTCGGCAAATGAAAGAAAGGCTTTGTCAGTGTAGTCGCTAGCAAAGTCGTCATACAACTGGGCGAGTGCTCGTCCGTATCTCGAGACCTGCCTTGTGGTGGCGCTCGGTCTGCGATCACACAGTGGCGACACACGGGTCCGACATGTACTAAATGGACCGCGGCCGATTTAAGCTACCACCTAGCAAGTGTGGTGTCTGGCGGTGACACCACATGTATAATCCATCATTCTTAGAAGTGCACGAAGTTAAGCGCTGTCGGGCGTGGTCGGCACTTAAATGGGTGACCATACAAGCCGCCATTCGCTGTTGCCATTTTTCGGTGTGCACTCAGCCTCATGATGCCAACTGAGGAGCTACTCGACCGAATAGTAGCGGCTTCGGTCAAGAATACCATCATAACGACCAGGAGACCGGTGTGCTGGCCCCTGTCCCTCCTATCCGCATCCTCCACTGAGGATGACACGGCGGTCGGATGGTCCCGGTAGGCCACTCGTGGCCTGAAATCGGAGTGCTTAGAAGTGCAGCATTGTTACGTCCGTCTGCAGGGTGTCTCAGGCGGAATGGTCGCTATTCAGCGATATGACAGGAATCCTCATTTGAAGTGAAAAATTTAATATGGATATACACCCTATTCCCAATGGTTACCAAAATACACTCTTAAGACAAAAAAATCACGCACCAAGAAGGAATTATTCGAATGGGACGGAAATCTGTAGATGTGGTGTATATCCACAGACAGAAAAAATTATTACAACTTCAGAACAATTGGATGATTTACTCAAGAGAAAGAGCTTCACAAACTGAGTAAATCAATAACACATTGGTCAACCTCTGGAATATATGCAGGCAGGCAGTTATTCCCTGTGGCATTGATTGGTAGGGTTGTTGGATGTGCTCCAGACGGGTAGCGTGCCAAATTTTGTCCAGCTGACATGTTAGAGCGTCAAAATCTCGAGCTGGTTGGAGGGCTCGGCCCATAATTCTCCAAATAATCTCATTTGGGAAGAGATCCGGTGACCTGTCTGTCTTCAGTGATGAGTCCCAATTCGAACAGAGCCCCAATGACTAGCGTCTGGAGACGCCTTGACTTTGATGGGATACCAACCTGTCGTCTGCCATACTACCCGACAACCACAAGTCGTAGTCTTGGGAGCCATTTATTTTCATAGCAGGACTCCTTTGGTTGTCATCCATGGCACCCTTACACCACAGCATAACGTCGACGATATTCTACACACCTTTTTGTTGCCTTCATGACAGGCCATACTTGGCTTACATTCCATTAAGGTAATACCTCCTTACACACAGCAAATGTTTCTACTACTCGTCTTCGTGCTTGTCGAACCCTAACTTTGCCAGTAGGTTCGACCTGTCTCTCCACAATTTATAACAATTGGAGCATCATGGGCAGAGGTCTTCAACCAGCTCACGTTTTTGACAATCTAACGCGCCAACTGGAGAGAATTTGGTACGATATTCCTCACGAAGACATCCAACAACTCCATCACTCTAAGCTAAGCCGAATAAGTTCTTCAAGGGGGCCAGAGGAGGACCAACGTGTTACTGACTTGCTCAATTTGTAATGCTTTTCCTCTCGGATAAATCATCCATTTTTTCTGAGATTGTCATCTTTTCTTTGTCGGTACATGTACATAACATCTGCCGAGTTCCGTCCCATTGGGGTAATTCTTTCTTAACGTGTAACAATGTACATTAAATTTAATGTGTTCTATCTCGAAAACCATTCGGAATAGGGCATGTGTCGATATGAAGTTTTTTGCTTCAAATAAGCATACTTGTAACATCCCTGAACATTGACGATTCCTCCTGGGACACCCTGTATATGCCAAGTGTCGTGCATGGCACAGTCATTAACCAATGGCCTTCACTTTTGCTTGGAACTACCCCTCGTGAAGTTTCACAGTTCTTATTGACGGTGTGGAGCATGTTTTGTCTGAATAAACCACAGGATGCTTTATTCTGGTGCTTCATTTTGTCATATGAACTAAAGCAGTGTAAGACGTCGTGGTCTCCTGACCTTCATTGCTTACATATTCCGCCCTCACAATCGTATTCCGCACATCCAGACGCTTCATTCGAACCCAAACTCGATAAGATAAAGTCAACGTTGTATGAACTCATGTAAACGATATGCAAATAACAAGTAAATTGCAAGTGCGCACCGAGATTGAAAAGGTTGAAATACTCGAGGCTGGCATACACACACACATTCAAGACACGACGCTCACAAAAGCTTTTAGTTCGGGAGAGGCAAACCGCATGCCAGGAGGCCGGTCCCTTCAGAAGACGAGTCAACCTATCTACGTCAGCTGGCGACCATCCGTAGAGCAGACAGCATTTCTCCGAGTGAAAGGGAGAACAACCCCATGTTCGGCTTAAAAGCAAATTCCGCTACATTGTGTGAGAGCGCCCAGCCTATGCATTCTTTACGAACATAGCGCGCAGTTTCAGAGGTTTTCACAGGGAGACAGGAAACGCCAAACGCCGATGCTCCAAATTTCCGGATTCGTCGCCTTCAACGAAACGTCATTCTCCCGTTTTAGAAGAGCAATGCTGATTGGCAGACGATATTCCTGACGCCTTGAGCTGAAGGAGTAATGGAACAGACCAAAAAATATACCCCTTCATGTCTGGCGTGGAGAGGGGCCGTTCCGTTGTCGCTCTTGGAGCGAGAACACGTAACGAGAGTGTCTGCGCTCGTACGTGTACTCAAAGAGCGAGGAACAAGTCTCTCCTCAGTACTTCACTGGCAGAGCACCTCTGTCGAGAGCGAATCGGAGTGCGACTCTAAATTGAGCCCTTGCGATTAAGCGTTGTTCACTGTGTTGGCCGCCACACTTATTGTGCGGTGTGAACGGACAGAGTTATAGTTAAACGCTTGCGAGCGAATTTTTGAGTGGCATAGCGGTGGACTAGTTATCTGACCGGTGTACCCCGCCAATAGTTAGACTAGGGGCGGATAGGAGTCCTTGACTTCATCAAGGCATAGGGAGAGTTTGATTGGCAAAGGTCAATCCAGATAGAACGAGAGTTATCTTATTTGTCAGCAGCGAGCGGCGCAGACAGCAGTCATCGCAGCTTACGGTATTGTGCGCTACAGCTCTTGCGAGCCCCATATTTCCTCCACAACAGTACACTTCACTGCATTTCACACGCGACAGCCTCGATCGTACCTAGCAACATTCTAACGGATAATAATTCAAGTTAAGTAGGCGCGGCTCTCAGCCATTCTGCCAAGTCAATAACAATCTTAAACTTTGTATAGAAATTTCATTGGCGAATACTGTCCTTAAGAGATAACTTTACATTCCGAAAAGAACCAGGAAATAACTTGTTCAGTTCATATCTAAAAGTGCCATAGTGATTTCTCAGAATTTTTGCAGAAAAAATAATAATTTTTGTTAGTGTCATGTTTTTCTTACACTAACTAGCACTATTCCAGTACCCAAGTATCCCACTAGTTACGTAAGAAATTTTGTGAACTTTTGTGTCATTTTCTTACAGCAGACGACTCCAGAAGATATTTATTGCTGAAAGTTTTTCAGGCATTTCTCTTTAGAACGTTAGGAGCGTCTGTCTGACTTCTGTAGTAGTGTGGGGTGGAAATTGCATCTTGCAGGAGGCACAGGGTAAAGGGTACCTCTCAGATTAATCCGTTGCGCAGAATGACAGAATAGCACCCACACGCTCACTCACAGCAGTATGCCCTTTTTCAGACTGTATTGCCCCATTCGCACTTGTGGCGGCTCTTTTGTTCCAGTAGCTCTCTTATCAAGACCACAGCCGATATTTTTTTTTTTTTTCGTGTCGTTGTTCGATCTAGCTCTCCGTGTCTTATGGCGAAAGTCCGCCTATTGTTACCCAGTAGCTGAGAATGACCATCTCAGAAACGCCGCAGCTGGTCTACCTTTCGTGCCATACTGTGTCCTATCTGTCAAAAGAGTTCAATGATGGTGCAGGCACAGGTGTTTTGGAGCCCACCGTTTAGCGCACATTGTTGAACATTGGCTCCGCGGCAGACGATCCTTTGAGTTCCTTTGTTGATCCATCTTTAACACTACCGTGTGCTATTGACATACTACAACCTCAAAGCTGGAGGCAGTAGTTCGTATAAGTAAATTATTTTTATTAAAGCAATTACAGTATAAAGAAGCAGAGCAGTGTTACCCTCTGAAAGGAATTTTGCTATGTTGACCGTGTTGTGCCTAACGGAGGTGGCTTATCGGAAGTGAAAGTCAGAATTACGTAAAATTTAAACAGTAACAAACAATAATTTACCTATCCACAGTGTCCAAATGATAATAAAAAACGGTCGCCAGCCTAATTAGGCATAAGAATGAGTAACATTCTTGTTCAAGAAACTGAAAATAAGTAACTTCAATGGGTAATCACAGCCTATACTTTGTCACCCGAGAGTGCAAAGAACTCTGGCACCTGCATATGTTCACTTTAAAGTTGGAGCTGACAGAACTGAACAAACTATTTGCACAAATATAACAGATAACGAAACACACTGTTACCTTGAGGACTTAGTCAAACTGAATGGTCTTAATAACGTAACTATTAATATTCACTGTAGAATCGTAAATTGGACATAGGTTCAATATTACTTTTCAAACATATTCCTATCTGACTTGAAATATAGATATGGTTCACAGCAAAATTAGTTATTGTGCATAGATTAAATCTCTCACTACTAAACACCTTTCTACTTAAAATGAAAATTAAATGGAATTCACTAACAGATTATTTCTCACTGTCTTTTGAATAAAGAAGTTACTGTTTTCATATATAGTGGTCTTTCTATTAATCCTTATCTAGCATGAACGTAATAGACAAACTGTGGATCCTGTTACACCATTAGTATGCGCTTTTAATTTGTACAGAATTTGACTTGATTAGCAAGAGTAATTAAAACTTCCTATAATTAAGTAACTTTGTGCATTTGAACTACTGTCAATGGAGGGGAGCCCTTAATTTTTGACCACTGTAGCAGAGCAAACTAAACACATTTACAATACACTAAACACATTTTCAATACATTAAAGAAACAAGCCCTTAACAAACATGAACATGTAAGTTTCAACAGTAATAGTTCTCAACTTTTACTGCAGTAGAACACAACTTGACGTGGCTATAAGACAATAGCTCACCTTTGGGTCATTTTCAACAGGCTGCACTGTGATCATTTAATTTGCAAAAACTCTATAAGCCACAGATTTGAGAACATTCACTTTAGAAGTTGGCAACAAAATATTAACAAGCAGTTTTAATAGAAAAATTATTTTCAGCAAGCATCATTTACTACATTACTATAAGGGCAGCCCTTAATTTTGACCACTGTAGCAGAGCAAACTAAACACACTTTCAATACACTAAACACATTTTCAATACATTAAAGAAACAAGCCCTTAACAAACATGAACATGTAACTTTCAACAGTAATAGTTCTCAACTTTTACTGCAGTAGAACACAACTTGATGTGGTTATAAGACAATACCTCATCTTTGGGTGATTTTCAACAGACTGCACTGTGATCATTTAATTTGCAAAAACTCTATAAGCCACAGATTTGAGAACATTTACTTTAGAAGTTGGCAACAAAATATTAACAAGCAGTTTTAATAGAAAAATTATTTTCAGCAAGCATCGTTTACTATATTACTAGTTCTGCTACATTAACTTAGTTTCTTCTTACTATCTTCAAGTGGCATTAATTAGTAAAACACTGAGCTTAAATGTTCTTTCAATAAGGACACTCGGTACTCACTTTAGCATGGGAAGGATCCTAAGTTGAAATGTGACAGAGGATAAATCAAGATAAGTTTTCATAAATAGTTTTTTGGTTACCTTATTACTGAAAACAAATAAATCATCCACATGAGCTGATGCTTCACTGTACATTTTTATAATTCCTTGGTTCCTTTTCAGTGATTGCGCAACGTGGTGGCGATCGCATGTTGGTAGGTGGATTTGCAGGTAGAATTGCTGGACTCTGTCATTTTTTGGTGGCGATGATAAATACCAATTTCAGAATAGTTCCAGCTCTTTATCCATCCGTCCGAGGCATTGGAAAGCGTCAGGAAAAGCCTCTCTCGGAACCAGCACAATACACAACTTTTACATGAGGAGTTGATAGTTTGGTAGCTCGTCCCCGACTGACTCTTGGTTCAACCTTTTTATCCATGCCAACCATATTTTGCGCGCGCTACAAAGTTCTGTTCCATAGGAGAACCACAACGCCTTTTACATACAAAATAACTAAGAACCCTAGGTGGAGGTCAGCAGTTTACATAACAGCAACCAAACATATTAAATAAAACAGAATATTTGCATATATCGACATTTGTACAAAAAAATATTCACACAGAAATTACAATTATATACAGTAAATTTTGTTCCCGCCAATTGAGAAAAAGAATGTAAATGACAGATATACTACATTGCATAGAATCAAACCATTACATCAAAGTTTTTACAAAGAAAGGAGTATACAATTTTGTATTATCGATTCAATCAAACACATTTAGAGAAGCTCAACAATGGAATGTTGAACAAAACAGAAATCAAAATGAACCAACAAAAGGTATGTGAACCGTGCATTTAATTTTCAAAGAATATTCTTAAAATTTTATTTCATTTACTAGCGATTCATCAAGAACATTAACACATTTAATCACACTATGTGAGCGTGGAAGTAGTTGCCAGGAAGTAACTGATGAAATCATAATCAAATTGCTTCTAACAAATGGGAATTTTATTCCTAGAAGCGTTAAAAAAAAAAAAAAAAAAAAAAAAAAGAGAGAGAGAGAGAGAGAGATTTAAAATCATAAGCACAAAGCACCCTCTAAATATCAAGTTACAATTTATTCAGAGGCAGAAAGAAACAAATTTTTGAGTGTATGAGCTTTCAGGCTGAGAACCTTGCCGCTCCCTTTTGACGTGGCCATAGTCACGACCGCTCACAACCTCTGAAAGACTACACTGGTGCAAATCTGCAGCACACCAGATTACTTTAAACTAAAAGTTTTGATAATTCACACAAGCACACAAACTATGCACCCCGTAGGAGGGATGGACATGGTACAAAACACGAAAATTAAAATATTAACTTGCCATCGAAGGTGCAACGTGATTTTAACTTCTAAGAAAAGTCTTACGGTGGAAGGGCAACTTTATATACTAAAATGACCATATAAATAAAAGACCATGAAATGCAATCATATATAACATTATACCAGGTGGGCGAAACGAGTTAACACGCTCTACAGTACACATATACCGCCTATCATGATGATAGGCAAGATAAAAACATATTTCAGGAGTTAGGCCGTTACACTCCAAGCAATGAATTCGTTAACACACCGAATCCTACAAACATGACAGAGGCAGCTACTAACGTACGGCAGATTGATAGGGAGATTACCGAACAACCCGAACCCCAACTTGCTCTAACCCGCCCCTACTCCACAAGGGAAAAACGGACCACCCAATTCATAAATAACCACCTTCTCGCGGGTGGGCAAAGGGAGATGAATGGCCGGCCGTGGTGGCCGAGCGATTCTAGGCGCTACAGTCTGGAACTGCGCGACCACTACGGTCGCAGGTTCGAAGCCTGCCTCGGGCATGAGTTTGTGTGATGTCCTTAGGTTTAAGTAGTTCTAAGTTCTAGGGGACTGATGACCTCAGAAGTTAATTCCCATAGTGCTTAGAGCCATTTGAACCATTTGAGATGAATGGTGGGACAACCCCAAAACAAAGCGGCTCGTGACCTCACCAAGAAAACAAGTAGAATTTAACAAGTAAATGAAACAACATATCACCACTCACTTAACTTATAATAAACTGCGATTTCTGGAGAAGACCTGGCGCAGCACCCCCCAATCGCTCTCCCGAACCGTCCGCTGCCGTCAACGGACGCAGGAAGGCGCGCCGATCTCCCGTCTCACGGCGTCGCAGCTCGCACCGGCCAGACCGATGTCGTGGGTTGACTCCTGTTGCTCTCGTGTCAGCCGCGAAGCCACAGCCCCTCGCTATACGCCGCGCCCCTCTGGACTCACGTGGCGACCTCACATGCGCCGACGCTCAAGGCGGACAAGTCATCTTGTGTCTCAGTTTGCGACCGACCAACCGATCGATCCAACCGCCAATGACCGTTGCCTGAGCAACTTGAGCAGGCTGGCGGCCTAACGCGCAGACTCAGATGCAGGAACTAAGCCCCGACCGGGCGACTACTCGCTGTGTTCTCTTACTGGCGGAGTGGAAAGACTCTCATTTATCCGGCTTTAAAGATTGATCCGAACGAAAGACATACTAACACTCCGGACGACAGACAGACAGACACTAACTGCCTCACAAATTCGGACGAGAGGCAGACTAGGAAGCTAGGGACGAGAGACTGACCCCAGACTGACTCCAGACTCACCCAGACTGACCAACAGGTGAGCTCATAGCGCCCCTTAAATGCACGTCAACAGGCAACCTTTCCCCTTTCCCACCAGAGGAAGACACCAAAGCTGCGATTGCCACAGCGGCGCCACCGCCAGAAACGGAGGGCGACTGCTTCACACTACGCGCTGCGGCGAGCTCTTCAAAACAGCACGTTTTACCACGGCTCAGTATGTAGTGTCTAAGCTATGGTGTTACACATCGACATCGTCGGTTACGATTTCAGTGGGCACGAGGTCATCGAAATTGGACTCTGAATCAACTGAAACGTACCAAATGGTCGGATAACTCGCGTTTCTTGTTGCACCAGGTCGATGGACGTATCTGAAACGCCGTTATCCAGGTGAACAGTTGCTCAAAACATGCATCGCGCACACGGACGGCGGTCAATCGGCGGTCGGAGTATGCTATGGGGGACATTCGCTTGAACATCAATGGCTCCTGCGGCAGTAATCGAAGGCACCGAGGCAGATGTGGAGTGCATGAACATTATTGCAAACCACTTGCATCCCTCCGTTATTGATGTATCTTGATGGCGGTGACTTCTTTCAGTAGGATAACTGACCATGTCACAGGCCCAGAATAGGGCTACAAAGGTTTTAGGAACACGATAATTGATGTCTTGGCTATCAAGCTCGCCTGATCTGAACGCGATGGAACACATATGGGACGTAGTCGGGCGCCATATCCGCTCAGGCAAACCACAGGATGGGAATTTACGGAAACTGCGTGACCTGTACGTGGAAATTTGTTGCCACACACTTTGAAAAACTACCAAGGATCTCTTAGAAGCCATGCCACGTAGAATACCTGCTGTAGTGATTTCCAGTTGAACCAACACGCTATTAAGCAAGTGGTCATAATGTTTTAGCTTATCATTGTATTAAGAGAGACGTCTACAGGCGTTAAAGTAACCTCTGGCGTGGCACAGGAGAGTGTTATGGGACCATTGCTTTTCACAATATATACAGGGTGATTCAAAAAGAATACCACAACTTTAAAAATGTGTATTTAATGAAGGAAACATAATATAACCTTCTGTTATACATCATTACAAAGAGTACTTAAAAAGGTTTTTTTTCACTCAAAAACAAGTTCAGAGATGTTCAATATGGCCCCCTCCAGACACTCGAGCAATATCAACCCGATTCTCCAACTCGTTCCACACTCTCTGTAGCATATCAGGCGTAACAGTTTGGATAGCTGCTGTTATTTCTCGTTTCAAATCATCAATGGTGGCTGGGAGAGGTGGCTGAAACACCATATCCTTAACATACCCCCATAAGAAAAAATCGCAGGGGGTAAGGTCAGGGCTTCTTGGAGGCCAGTGATGAAGTGCTCTGTCACGGGCTGCCTGGCGGCCGATCCATCGCCTCGGGTAGTTGACGTTCAGGTAGTTACGGACAGATAAGTGCCAATGTGGTGGCGCTCCATCCTGCTGAAATATGAATTGTTGTGCTTCTTGTTCGAGCTGAGGGAACAGCCAATTCTCTAACATCTCCAGATACTGTAGTCCAGTTACAGTAGCACCTTCGAAGAAAAAGGGACCAAAAACTTTATTGGCTGAAATGGCACAGAAAACGTTCACCTTAGGCTAGTCACGTTCATACTGAGTTGTTTCCCGCGGATTCTCAGTGCCCCATATACAGACATTGTGACGGTTGACTTTCCCGTTAGTGTGGAAAGTTGCTTCATCACTAAACACAATCTTTGAAACGAAAGATATCTGTTTCCATGTGAGCAAGGATAAAATCACAGAAATCGATTCTTTTAATCTTATCAGCTGCAGACAGTGCTTGAACCAATTTCAGACGATAAGGTTTCATAACTAACCCTTTTCGTAGGACTCTCCATACAGTTGATTGTGGAATTTGCAGCTCTCTGCTAGCTCTGCGAGTCGCTTTTCCTGGGCTGCGAACAAATGCTTGCTGGATGCGTGCTACATTTTCATCACTCGTTCTCGGCCCTCCAGAACTTTTCCCTTTGTACAAACACCCATTCTCTGTAAACTGTTTACACCAACATTTAATACACCACCTATCAGGAGGTTTAACACCATACTTCGTTCGAAATGCACGCTGAACAACTGTCGTCGATTCACTTCTGCCGTACTCAATAACACAAAAAGCTTTCTGTTGAGCGGTCGCCATCTTAGCATCAACTGCCGCTGACGCCTAGTCAACAGCGCCTCAAGCGAACAAATGTACAACTAAATGAAACTTTATAGCTCCCTTAATTCGCCGACAGATAGTGCTTAGCTCTGCCTTTTGTCGTTGCAGAGTTTTAAATTCCTAAAGTTGTGGTATTCTTTTTGAATCACCCTGTATATAAATGACCTAGTAGATAGTGTCAGAAGTTCCATGCGGCTTTTCGCGGATCAGAGATAGGTAGTGCTATTTTCATTGTTTTCTACAAGAAGTGTCTAGTAACCACAGTTTAGTCAACAATCAGCCGCCTTTAGTGAATTAGCAGTCTATTTAAAAGTTGATTATCTCTCTACAGTAAATTGATTTCTTAGGATGGATAGGATGTATGACTGCTGTGTACAGACGCAGAAGGAGCTGGCCACTGTTCGCGAACAGCTGAACGTGTTGATGGCCGCGGTCAGCCGTCTTCAGGCTGCTGCCTCGGAGTGTAGCGGCAGTGGGGAGTCCGGTGCGTCGCATGGTACACCCCAGGTGTTACATGCTTCACCCACTGTCCCTGATGTCGAGACATTTTCGCGGGTACCGGGCGCGGTTGGGCCACCATCTCGCCAAGGGGAGTGGCGGATTCAGCGGCGTTCGCGGCGCACGAGGCGGAGCGTCAATGTGGAAGCTGGCCGTGTGGCATCGCCCGCTCTGCCTGTGAGTGGACATGTGGCTGCTCCTTCAGCAAAGTCCGAGCAGGCACACGGGGGGAGGGGTTTGTTAGTTACTGGGAGCTCCAACGTTAGGCGGGTGATGGAGCCCCTTAGGGAAATAGCCGAATGGTCGGGGAAGAAGGCCAGTGTTCACTCTGTCTGCTTGCCGGGGGGTCTCACCCGAGATGTGGAGGAGGCCCTGCCGGAGGCGATGGAGAGCAGTGGGTGCCCCCGACTGCAAATTGTTGCTCATGTCGGCACCAATGACTCATGCCGTCTGGGTTCAGAGGTCATCCTCAGTTCATACAGGTGGTTGGTGGAGTTGGTGAAGGCGGAAAGCCTCGCTCGCGGGGTGGAATCTGAGCTAACTATTTGTAGTATCGTTCCCAGAATCGATCGCGGTCCTCTGGTTTGGAGCCGAGTGGAAAGCTTAAACCAGAGGCTCAGACGATTCTGCGGAGTTCTGGGGTGCAAATTTCTCGACCTCCGCTATCGGGTGGAGAAATGTAGGGTCTCCCTGAATAGGTCAGGCGTGCACTAGACGCAGGAAGCGGCTACAAGGGTAGCGGAGTACGTGTGGAGGGCACATGTGGGTTTTTTAGGTTAGAGAATTCCCTCCCTAGGCCCGACAAGACGCCTCCTGAGACGCGACAAGGTAGTAGTAGGCAAAGAAAGGTCCCAGAACTGCTCTCATTAATAAACGGACACAATGCCCACATAGTACTAGGGACAGGAAGTTGGCTGTAACCAGATGTAAACAGTAATGAAATTCTAAGCTCAGATTGGAATGTATACCGCAGAGACAGGCTGGACAGTGAAGGGGGAGGCGTGTTTATAGCGATAAGAAGTGCAATAGTATCGAAGAAAATTGACGAAGATCCGAAATGTGAAATAATTTGGGTGAAGGTCACGGTTAAAGTAGGCTCAGACATGGTAATTGGATGTCTCTATAGGCCCCCTGGGTCAGCAGCTGTAGTGGCTGAGCACCTGAAGGATAATTTGGAAAATATTTCGAGTAGATTTCCCCACCATGTTATAGTTCTGGGTGGAGATTTTAATTTGCCGGATATAGACTGGGAGACTCAAACATTCATAACGGGTGGCAGGGACAAAGAATCTAGTGGAATTTTTTAAGTGCTTTATCTGAAAACTGCCTTGAGCAGTTAAACAGAGAACCGACTCGTGGCGATAACATATTGTACCATCTGGTGACAAACAGACCCGAACTATTTGAAACAGTTAACGCAGAACAGGGAATCAGCGATCATAAAGCGGTTACTGCATCGATGATTTCAGCCGTAAATAGAAATATTAAAAAAGGTAGGAAGATTTTTCTGTTTTGCAAAAGTGACAAAAAGCAAATTTCAGAGTACCTGATGGCTCAACACAAAAGTTTTGTCTCAAGTACAGATAGTGTTGAGGATCAGTGGACAAAGTTCAAAACTATCGTACAATATGCGTTAGATGAGTATGTGCCAAGCAAGATCGTAAGAGATGGAAAAGAGCCACCGTGGTACAACAACCGAGTTAGAAAACTGCTACGGAAGCAAAGGGAACTCCACAGCAAACATAAACATAGCCAAAGCCTTGGAGACAAACAAAAATTACGCGAAGCGAAATGTAGTGTGAGAAGGGCTATGCGAAAGGCGTTCAATGAATTCGAAAGTAAATTTCTATGTACTGACTTGGCAGAAAATCCTAAGAAATTTTAGTCTTATGTAAAAGCGGTAGGTGGATCAAAACAAAATTTCCAGACTCTCTGTGACCAAAATGATACTGAAACAGGATGACAGACTAAAGGCCGAAATACTAAATGTCTTTTTCCAAAACTGTTTCACAGAGGAAGACTGAACTGTAGTTCCTTCTCTAGATTGTCACACAGAAGACAAAATGGCAGATATAGAAATAGACGACAGAGGGATAGAGAAACAATTAAAATCGCTCAAAAGAGGAAAGGCCGCTGGACCTGATGGGATACCAGTTCGATTTTACACAGATTACGCGAAGGAACTTGCCCCCCTTCTTGCAGCGGTGTAACGTAGGTCTCTAGAAGAGCGTAGCGTTCCAAAGGATTGGAAAAGGGCAGAGGTCATCCCCGTTTTCAAGAAGGGACGTCGAACAGATGTGCAGAACTATAGACCTATATCTCTAACGTCGATCAGTTGTAGAATTTTGGAACACGTATTATGTTCGAGTATAATGACTTTTCTGGAGACTTGAAATCTACTCTGTAGGCATCAGCATGGGTTTCGAAAAAGACGATCGTGTGAAACCCAGCTCGCGCTATTCGTCCACGAGACTCAGAGGGCCATAGACACGGGTTCCCAGGTAGATGCCGTGTTTCTTGACTTCCGCAAGGCGTTCGATACGGTTCCCCACAGTCGTTTAATGAACAAAGTAAGAGCATATGGACTATCAGACCAAATGTGTGATTGGATTGAAGAGTTCCTAGATAACAGAACGCAGCATATCATTCTCAATGGAGAGAAGTCTTCCGAAGTAAGAGTGATTTCAGGTGTGTCGCAGGGGAGTGTCGTAGGACCGTTGCTATTCACAATATACGTAAATGACCTTGTGGATGACATCGGAAGTTCATTGAGGCTTTTCGCGGATGATGCTGTGGTTTATCGAGAGGTTGTAACAATGGAAAATTGTGCTGAAATGCAGGAGGATCTGCAACGAATTGACGCATGGTGCAGGGAATGGCAATTGAATCTCAATGTAGACAAGTGTAATGTGCTGCGAATACATAGAAAGAAAGACCCCTCATCATTTAGCTGCAATATAGCAGGTCAGCAACTGGAAGCAGTTAATTCCAGAACTTATCTGGGAGTACGCATTAGGAGTGATTTAAAATGGAATTATCATATAAAGTTGTTCGTCGGTAAAGCAGATAACAGACTGAGAGTCATTGGAAGAATCCTAAGGAAATGCAATCCGAAAACAAAGGAAGTTGGATACAGTTCGCTTGTTCGCCCACTGCTTGAGTACTGCTCAGCAGTGTTGGATCCGTACCAATAGGGACGATAGAAGAGATACAAAAGATACAACGGAGAGCAGCTTGGTTCATTACAGGATCATTTAGCAATCACGAAAGCGATAGATAAACTCCAGTGGAAGACTCTGCAGGAGAGACGCTCAGTAGCTCGGTACGGGCTTCTGTTGAAGTTTCGAGAACATACCTTCACCCAGGAGTCAAGCAGTATATTGCTCCCTCCTACGTATATCTAGCGAAGAGACCATGAGGATGAAGTCAGAGATATTAGAGCCAACACAGAGGCATACCGACAATCCTTCTTTCCACGAACATTACGAGACTGGAATAGAAGGGAGAACCGATAGAGGCACTCAAGGTACCCTCCGCCACACACCGTCAGGTGGCTTGCGGAGTATGGATGTAGATGTAGATGCTGTAGTATAAAGAGAAGTTGCAGCATTAGAAAACTGCAGCGAATACAGGAAGATTTGCAGCGGATGGAGACTTGGTGCAGCGAGTGGCAACTGACCCTTCACCTAAACAAATGTAATGTATTGCGAATACATAGAAAGAGGGATCCTTTATTGTATGATTATATGATAGCGGAACAAACACTGGTAGCAGTTACTTCGGTAAAATATCTGGGAGTATGCGTACGGAATGATTTGAAGTGGAATGATCATATAAAATTAATTGTTGGTAAGGCGGGTGCACGGTTGAGATTCATTGGGAGAGTCCTTAGAAAATGCAGTTCATCAACAAAGGAGGTGGCTTAAATAGCACTCGTTCGACCTATACCTGAGCGTTGCTCATGAGTGTGGGATCCGTGCCATGTCGAGTTGACAGAGGAGATAGAGAAGATCCAAAGAAGAGCGGCGCGTTTCGTCACAGGGTCATTTCGTAAACGTGGTAGCGCTACGGAGTTGTTTAGCAAACTTAAGTGGCAGACTCTGCAAGAGATGATCTCTGCATCGCGGTGTAGCTTGTTGTCCAGGTTTCGAGAGGGTGCGTTTCTAGATGAGGTATCGAATATATTGCTTCCCCCTACTTATACCTCCCGACGAGATTACAAATTTAAAATTGGAGAGATTCGAGCGCGCCTTCGTCCTTCCCGCGAACCATACGCGACTGGAATAGGAAAGGAATGACAGTGGCACGTAAAGTGCCCTCCGCCACACACTGTTGGGTGGCTTGCGGACTATAAATGTAGTTGTAGACGTAGAATCGAAAGCACTTTACTTTTCAAAATATAGGTTGATCCTTACAATGAAGTGAAAACAGCTTTAGTTAACATGGTCTCTATTTATAAGAAATAGTACTGTTACAGGGTTCAAAACGACTGATTCATACTCAAACTAGTGTTCGCGTTTAGAATTACATTGTATTATAGTTTATGCTATACATGAGGTGGTGCCACCAAAAATCTTGCCTCTTTTCATAGCACTGTTGACCGACTTTGAATAATTTCATATTAAGCGAATAGTAAACAAGTCTCAATACTTTTCTGAAATTTAGGATACAGGGAGTATAGAACACATTACACACACTTACATTCGGCTGTTTTTACTTTATTGTCAGGTTAAACCTGAATTTTCTCATAGCTACTGCCTCACGTCAGTTTTTGAACAAATAGCATTGTTCTTCAAAAACTGTGATGTTTGTTTTTGATACAACTACAACAATAAAGGGCCCAAATACACAGATACCAACCACAGCCCAGAAAATAATGGAACAAAGCTCATATTATGAACTATCAAACAAAGATAAATCAAGTACTAACACCCATTTATGAAAGTGAAAGTAAGCAACAGGTCTCTAACTATCGACCCATCACCGTGCTTCCATCGTTGTCAAATATTTTTCAGAAGATAGTTTACAACGAAATACTCAACATCTCGTTTAGTAATAGCTCAGTTCACCTTACGTAAAGAATTCGCTATTGAGAATGCAATATAAGATCGCTCGTATTTTTCTGATGGGACCGAACATGTAGCAATACTGTGCTGGTATTTTCTAAAATCTTGCTAGTTTTCTGACTGTGTAGATTATAACATTCTACTTTGAAAAATGGAATTTTATAGTATTAAAGGTATTCCTCTGGCACGTATTAGTTTAATAATACAGTACTGGCCATTAAAATTGCTACACCACGAAGATGACCTGCTACAGAGGCGAAATTTAACCGACAGGAAGAAGATGCTATGATATCCAAATGATTAGCTTTTCAGAGGATTCACACTAGGTTGGCGCCAGTGGCGACACTTACAACGTGCTGACATGAGGAAATTTTCCAACCTATTTCTCATACACAAACAGCAGTTGACCGGCGTTGCATGGTGAAACGTTGTTGTGATGCCTCGTGTAACGAGGGGAAATGCGTACCATCACGTCGCCGACTTTGATAACGGTCGGATTGTAGCCTACCGCGATAGCGGTTTATCTTATCGCGACATTGCTGCTCGCGTTGGTCGAGATCCAATGACTGTTGGCAGAATATGGAATCGGTGGGTTCAGGAGGGTAATACGGAACTCCGTGCTGGATCCCAACGGCCTCGTATCACTAGCAGTCGAGATGACAGCCTCCGCATGGCTGTAACGGATCGAGCAGCCACGTCTCGATCCCTGAGTCAACAGATGGGGACATATGTAAGACAACAACCATCTGCACGAACAGTACGACGACGTCTGCAGCAGCATGGACTATCAGCTCGGAGACCATGGCTGCGGTTACCCTTGACTCTGCATCACAGACAGGAGCGCCTGAGATGGTGTACTCAACGACGAACCTGGGTGCACCAATGGCAAAACGTCATTTTTTCGGATGAATACAGGTTCTGTTTACAGCATCATGACAGTCGCATCCGTGTTTGACGACATCGCGGTGAACGCATATTGGAAGCGCGTATTCGTCATCGCCATACTTGCGTATCACCCGGCGTGATGGTATGGGGTGCCATTGGTTACTCGTTTCGGTCACCTCTTGTTCGCATTGACGGCACTGTGAACAGTGGACGTTACGTTTCAGATGTGGCTCTACCCTTCATTCGATCCCTGCGAAACCCTAAATTTCAGCAGGATAATGCACGACTGTATGTTGCAGGTCCTGTACGGACCTTTCTGGATACAGTAAATGTTCGACTGCTGCCCTGGTCAGCACATTCTCCAGATCTCTCACCAATTGAAAACGTCTGGTCAATGGTGGCCGAGCAACTGGCTGGTCACAATACGCCAGTAACTACTCTTGGTGAACTGTAGTATGCTGCATGGGCAGCTGTACCTGTACACGCCATCCAAGCTCTGTTTGACTCAATGCCCAGGCGTATCAAGGCCGTTATTACGGCCAGAGGTGGTTGTTCTGGGTACTGATTTCTCAGGATCTATGCACCCAAACTGCGTGAAAATGTAGTCACATGTCAGTTCTAGTATAATATATTTGTCCAATGAATACCCGTTTATCATCTGCATTTCTTCTTGGTGTAACAATTTTAATGGCCAGTAGTGATTAGGAGATCTACCAAGTTTAGCTTACATACGATAATTACAGCCCACACTGGGCGTCTGTGAGTTACTGCACTTTAATTGTAACCAACGGGTATAATAAGCAAGCACCTGTCTCGGTAGATGTAATAAGTCGAGGGGACGTGAGAGAGCGCCGTGTGTGTGGTGTGGTGCGCTGTTGCAGGTGTTCGACCTGTGCAACACGGAGTCGTTCCAGTACATCCGCAGCCTGCGCGACCAGATGTGGGAGAGCCGCGACATGCGCCACGTGCCCGTCGTCGTCGTCGGCAACAAGCTGGACGCGCTGCAGATGCACGCCGCCGCCGCCGCCGCCGCCGCCCAGCCGCCCACGCCCGGCTCAGGTGCGCCTGCCTCTGGAAGCACACAACCACGTAACGTTCGAACGGCACGCAGTCGGTACCACTGTAGAGCAGTCTAGCCACTACAGGACATTCTTTATTCTTCCCTCCGGTGCTATCGAGTCTACAGACATACACACCGTACCTACTGTACTGCGACTGGCTGGTGGAGAACAGACGGAACACGTCACATTAGATTGCATAGTCCTTTAGGTAAACGGCCTTGTTTCGTAGCTTTTGCATTAAATTTTGTGTCCAGTAAAAATACTGCGAGGGTCACACCAAAAGAAATGCACACTATTTTTTTTTAAAAAAATACAGTTTTCATTCTGCATGTGTGAAATTTTTACAGTGCGTAGATACATCCTTCCCTCTTGTTTTCAAACTTAGTTCAACCTGTTCCCGTGAGTGGCGCCGTCACAGCATGTCTTCAAGATGGCTGCTACACTTGACGTTCGCCGTCCATAGTGGTCGTGCGGTTCTAGGCGCTACAGTCTGGAGCCGAGCGACCGCTACGGTCGCAAGTTTGAATCGTGCCTCGGGCATGGATGTGTGTGATGTCCTTAGGTTAGTTAGGATTAATTAGTTCTAAGTTCTAGGCGACTGATGACCTCAGAAGTTAAGTCGCATAGTGCTCAGAGCCATTTTGAACTTGACGTTCGTCAGAAGCAACGTAATGTCATAGAATTCGTATGCTGTGAAAACGAGACAGTGGGAAACATCCACAAGAGGTTGAAAAAGGTGTATGGAGATGCTGCTGTCGATCGCAGTACAGTTAGTCGGTGGGCAAGCAGGTTACGTGATGAAAGCGGGCACGGCAATATTGAGGATTGTCCTCGCAGCGGCCGGCCTCGTACTGCACACACTCCAGACAATGTGCAGAGATATATGAAGATAGTAACTGTTCTCGAAAGAACAGAATACTGTTGATGACCGTGCAGATTTTCCCTGGAATAAATGATGACTAACTGAAACCCTTAGCTGCAGACAGGTGTAGCTGATATACCTCGGTGTGGACAGCTGAAAATGTGTGCCCCGACCGGGACTCGAACCCGGGATCTCCTGCTTACATGGCAGACGCTCTATCCATCTGAGCCACCGAGGACACAAATGAATAGCGCGACTGCAGGGACTTATCCCTTGCACGCTTCCCGTGAGACTCACATTCCCAACTGTCCACAATTCTACATATGTAATGTACCTTATAGACATTTGCCCATTCACTCATTACTCGCGCACCCTTTGGCGATTCCCGTAAGAGTTGGGGCAACCTGTGCGCATTCGCGCAGACGAAGGTCAATGGCTGGGTAGCCTTTAACGATATATATGAAGACAGTAACTGTTCTCGAAAGAACAGAATACTGTTGATGACCGTGCAGATTTTCCCTGGAATAAATGATGACTAACTGAAACCCTCAGTTGCCGACAGATGTAGTTGATATACCTCGATGTGGCCAGCTGAAAATGTGTGCCCCGACCGGCACTCGAATCCGGGATCTCCTGCTTACATGGCAGACGCTCTATCCATCTGAGCCACCGAGGACACAGATGAATAGCGCGACTGCAGGGACTTATCCCTTGCACGCTTCCCGTGAGACTCACATTCCCAACTGTCCACAATTCTGCATATGTAATGTACCTTGTAGACATTTGCCCATTCACTCATGTGTAGAGAGTTAACGGACTGGTGACTGCTGACAGACGCATCACAGTGAACGAATTGTCACGCTACGTTGGGATAGGGGAAGGAGGTGTATTTACAATACTCAAAGTGTTGGCGTTAAAAAAGGTTTGTGCCAGGTGGGTTCCTATAATGTTGACAGTGGCTCAGAAAGAAACAAGAAAAACGGTATGCAGCGAACTTTTGGAACAGTACGAGATGAATTTCTTGGAAGAATTGTGACAAGTGATGAAACGTGGCTCCATCATTTTTCACCAGAGACGAAGAGGCAATCAATGGAGTGGCATCATGCAAATTCACCCAAGGAAAAAAAATTCAAAACCACACTTTCTGCTGGAAAAGTTATGGCTACAGTGTTTTTCGATTCCGAAGGACTCTTGCTTGTGGAAATCATGTAACGTGGAACCACCATAAATTCCGATGCATATGTGACGACACTGACGAAACTTCAAACTCGACTGAGTCGTGTTCGACCACATCGGCAAAAGCAGGATGTTTTGCTGTTGCACGACAATGCACGGCCACATGTCAGTCAAAAATCCATGGAAGCGATCACAAAACTCGGATGGACAACACTGAAACACCCGCCTTACATTCCTGACCTGGCTTCATGTGACTATCCTCTCTTTGGGAAACTGAAAGACTCTCTTCGTGGAACAAGGTCTGAAGATGATGACTCCCTTGTGCACACTGCCAAACAGTGGCTCCAACAGGTAGGTCCAGAATTTTACCGCGCGGGTATACAGGCGCTGGTTCCAAGATGGAGTAAGGCAGTTGAGAGGGATGGAAATTATGTGGAGAAATGAAAATATTTTTCCTAGAGAATGTCTCTACACACTGTAAAACTTTCAAACATGTAGAACATGGAATTTATAAAAAATAATGTGCATTTCTTTTGTAGTTACCCTCGTATTTGTCGCAACTGGTGCATTAAAGATACTTCGAAACACTTCTTCCTTTATATTACACTGAAGCGGCGAAGAAACTGGTATAGCATGCGTATTCAACTACAAAGATACAGGGTGTTTCAAAAATGACCGGTATATTTGAAACGGCAATAAAAACTAAACGAGCAGCGATAGAAATACACCGTTTGTTGCAATATGCTTGGGACAACAGTACATTTTCAGGCAGACAAACTTTCGAAATTACAGTAGTTACAATTTTCAACAACAGATGGCGCTGCGGTCTGGGAAACTCTATAGTACGATATTTTCCACATATCCACCATGCGTAGCAATAATATGGCGTAGTCACTGAATGAAATTACCCGAAACCTTTGACAACGTGTCTGGCGGAATGGCTTCACATGCAGATGAGATGTACTGCTTCAGCTGTTCAATTGTTTCTGGATTCTGGCGGTACACCTGGTCTTTCAAGTGTCCCCACAGAAAGAAGTCACAGGGGTTCATGTCTGGCGAATAGTGAGGCCAATCCACGCCGCCTCCTGTATGTTTCGGATAGCCCAAAGCAATCACACGATCATCGAAATATTCATTCAGGAAATTAAAGACGTCGGTCGTGCGATGTGGCCGGGCACCATCTTGCATAAACCACGAGGTGTTCGCAGTGTCGTCTAAGGCAGTTTGCACCGCCACAAATTCACAAAGAATGTCCAGATAGCGTGATGCAGTAATCGTTTCGGATCTGAAAAATGGGCCAATGATTCCTTTGGAAGAAATGGCGGCCCAGACCAGTACTTTTTGAGGATGCAGGGACGATGGGACTGCAACATGGGGCTTTTCGGTTCCCCATATGCGCCGGTTCTGTTTATTGACGAAGCCGTCCAGGTAAAAATAAGCTTCGTCAGTAAACCAAATGCTGCCCACATGCATATCGTCGTCATCAATCCTGTGCACTATATCGTTAGCGAATGTTTCTCGTGCAGCAATGGTAGCGGCGCTGAGGGGTTGCCGCATTTGAATTTTGTATGGATAGAGGTGTAAACCCTGGCGCATGAGACGATACGTGGACGTTGGCGTCATTTGGACCGCAACTGCAACACGGCGAACGGAAACCCGAGGCCGCTGTTGGATCACCTGCTGCACTAGCTGCGCGTTGCCCTCTGTGGTTGCCGTACGCGGTCGCCCTACCTTTCCAGCAGGTTCATCCGTCACGTTCCCAGTCCGTTGAAATTTTTCAAACAGATCCTTTATTGTATCGCTTTTCGGTCCTTTGGTTACATTAAACCTCCGTTGAAAACTTCGTCTTGTTGCAACAACACTGTGTTCTAGGCGGTGGAATTCCAACACCAGAAAAATCCTCTGTTCTAAGGAATAAACCGTGTTGTCTACAGCACACTTGCACGTTGTGAACAGCACACGCTTACAGCAGAAAGACGACGTACAGAATGGCGCACCCACAGACTGCGTTGTCTTCTATATCTTTCACATCACTTGCAGCGCCATCTGTTGTTGAAAATTGTAACTACTGTAATTTCGAAAGTTTGTCCGCCTTAAAATGTACTGTTGTCCCAAGCATATTGCAACAAACGGTGTATTTCTATCGCTGCTCGTTTAGTTTTTATTGCCGTTTCAAATATACCGGTCATTTTTGAAACACCCTGTATGTAAACAGGCAGAATACGGCGCTACGGTCGGCAACGCCTATATAGCGCAACAACTGTCTGGCGCGGTTGTTAGATCGGTTATTGTTGCTAAATGGCAAGTGATCAAGATTTTGATGAGTTTGAAGGTGGAATTATACTCGGCGCACGAGCGACAGGACACAGCATCTCAGAGATGGCGACGAAGTGGGGATTTTCCTGTACGACCATTTCAAAAATCTACCGTGAGTATCACGAATCCATTAAAACATCAAATCTCCGACATCGCTATAGCCGGAAAAAGATCCTGCAGGAACGGGACCAATGACGACTGTAGAAAATGGTTCTAAGTGACAGAAGTGCAACCCTTCCGCAAACTGCTTGCAGATTGCAATGCTGGGCCACCAACTAATGTCGGTGTACGAACTACTCAACGAATCATCATCCATACGCGCTTTCGAAGCCGGAGGCCAACTTGTGTACCCTTGATGACTGCATGACACAAAGCTTTACGCCTCGCTGGGCCCGTCAACACCGACATTGGACTGTTGACGACTGGAAACAGGGTGTCTGATCGGACGAGTCTCGTTTCAAATTGTATCGAGCGGATGGACGTGTACGGGTATGAAGACAACTTCATGAATCCGTGGACACTGCATGTCAGCAGGAGACTGTTCAAGCAGGTGGAGGCTCTGTGATGGTGTGGGACGTGGCGTGGAAACGACTATTGTCTGAAGTAGTGCTGGAGGGAATTGACCCCATGAATCCTGCAGGGCTGTTCGTAAATCCGTAAGAGTACGAGGGGGTGAGATCTCTTCCGAACAGCACATTGCAAGGCATCCCAGATATGCTCAATAATGTTAATAATGTTCATGACTGGGGAGTTTGGTGGCCAACGGAAGTGTTTAAACTCAGAAGAGTGTTCCTGGAGGCACACTGTAGCAATTCTGGACCTGTGGGGTGTCGCATTGTCCTGCTAGAATTCCCCAAGTCTGTCGGAATGCACAGTAGACATGAATGGATGCAGACGATAAGCCAAGATGCTTATGTACGTGACAACTTTCAGCGTCGTATCTAGATGTATCAGGGATCCCACATCACTCCAACTGCACACGCTCCACACCATTACAGAGCCTCCACTAGCCCCTGCTGACATGCAGGGACCACGGATTCATGTGCTTGTCTCCATATACGTACACGTCCATTCGTTCAATACAATTTGAAACGAAACTCGTCCGACCGGTCAACATGTTTCCAGTCATCAACAGTCCAATGTCGTTGTCGACCGGCCCGGGCGAAGCGTAAAGCTTTGTGTCGTGTCGGCATCAAGGGTACACGAGTCGATCCTCAGCCGCAAAACCCCTTTTCGATTATGTTTCGTTGACTGGTTCGGACGTTGACACTTGATGGCCCAGCACTGAAATCTGCAGCGGGAGGCTTTCACTTCTGTTATGTTCAACGATTCTCTTCATTCGTCGTTGGTCCCGTTCTTACAGGATCTTTTCCCGGCTGCAGCGATGTCGCAGATTTGATGTTTTACTGGATTCCTGATACTCGTGGAAAACACGTGAAATGATAATACGGGAAAATCCCCAGTTCATCGCTACCTCGAAGATTCTGTGTCCCATCGCTCTGCCTGTTTACATATCTCTGTATTTTAATACGCATGCCTATACCAATTTCTTTGAAGTTTCAGTGTATATACTGAAGTATGTGTGGTAGAATGATATAGTTTGCAGGTGCATTTCGTGGCATATGTGGATAGTACCTGTGAAATTTACTGCAAATAAAGTTAGCAACACAGAAGAAGTACATTTAAACGTCATGCATAAGGCGGCAGTTTTTCACGCAGCTCATTGTTTATATCGTCATATCTACTTAACTATGATAGGCAGGTGATTCTTACCCCCACAGCGATTGTTGCCTGACAGTAAATCGTATGTGTACCGAATTTATTTGAAATCGGCCAGTGGCTTAGGAGAAGGTGTGGAACATCTATTTTTGCTATATGTCTGCTCGTATGTATGGATTAAACGTCGTGTGGCATTCCTGCCTGCGATTGTGGCGATCTGTCTATGTGTAGGCGAATATTATAACCGGCGTTAGTAAGTCCATTCAAGTGCAAGCGTCACCGGAAGGGGCCTAAATGGAAATCCCCTAAGAATATGCAGTGATTAACACTTATTATCGCCCCAATACAAATGTTCTCATCTAACTACGTGGGCTATTAAGTTAAAACTGTGTGCAGTGACACCAGCGTGTAATATGTGTATACTGAGGGGTTCTAATGTTAGTTATTCATACGTCACGGTCATTTGCGGTCAAATGGAGCTCACGAAACCTATCTGTGCGCCCTCTGTTTTGACTCTGCAGGCAGTAACTGTTCCGAGCTTAGACGTGAACATTGTTCGCAATATTCATTCTAGGGTACAACGACACCTCATCGGCGAGTACATATTTCTGTTCAACAGATTGACCCATTTGACCGGGGCTGTATTCTGGAGGCGGCCGTGGTGGCCGAGAGGTTCTAGGCGCTACAGTCTGGAACAGCGCGACCGCTACAGTCGTAGGTTCGAATCCTGCCTCGGGCATGGATGTGTGTGATGTTCTTAGGTTAGTTAGGTTTTAGTAGTTCTAAGTTCTAGGGGACTGATGACCTCAGACGTTAAGTCCCATAGTTCAAAAATTCAAATGGCTCTGAGCGCTATGCGACTTAACTTCTGAGGTCATTAAACCTAACTAACCTAAGGACATCACACACATCCATGCCCGAGGCAGGATTCGAACCTGCGACCGTAGCGGTCGCTCGGTCCCAGACTGTAGCGCCTAGAACCGCACGGCCACTCCGGCCAGCTAAGTCCCGTAGTGCTCAGAGCCATTTGAACCATTTGTATTCTGGACCTACAGGAAGCCGAATGGATGTATTGACAGCTTTTAGCTGGGGCACATACTGCCCCTGTCGTGCCAACGAGGATAACAGTAGGACGTATGCCTCGGGCCATGCTACCGCTGACACCACTACACCGCCATGCATGGCTGCTCTGGTGTCGTGAAGGAGTCGACTGGTGAGCACAATTGCGTTGTGTCGTCTTCAGTGATCGGAATAGGTTCTGTTCGTATGCGAGTGATGGACGTACACGTGCGTCACCAGATCTATGATATTTACGAACCGGGGCAAAAACTTGATAGTGGCGCACCCCCTCTCCCCCCCCCCCCCCCCCCCACTCAATCATTTGAGATAGGACGTCAAAAATTTAAAAAGATAGAATTTTCAAAAAAGGGTCCATTTTCTAGCGCACATCTTTCTCAAGATTTTGATATATGAAACATATATGTTCGAGGAAATGTAAGACATGTTATTTGGTCTTAAGTTTGCCAAAGTGCATTTCCATGCGTCTTCACACAGCATTCTTCTATCGCACTCACTGTATTTCGCTCTTTGGAATTCAAACGTGTATATTTTGTAATGGAAGCCATCGAGCCTACGTTCAGAACAGTGGAAATTGAAATGACCTGTGGTGCCTCTCCTACTCCCAGTCGGCCGGTTTTACATCCTACCCCCCTTAAAAAAACTCATAATGACTACTGGGTGAGATTATTTGTGACCGGGAGAATAAGGACTCTTCAGAAAATTTGCACTCTTTATTGCCTATTAGCTAATTACCATGGACCTTGCCGTTGGTGGGGAGGCTTGCGTGCCTCAGCGATACAGATGGCCGTACCGTAGGTGCAACCACAACGGAGAGGTATCTGTTGAGAGGCCAGACAAACATGTGGTTCCTGAAGAGGGACAGCAGCCTTTTCAGTAGTTGCAGGGGCAACAGTCTGGATGATTGACTGATCTGGCCTTGTAACATTAACCAAAACGGCCTTGCTGTGCTGGTACTGCGAACG
The DNA here is from genome assembly GCF_021461395.2 of Schistocerca americana. NCBI lineage: Eukaryota > Metazoa > Arthropoda > Insecta > Orthoptera > Acrididae > Schistocerca > Schistocerca americana. Next base: position 257,210,328 of record NC_060126.1, read on the forward strand.
GCTGAAAGCAAGGGGAAACTACAGCCGTAATTTTTCTCGAGGACATGCAGCTTTACTGTATGATTAAACGATGATGACATCCTCTTGGGTAAAATATTCCGGAGGTAAAATAGTCCCCCATTCGGATCTCCGGGCGGGGACTACTCAGGAGGGCGTCGTTATCAGGAGAAAGAAAACTGGCGTCCTACCGATCGGAGCGTGGAATGTCAGATCCCTTAATCGGGCAGGTAGGTTAGAAAATTTAAAAAGGGAAATGGATAGGTTAAAGTTAGATATAGTGGGAATTAGTGAAATTCGGTGGCAGGAGGAACAAGACTTTTGGTCAGGTGAATACAGAGCTATAAATACAAAATCAAATAAAGGTAATGCAGGAGTAGGTTTAATAATGAATAAAAAAAATAGCCGTGCGGGTAAGCTACTACAAACAGCATAGTGAACGCATTATTGCGGCCAAGATAAACACGAAGCCCACGCCTACTACAGTAGTACAAGTTTATATGCCAACTAGCTCCGCAGTTGATGAAGAAATTGATGAAATGTATGATGAGATAAAAGAAATTATTCAGATAGTGAAGGGAGACGAAAATTTAATATTCATGGGTGACTGGAATTCGAGCGTAGGAAAAAGGAGAGAAGGAAACATAGTAGGTGAATATGGATTGGGACTAAGAAATGAAAGAGGAAGCCGTCTGGTAGAATTTTGCACAGAGCATAACTTAACCATAGCTAACACTTGGTTCAAGAATCATAAAAGAAGGTTGTATACCTGGAAGAATCCTGGAGATAATAAAAGGTATCAGATAGATCATATGATGGTAAGACAGAGATTTAGGAACCAGGTTTTAAATTGTAAGACATTTCCTGGGGCAGATGTGGATTCTGAGCACAATCTATTGGTTATGAACTGCAGATTGAAACTGAAGAAACTGCAAAAAGGTGGGAATTTAAGGAGATGGGACCTGGATAAACTGAAAGAACCAGAGGTTGTAGAGAGTTTCAGGGAGAGCATAAGGGAACTATTGGCAGGAATGGGGGAAAGAAATACAGTAGAAGAAGAATGGGTAGCTCTGAGGGATGGAGTAGTGAAGGCAGCAGACGATCAAGTAGGTAAAAAGACGAGGGCTAATAGAAATCCTTGGGTAACAGAAGAAATATTGAATTTAATTGATGAAAGGAGAAAATATAAAAATGCAGTAAATGAAGCAGGCAAAAAGGAATACAAACGTCTCAAAAATGTGATCGACACGAAGTGCAAAATGGCTAAGCTGGGATGGCTAGAGGACAAATGTAAGGATGTAGAGGCTTGTCTCACTAGGGGTAAGATAGATACTGCCTCCCTACAGGACAATTAAAGAGACCTTTGGAGAGAAGAAAACCACTTGTATGAATATCAAGAGCTCAGATGGAAACCCAGTTCTAAGCAAAGAAGGGAAGGCAGAAAGGTGGAAGGAGTATATGGAGGGTCTATACAAGGGCGATGTACTTGAGGACAATATTATGGAAATGGAAGAGGATGTAGATGAAGACGAAATGGGAGATAAGATACTGCGTGAAGAGTTTGACAGAATACTGAAACACCTGAGTCGAAACAAGGCCCCGGGAGTAGAGAACATTCCATTAGAACTACTGATGGCCTCGGGAGAGCCAGTCCTGACAAAACTCTACCATCTGGTGAGCACGATGTATGAGACAGGCGAAATACCCTCAGACTTCAAGAAGAATATAATAATTCAAATCCCAAAGAAAGCAGGTGTTGACAGATGTGAAAATTACCGAACTATCAGTTTAATAAGTCACAGCTGCAAAATACTAACGCGAATTCTTTACAGACGAATGGAAAAACTGGTAGAAGCGGACCTCGGGGAAGATCAGTTTGGATTCCGTAGAAATGTTGGAACACGTGAGGCAATACCGACCTTACGACTTATCTTAGAGGAAAGATTAAGAAAAGGCAAACCTACGTTTCTAGCATTTGTTGACTTAGAGAAAGCTTTTGACAATGTTAACTGGAATACTCTGTTTCAAATTCTGAAGGTGGCAGGGGTAAAATACAGGGAGCGAAAGGCTATTTACATTTTGTACCGAAAGAAGATGGCAGTTATAAGAGTCGAGGGGCATGAAAGGGAAGCAGTGGTTGGGAAAGGAGTGAGACAGGGTTGTAGCCTCTCCCCGATGTTATTCAATCTGTATATTGAGCAAGCAGTAAAGGAAACAAAAGAAAAATTCTTAGTAGGTATTAAAATTCATGGAGAAGAAGTAAAAACTTTGAGGCTCGCCGATGACATTGTAATTCTGTCAGAGACAGCAAAGGACTTGGAAGAGCAGTTGAATGGAATGGACAGTGTCTTGAAAGGAGGATATAAGATGAACATCAACAAAAGCAAAACGAGGATAATGGAATGTAGTCAAATTAAATCGGGTGATGCTGAGGGAATTAGATTAGGAAATGAGACACTTAAAGTAGTAAAGGAGTTTTGCTATTTAGGGAGTAAAATAACTGATGATAGTCGAAGTAGAGAGGATATAAAATGTAGACTGGCAATGGCAAGGAAAGCGTTTCTGAAGAAGAGAAATTTGTTAACATCGAGTATAGATTTAAGTGTCAGAAAGTCGTTTCTGAAAGTATTTGTACGGAGTGTAGCAATGTATGGAAGTGAAACATGGACAATAAATAGTTTGGACAAGAAGAGAATAGAAGCTTTCGAAATGTGGTGCTACAGAAGAATGTTGAAGATTAGGTGGGTAGATCACGTAACTAATGAGCAGGTATTGAATAGGATTGGGGAGAAGAGAAGTTTGTGGCACAACTTGACTAGAAGAAAGGATCGATTGGTAGGACATGTTTTGAGGCATGAAGGGATCACAAATTTAGCATTGGAGGGCACCGTGGAGGGTAAAAATCGTAGAGGGAGACCAAGAGATGAATACACTAAGCAGATTCAGAAGGATGTAGGTTGCAGTAGGTACTGGGAGATGAAGAAGCTTGCACAGGATAGAGTAGCATGGAGAGCTGCATCAAACCAGTCTCAGGACTGAAGACCACAACAACAACAACAGCTAATTACTTTCTCTTTTACATGACATATAACTGAATGTAGGAAATATGAAACCAGTAAAAACAAGAGACAGTACAAATTCCGTCAATCCTTGAGTCCCAGTATTTTTTCTCTCTAATCTTGCTACAGCTTTACACGGCGTGTTTTCCTTTCTGCGAAAGAGTCTATTACCTCATCAAAGTTGTTCAAACGTTCTGCTACATAAAAAATCAAAATGTCGTTGTCTAATACTGAAAAAGCTGTTAATACGAATAGTATCGAACACTGGTTTCTCGATTTCATTATTCTTATTTCACTGTCTGCTAAATAAAAGGAAATAGGACTTTGTAATACTTCAGAAATTGTAACACATGCCAAATAAGCGAGACTGTTTTGGCACAAATGGTCATTTTTATCTACCTCATTTACATAAATAACATGGCAGAATATACTTCACGAAGTACCAATATCAAATGGCTATTAGACCTATTGCAAGCAAAAGTTGTTACATTGAGAAATAGTTTCACATTTCATTCATGTGCTCCATTTTCTAAAGCTGAGATCGGAAAGCAGTAGTAGTACGAAATTTTTATATAAATTTGGGCTCATCATATTCTTCCACATAATTAGTGTGATGTTCCCGTTTCTTCTACTTTCTTATTCTAACAAATATTCTTGTCATCACTAATTCTGCAACTATTCCTGCCATTGTCAAATCTTATTCTGCAAATAACTTCTTTAAACCTTCCAGAATCACCGGTTCAGTTATCCCGCGTTTATTATGCTGCTAGGTGTTATTGCATGTTCTTACAACGCGTTTTCGATGCTATTCCGAGAACAGAACTTATACGGTTGCTAACCGGCGACTGTAGAACTGGTCCTCAGTAGTTTAGCGATTTGGAAAAATTTTTTTTGTCGAAATCTCATTTTCCTGGATACACCGACAAGACATTATGTAATCTTTCCTACCTGTTATTCCTGTTAGTCGTTTATTTCCAATATGGTAGTCTGAATCTATGGATATCGCTAATAATTACACTACTGGACATTAAAATTGCTACACCACAAAGATGACGTGCTACAGACACGAAATTTAACCGACAGGAAGAAGATCCTGTGATATGCAAATGATTAGCTTTTCACAGCATTCACACAAGGTTGGTGCTGACATGAGGAAAGGTTCACACCCATTTCTCATACACAAACAGTAGTTGACCCGCGTTGCCTGGTGAACCGTTGTTGTGATGCCTCGTGTAAGGAGGAGAAATGCGTACCATCACGTTTCCGACTTTGATAAAGGTCGGATTGTACCCTATCGCGATGGTGGTATCGTATAGCGACATTGCTGCTCGCGTTGGTAGAGATCCAATGACTGTTAGCAGAATATGGACTCGGTGGGTTCACTAGCAGTCGAGATGACAGGCATCTTATCCGCATGGCTGTAACGGATCGCGCAGCAACGTCTCGATCCCAGAGTCAACAGATGGGGACGTTTGCAAGACAACAACCATCTGCACGAACAGTTCGACGACGTTTGCAGCAGCATGGTCTATCAGCTCGGAGACCATGGCTGCGGTTACCCTTGACACTGCATCACAGACAGGAGCGCCTGCAATGGTGTACTCAACGACGAACCTGGGTGCACCAATGGCAAAACGTCATTTTTTCGGATGAATACAGGTTCTGTTTACAGCATCATGACAGTCGCATCCGTGTTTGGCGACATCGCGGTGAACACATATTGGAAGCGTGTATTCGTCATCGCCATACTGGCGTATCACCCGGCGTGATGGTATGGGGTGCCATTGGTTACACGTCTCGGTCACCTCTTGTTCGCATTGACGGCACTTTGAACAGTGGACGTTACATTTCAGATGTGTTACGACCCGTGGCTCGGCCCCTCGTTCGATCCCTGGGAAACCCTACATTTCAGCAGGATAATGCACGACCGCATGTTGCAGGTCCTGTACGGGCCTTTCTGGATACAGAAAATGTTCGACTGCTGCCCTGGCCAGCACATTCTCCAGACCTCTCACCAATTGAAAACGTCTGGTCAATGGTGACCGAGCAACTGGCTCGTCACAATACGCCAGTCACTACTCTTGATGAACTGTGGTATCGTGTTGAAGCTGCATGGGCAGCTGTACCTGTACACGCCATCCAAGCTCTGTCTGACTCAATGCCCAGGCGTATCAAGGCCGTTGTTAGGGCCAGAGGTTCTGGGTAGTGATTTCTCAGAGTCTATGCACCCAAATTGCGTGAAAATGTAATCACATGTCAGTTCTAGAATAATATATTTGTCCAATGAATGCTCGTTTATCGTCTCGATTGCTTCTTGGTGTAGCAATTTTAATGGCCAGTAGTGTATAACAACGCTTGTTATTCGCACACCCAATCTACCACTAAACAAACAGCTATTGGTATTCACACGTTCGGGATGATTCGACTCTGATCATATAGCCCCGTCCCCTTTCGTCTGCGGTAAAGTTCTTTATTTCTTGATGCGACGGGGATTCCCCTGGCAGAGACATCACGTACACTATGCACGTATTTATAAATCAACTTACGTTTCGTTCACAAATCAACTTATAATGTATTCAAAAATGCTCAGAAACCAACAGAGATGCGTTTCAAAATGATACGAATAATTGATAGAGCAACGTGCGCATTGTGAAAAAAGGTATTTTCCTTCAAGAACATGAATTTGGCGCCCCCTGAAATTACCTCCCGGGGCAGATACCCCGGTTTGTCACCCGCTAGATAGGGGCCTGTGCGTGTGTACAGCGCAAGCCTACTGACCTGCCTGTCGTAGAGTGCATTCGCCCACGATGCGCAGGCTCCATCCCATCCTTCATGGCGTTGGGGAGCTATCAGTTACAGCTCGCGGTTGCATTTAATGTTTCTGCTGGCTGAAGAAGCCAGTACCCGCTACATTTCACAGTCTGTTATCTCTGTGCTAATGGCATTTTTTCGACAGTGAGATGATGTGTTTTTTCAGAAGAACAGTGGACGTCTACATACGGCAACTGCGACGCAACGGGCTCTTCTTGGTGTACAACATGTCTCCTGTCCAACAACGGCACCTGTTCTCTCGCCAATTGAACACATATGGGACATAGTGAAGGGAGAGCTTATTCGTCGTACAGACCCGGAAAGATCCTTTGCCGAACTGCAACAAAGGGTGCAACATGCTTGGGACAGTTTATTACAGGATGTCACTCGGCACGTTTATGTTAGTTTGCACCTAAGACTGAAGCCTGCGTTGCCGCCAGAGTATAGTAGACTGTGTATAGATGCGACTGTTTGCTTCAAATGGCTCTGAGCACTATGGGACTTAAGTTCTGAGGTCATCAGTCCCCTAGAACTTAGAACTACTTAAACCTAACTAACCCAAGGACATCACACACATCCATGCCCGAGGCAGGATTCGAACCTGCGGCCGTAGCGGTCGCGCGGTTCCTGACTGTAGCGCCTTGAACCGCTCGTCCACCACGGACGGCGCGACTTTTTGGGCTCCCTTTACTGTGACATATATTTTTAATTTGATCTGGCTCTGAGGACTATGGGACTTAACTGCTGTGGTCATCAGTCCCCTAGAACTTAGAACTACTTAGACGTAACTAACCTAAGAACATCACACACATCCATGCGCGAGACAGGATTCTAACCTGCGACCGGAGCGGTCAAGCGGTTCCAGACTGAAGCGCATAGACCGCACGGCCACACCGGCCGTCAATTTGATCTGAACTTAATCGTATGCTACTACAATGACGAATTACTTGTCACATCACTTGTTAATAAAATGACCTTGTCCTTGTGGGTGTTGCTTTTCTTTCGACAGTGTATATTCTGAGAATATTATTGATACATAAAGGACCATAATATTCCCTAACTAACTTCTACTGAGTACTGTTACAAGCCAAATAACCGTTATAGCAGCCTTGGCCTGGCGGTTAAGTCGTTCACGAATACAGTGCAATGGACATTAGTTTGGTCTTTTTTTTCATTATTAAGGAATGGCGTTATGAGATTCTTTGACGGTCAGACTGAGCCCTGCCGTCACTGGTCGTCCGTCTCCTTACCAGTCACTGTAGTTCTCTCTGTACATCGGAATGCAGCGAGGCTCGTTCCAGTTCGTAATTTCTGCAATATAGTCATCCAAACAATATCATGAAAACATCTCCCTACCTGCACCCCACTACGCCACTCAACAGCAATAACCTGACGATACACACTCCAATAATAATAACAATAATAATAATAATAATAATAAACAGCCACCACGGAGGAATTATACAAATGGGACGGAATGTACAGAGAAACAAGTGGTTACAGTTTCAGAAAAATTCGATGATACATTCAATAGAAAGAGCCTCACAAACTAAGAAAGTCCATAATGCGTTGGTCCACCTCTGGCCCTTATGCAAGTAATTTTTCAGCTTGGCACTGATGGACAGAGTTGTTGAATGTCTCCGAGGGATATCGTGCACATTCTGTCCAACTGGCGCCTTAGATCGTCAAAATACCGAGCTGGTCGGAGGGCCCTGCCTATAATGCTCTAAACGTTCTCAGCTGGGGAGAGATCTTTTCTGACCAAGATAGTGTTTGGCAAGTACAAAAACAAGCAATTGAAACTCTCGCCGTGTGCGGGCGGGCATTGTCTTGCTGAAATTTAAACCCAGGGTAGCTTGCCATGAAGGGCAGCAAAACTAGGCATAGGATGTCGTCGACTTACCGTTGTGCTGTAAAGGTACCGCGGATGACATCCAAAGGGATACTGCTTTGAAAATAAATGGCTCGCAAGACCATCACTCTTGGTTATCAGGATACAGTCAGGCTGACGCGGGGGATAGTCTCTGGGGTTTTTCCAGGCACGTCTTCGGCCTGGAATCTCATTGACTGGAGTGTAATTGTCTTCATTGATGAGTCCTGCTTCGAAGTGAGCCCTGATGATCAGCGAAGTACTTTCTGGAGATGATCCGAACAGCGGTGGGACACCAATCTTGCTATCGCCTGACATACTGCCCAACAACCAGGAGTGATTGTGTGGGCTCCCATTTCATTTCACAGCAGGACTCCTTTGGTTGTCATCTGTGGCACACTTACAACGCAGCAGTATGTCGGTAATATCCTATACCATGTTTTTTTTTCCCTTCGTGGCAATCCATCCTGGGCTTTCATTTCAGCAAGATAATGTCCGCCAGCACATGGCAGGAGTTTCTACTGCTTGCACATCTCTCTCCAGTTTAGAACATTTGGAACATCAAGGACAGGGCCCTCGAACGAGCTCGGGATTTTGACGATCTAACGCCACGATCTAACACCCTCTGTCAGGAGGACATCTAACAACTATATCAATCAATGCCAAACCGAACAACTACTTGTGTAAGGGCCAAAGGTGTACCAATGTGTTATTAACTTGCTCAGTTTGTGAAGCTCTTGCCGGCCGGTATGGCCGAGCAGTTCTAGGCGCTTCAGTCTGGAACCGCACGACCGCTACGGTCGCAGGTTCGAATCCTACCCCAGGCATGGATGTGTGTGATGTCCTTAGGTTAGTTAGGTTTAAGTAGTTCTAAGTTCTAGGGGACTGATGACCTCAGATGTTAAGTCCCATAGTCCTCAGAGCCATTTGAACCATTTGTGAAACTCTTTCTCTTGAATAAATCGTCCAATTTCTCTAGAACTGTAATAATTTCTTTGTACGTCACATCTACCGATTTCCATCGCATTCGGATAATTACTTCGTGGTTCATCTTTATCTTTTCTTGGAGTGTACTTGATAAGTAAAAGATGTTCACAATCGCGTTAGGTGAACCATTTACCATTATAGAATATGCCACGGGTATGTACAGCCAACTAATAGGAAATGGTGTTCTTCCTGCGAATACGTTGTCCCTTCCCTTGGGATGTGTCAGAGATATGCTGTATTCGTTTTTGTGGAGCGTAGGTGAGTGTGGTGGATACGCATATAGTCTATTGTTTCGTTTATGTTGTATGATGATGATGAGAGAATGGTGGGAGTGGAACTTCTGGAATAGCTCCAAGATGGCCACCAGCTTAACGTGGCCATCCGACTCAGTGATAATCGCTAACAGTGTCACATGCCCGCAGTACATGAGACACTGTGGAGAAGTTTGCAGTTTATTCCAGGACATTGGTGAAAAGACTGGTTATGAGGAACTTTAGGCCACCATGTCAGCCACTCCCACCACCCCCCCGCCCCCCCCCCCCCCCTTGTTGGCCAACTACTAGCATTGAAAATTACACCCATCACCTGAGTTTGAACTGAGGGTATTTTTGTCTCCTTGGCCGCTTCTTCTCAGTGTAAGAGCTTTCCTTTTATGATCACCTTGACCGTCTTTTTTTACAAGCAGAACATGTTTCAAGTTTATTCCAAATTTTTCAAAAGGAACTACATAAAAAAACAGGACAAAATTCATAACAAAATAATCAGGTACACACTCCCACAGTAAATCAAAATAACTGACTTGTAACATTATTCCAGATAAGAACATCCGAATCTCCAACTCTCGAACAGAGGAGGACCAATCCTCTTCTCATAATCCACCGTCCACAATGATCCATTCTTGTATCCAATCGAAACTGACTACGCAGTAAAACTTCTCACGTCAGGGACACCCCAACTGTTAGAAGCATCGGTGAATAATCTTCTTAAGGAATTGGCATAATGAACCGTGCGACTGCTACGGTCGCAGGTTCGAATCCTGCCTCGGGCATGGCTGTGTGTGATGTCCTTAGGTTAGTTAGGTTTAAGTAGTTCTAAGTTCTAGGGGACTGATGACCACAGCAGTTGAGTCCCATAGTGATCAGAGCCATTTTTTGAACTGGCATAATGTTTTCCATATTTCGTTCAGCGTTGTACCTTCTCGTGTTGTTCGTCTAAGTACATCCGAACTCGCAGAACGTCAATTACAGTGTCGTCGTATATGAAACTCACCGTCATCCCTGCGATCCATCTGATCACACTGGAAGTAAGTCACATCTGGGTGAAGAACTATCGCCAGTGTGATCTCTGTGGCACAGCTAAGAAAGGCAGTGATATGATGTGTCAGAGTCCACACTTCCATCGCCTTTCCACACACTAAACTGCGTTCATCCGTGTCCATCAGCCCCCAAGGGGTGAATCAACCATGTTTATTACCTGTAGTCTGGCTCCTTTCATATACCTGTGATTAATTAGTACGTACCTGTTATACCGGAGCCAAGGTAGCCCCTGAGGACTGGCTGCCCATATTACACCACAGAGGACGAGGTTATCTATGCCCAAGGCGTACCAAAAGCGCCATGGTAAACACCGGCTATATACATACAAGATAATGGAAACAGACATTCCGAACACTACTTCCTGCAGGGGGAGCTCGAGCCACGGCCTCCAGGAAGTACCACTATGCCAAAACCTGATTGGCTGGAGACAGCTATTTAGGGGCTAGAACCAGCCCCGAAGTTCAGTTGACGCCAGATGCCGACCTCGTGTACTGCGACCTTTGAAGATTACGTATTCGTCTCTGAATTGGACTGTTACTAGTGTGTGTGTGTTACCACGTACCTTTGTGGAAAATCAGAAATGAACTTTCATTGCCTCAATTAGGAGACTTTTACTGGCATCATTATTGTTACCTTTCGTTTGTTGTTCTGTCATCAACCTTGTGAACTTACATCAATAAAAGTTGTATTTGTGAAAAACTGCGAATTGTCAGTGCCAACAGTACCATAAGGACCGAGCCGCCGATATCAAGTACGGGAGGTGCACAAAACGCTGAAGAGTGGACCCAGTTCCTATCGGGTATCGCCAGTCCATCACGTTCCTGTAATGATAGCACATTAAGATTCGATAAATATCTCGCATTGTCAATTCTCCGGAGCAACGTGAGTAAGTATCGACGAGATGTTGCCGACTGGAGCAGGCGGCACGTAAGAGCGTGGTAGTTCGTCAATCAGTGCCAATGTTATTGTATGTGTCGGACAGTGAAGTATTCTGAGTATCACCCGCATGGTCAGGGCCAATGCTTTTAACGTGGACGTTCGTAAGGCCAAGGTCACCGTCCCAAGTGCTGAGTGGCACAACGAGTCTTCAGTATTACTCTGTATCTGACAAAATATCCGTACCAGTAGGCGATCCGCAATTCCCATTGACAGTGGAAATATCTGCGCAATATGTGGCAATCACGACACCTGACATCCGTTGACATATTATGTGTGTTGTGTCTTGTCTAGGACTCATAAGGAATTATCTCACACCCGACCGTGAATCATCAGGAGCAGGCGCCTATAACTCGCCGTCGCCGTCCACCTTAGATTAGGGATGAATGGAATTCCCAGGTTCCTTAACGTTTCCACCACTCATAATGGACCAAAGATCTCATCCAGTCCTTGCCCAATGGGCACTATCCCCACTTTCGCGATATTCAGAACGCTGCCCGCCACGACTCCTTACTCCGTGATCCAATCGAGGGACCTTCGTACCTCCTCCGCTGATCGCAGGAGGAACAGCAGGTCGTCAGCATGAACTCGACAGGTGGTGTTACCCTCAGCTTTCTGCCACTGAGCGTTCGCCACAGCCCGTTCATAAGCCGTTAAAACGCTGCAGGGAAGAAGACCATTGATAGGGGGAAACCTTGGCCAACCGAGCTCATAATCAGTATGGGATCCACACCCCGGCCGTACATTATCACTCGCAACCATACCCCATAGTAGCTGCATGATGATCTGAATAAAAACACTGCAGTGCAGTGCATGACCAATGTTATGAAGTCATGATTAATCCAGTCAAAGGCTTGATCAAAGTTAATAGAGACTATAGCCACTCTCAGTCGACAGGCAGTGGCCAGTTCGATCACGTCTCTATAGTCGCTGAGCGCTGGTTGTATGTTGCTGTCTACTCCAAGGCATGTGGGATATAGGGAAATCTTGTGGGAGAACACCATCTTGAGCCATGTCGCCATCAGTTGGGCTAAGATCTTATAATCCCTGTTAAGCATGGTGAACGGTCGGTACTGATCCACACTGTGACCTCCAGCCTTTTCCAATGCGGGAGAAGACAGCTTCCAACAAGGATAGGTGGCACATACATGTCAGACTCCACGAGCACAATGTGGCAAAAGTAATGATTCGTTGCACTGCTCGTTCTCATGATGTGACTAGTGCCCTGAACAACGGAAATGAAAGATGGATTGGATGGCGCTTCATATTTTTAAAGTACTACAGGTCAACAAATCGCAGGAAAAGGCTTATTAGGACGGTAGTCCCCTTTTGAGGAGTTTGGCCACCTCTTGCGATAATGAAAATACACAAACACACACACACACACACACACACACACACACACACACACAAACACACACACACACACACACACACACACACACACACACACACACACACACGCACGCACACACGCATACATAAACACACAAATCAAGTCAAAAGTATAGAAAATCTTCAACCAGTCTAGGAATCGAACTCAGGGCATTTTAATTGAGATTCAGCACAAGACCACGAGCTGCTGACAAATGCCAGGAAAGAAACAGTAAAAGGTCGTTTCCCAAAGTTTCTACCAGTCACCCCTCCTCATTCCACCCCTAGCGGTAGCAGTGGCATCTTACTCCTGTAGTATATTTATAAACATAATGAGATATGTGCATACCAAACTTGATTGAAATCGCTCCAAGCGTTCCTGAGTTTGCGCCATTTGTCAGCCCTTCTCCTCCGAAGCCCTCAGCCATTGGGATGCTGGGGTTGTCTTATTGTCACAGTATATTGTTTCAGATAGCAAGAGATATGTGTTTATGAACCTTCAGCATGATGTAGGAAAAGGGGTCAGCAACTTATTTGCATCAAAAATAGTAGTTTAAGAGATATGAGTGCCAATTTCTGCAGGAATTCCTTCAGGAGTTAAAGAAATATGCTGATATGTCACAGTCTTTGCACTTCACTGCCTTTCCCATGTCTAGGGGTGAAACGTCATTGTGCCTGTCACCAGTAAGTCTAGAGACCCAGAAACTATGGATTTGATGCTATTATCGGTTGTTATCAAATATTTGTATATATCACATCCTCTCACCCACATCCCCACTCTTAAGGATGGCTGGGGTATAACATCCCCATAACACTTTTAAACAAATAGTGAATATGTACAGACAAAATATGATTGAAATTGATCCTGAGATCCCTGAGTTACCCTTTGTGTCATCCCCTCTTCAGTCTCAATTCTATAAGTGGTAAATGGTTTGTTATTTCAACAGAAATCTTTGAAGGTGTGAGCACAGCCCCTGAACAAATTTTTGTCATAATCAGGCGAAGCGTATAGGAACGAAGAGAAGACGAACAGACAAACAAATATTCAGTTTACCGCGTTTTTATTATGTCCTATCTTCTCTGCCTGTTTGGTACAAATTTAAATTAACTTCGCAATGAGTTGGAGACTTGAAATTTTAAACATAGCTCAGAATTGGAGGATATTGCAACATTAACTCGCTACCTTATTGGTATGTTTGGTGGTCGAGGGTGGGGTGAAAAGTTTGGCAATGAATGACATCTAGGCTGCGATGCAACACAGCCTAAACAGAGAGAGGGGAGAGGAGGAAATGGACAGCGAGTGGGGGAATGAGGAGAAGGAAAGAGAGGGGGGAGGATGAGATGTACAGAGAGAGGGGGTAGGAAGAGATAGGAGGAAGGTGGAGTGGACGTAGAGAGAAGGAAGAGGAAGATGGTCAAAGAGAGGGAGAAGAAGATGAACAGAGAGAGGGCTAAGGAGGAGATGGATGGAGTGATAGGGCAGGATGAGATGGACCATGAGAATGAAAGGAGATGCAAAGAGAGAATAGGGTAGGACGACATGGACTGAGAGAGGAGTTGGAAGGGATAGAGAGATGAGGAGGAAGAGATGTGTACAATATATGTGCCATTGGTTATACGTCTCGGTCACCTCTTGTTCGCATTGACGGCACTTTGAACAGCGGACGTTACATTTCAGATGTGTTACGACCCGTGGCTCTACCCTTCATTCGATCCCTGCGAAACCCTACATTTCAGCAGGATAATGCACGACCGCATGTTGCAGGTCCTGTACGGGCCTTTCTGGATACAGAAAATGTTCGACTGCTGCCCTGGCCAGCAGCTTCTCCAGATCTCTCACCAATTGAAAACGTCTGGTCAATGGTGACCGAGCAACTGGCTCGTCACAATACGCCAGTCACTACTCTTGATGAACTGCGATATCGTGTTGAAGCTGCTTGGGCAGCTGTACCTGTACACGTCATCCTAGCTCTGTTTGACTCAATGCCCAGGCGTATCAAGGCCGTAATTACGGCCAGAGGTGGTTGTTCTGGGTACTGTTTTCTCAAGATCTATACACCCAAATTGCGTAAAAATGTAATCACATGTCGGTTCTAGTATAATATATTTGTCCAATGAATACCCGTTTATCATCTGCATTTCTTCTTGGTATAGCAATTTTAGTGGCCAGTAATGTATTATCGCGCAACACAGGGCGTTTTGGGGTCTCTGAGGTGACGGCCGCTCTCTGTACCGCAGGCAGCGGCTGCGGCGGCGCGTCCGGCAGCGGCTCGGGGGCGGCGTCGGCGGCGGCCGCGGCGGCGGCGGCGGCCGCGCTGGAGCAGCAGCAGCGCGAGCGGCGCCGCGACATCGTGACGCTGGTGCGCAAGCACTGGAAGTGCGCCTACGTCGAGTGCAGCGCCAAGTACAACTGGCGCGTCGTCGCCGTCTTCAAGGAGGTGACGCGCGCCGTCGACGCCGCCCTGCACTCCGCCAAGGACGCCACCTCCCCCATGATGGACAACTTCCACGGCGCGCTCGACCGCAACAAGTGCAGCATCCTGTGACGCCGGGGCCCCGCCGGGCAGCGCCGGCCGCCGCGGGTCGCAGTGCGGCCGACTCCCTGAGGACGCTCTCACCCCACATGTAGAAAATTCCGTTACGTCGTGCCTGGCCGAACTCCAGCATTGCACAGCATCCTGGTTCGCTGGGCTTGTCCCGTGGCTCTAGGCCTATTTGAGAACTGTGTGCAATACCGTACAGTTCCCCAGATACGTGAGACGACACTACTTAAACCATTTGTAGTTCGAGCACTGGAATGACCGTAATGAATATCCTGTGCAGTCGCTCGAGTCTTTCCACATCAGATACGAGCTTTTGACATGTACATATCCATCTGATGGATCACTCGTGCAGACCCTTAAAATTCCTCATGTAGCAGTACATTTCTGAAATTTGTCACATAGCAGTTTATACACTAACACGGTATTACCACTGTCCAGAAGTGAAGATATTCCGCACATCTTCAGCGTGACACGTCACAATAGTCCAAACCGAGCACAGTGGACAGCCAAAACCAATGCACCCGGATTCATTGGACTCATTTTGTGTCTGCCCCTACAACGAGCAATATACGTAGTTCCATATTTCTCCGAGACATACGAGAGAATACGACCGAAACCACTTGTACTTTTGTGTGTTGGAATGACTCTAATTACTATCCTGTTAAAGCAATGGGTCATAACAAGGATAAACCCTTGAGGACAGAGTTCGACTGACTAAATGTCATCTGAATAAGTAAACTTGTGCCCCACTGCACCTAAAGCGAAGCATTGACTCTGGTCTTCATAGTCAGGCGTCAGTCCCATACACACACAAATATAAATTCATGCACGAATGCTGCAAGCGCACATAATTTCTTGTGTCCATATCTGATGTCCATGACGACAGCAGAACGTACACTAACAGGTCATATATACTGTATAGAAGTCAAGAAATTCCAGAATTCTGAGTGTAGATATGACTGCTAAACTCAAATACGACCGTAGTGTACTAGGCCGTCTCGTCGCTGTTTCTAAGAAATGTGTCTACTGCCATGCAATTTCCCAGGTGTATGGCCCGATATGACTAGAAATATCTGGGGTTTTGGGCCCTGAAATTACTCTAACGATTGTCCCAATAAGCAACGGTTTGCAGTACGATTAAATCCCTGAGTACAGGTTTCCATCAGCTAAATTTCCTCCTATTGAGAAGAACCCGTGCCTCAATGCTGCAGAAGCGAAGCCATGGCTGAAGTGCTCCGCACAGGTGAGATCCCCTATGCGTACACATAATTATGTACATTTATTAATCACTAATGTCTGGGCCATAAAATTCCCCGCACGGTAGCACACTTCGGGAAAATTTCGAAATGCACTTGATGCTAGTTTTCTGAGGTTCGTGACAAAAATCAGTATATACCCTAACAGGTTATCAACACTGTCCACACTTGAAGTCCAGTGGACAGCCATAAGAAACGCACCCACCTTCATTCGATTACTCTCATGGCTGTCCCTACCTTAAGTACTGTTTGCAGTGCCATATAATTTCCAAACTGTATGAGTCATTATGACTAACAGTACTTGTGATTTGGAGCAGTGAATTACCTTAATGACTATCGCAATAGAGGTAGCACCGAGCATCCCAAATTATGTTCTCTGCGAGCAAGCAAACTAACTTCCACAGGATGGAGGCAGAATGCAGGACAGCCATCAAAATCAGGGGCCCGGAAGTCATCTACTTCGACTGTATTATAAAGAACATAGCTTATTTGATAACTACCGTAAATATAAATAACACCAAATACCTTACTTCCAAACACTGAATGTAAATATGGAGCACAGCAATCATCTCCCTCGGGTTGCAGGAAATATTCATCCCTACAACTATCTGAATTATATATCGAACATTGAGCTAATTATGTAATGACTAGGCGGATATAATGAGTGCTGAACATCTCAGTTGTACTCTTCATTACTATAATTAGAAATATCTGCTAGATGAAAGTATGAAATGTGCTATCCACGCACATAAGGCTCACACATGAAGATGGAGAGACGCCCAAAATGCCTATGTTTACTCCAAAGCATAAATTTAACTTCGATTCCTTGATGCCTAATGGAGTCAGCAGACTTGTTATTAATCACCTCGTACTGCGTATTTGGAGCGGAATCTAGTATTTAGATGTCCTGAATGTGCATCGAACAAGAAGCGGTTATATTGAGTGGAAGAGTGAGGATGATTAGGCCCCATATCAGGAACACAAACCTTTCTCTGAAGTTCACAGTGAATAAGAGGCAGATTTAATGTCATTCTCAACGTCCAACGGACCAAAAAATGTGTCTATTGGGATTTGGGAGCGTTCCAGAATCAACCGAAAAATATCAAATCACTTTATGCCATCGTCATCAGGAGCTGTGTTAAATTGCAGATGAAAATCGGTAAAATGGAAATAGAGCTGACTGCTTCTTGATAATTCGATAAGCAACACTTATCATTATATGTACATATTCTGCAGCTCAAAGCACCGACACTAAGAATCCAGTAAACAAAGGACTCAGTGTCACTTAGGAAAAACATTGTTACAGGTATAAAGGCCAACAACCATGGCCTAAAAAAGATAACAGACTACCAAACATGTTTCTCAATAAAAAAGGTAATGTAGTTGATTTACTGCACCATTCCAAGGGAATAGACTCCCAGGAAAATTAACCTGGAAAAATTTAACAGAAATGTGTGAAATAATACTGGTAAGCAGGAACCTATTTCCGAGAAGGGTTTTAGACTTTGGCCTGTGATACTGTGAATTCATTTTGCATTAACTTTGAATATTTTTATTCCTCGCAACATTTAACATTTCATGTCAGATAACGACATACATTGGAAGCAAGTAAACAATAAAAGTACATGATGCGTTGGAAAATACACAGGAAATCTGAAAAATACTGACTGTTAATATTTCATACGAAGAACACGGGTAATGTCGTGGCGGTACGATTTCCTGTCCTTCAGTAAAAAAATCACTCGCTTTTGGTGACTCCTGAACATACACGCTTACCCCGGCGCGACGTAGAATGTTTCTCGACTAGAAAATTGTAAAAAAATCCATCCGCTGCAAAATAACTGAAATTTCTAGTCTAACCAAGTCACTATGTAAGCAAAGGTCGTTGACTATAAACTGTCACCTTCAGTACAATTATATGCCACAAAAGTCGTAATGTTTTGTAGTTTTCAATATAAAGCAACGAAATCAAACACAGTTTGTACTAATTCATTCATCCTTACGGCGCAATCACTTCTTAGTAGCCAGTCTAAGGTTTCCACCTTGACGTGACACCGAAAATATGAACGCCGTTCTAATGGTTAGGATTGCACGACACGTCACTTGGAATTTTGTTCTTCGAAAATAAAATCACAGTTCGCACAGAAAAAAATCAGAATTCCTGTAATTGTCATTTATGTCTATACTTGTAAATTTTCTGACACCTCACAAGATCCTAAATTTAGCGGTTACTCGGAATTAATAAATTTGTATAAAGTTCATGGCGACACGATCGACTGACACATCTCGACTCATGCTCGCAGTAGAGCCCCCAGTCCCAAGGCACATCAAATCTCTTTCTGCTAGTTGGCTGAATCCCAACGCAGTCAGTCAGCTTTCAGTATTGATCCACCCAACGCGGTTTATTCCGTCCCTGAGCCAGTCTCGTTCCGAAGTTTAGACAAAATTATCACATAATATGTTTCAGAAAAAAAATTTGAAATAAGTTTGAAAATTCCAGAGTATCGTAAACTAGATTCTTTACAATACGCAATTTTCCCCTCCGTAAGTGATTCATCATTGCAACACATACGCAAATTCCCATGTTCATACACACTTCGTTACAATTACACTGCTTCATACATCACATATAAGTAACATTTATTCTCTCATTCGCTCTAGAAACAGAACAAATGAAATAATAACTGTTTAACAGAATTCATAATTTCAGCAAAACACAAAATTATTACGTAAAATTGTATTCCAAAGAATGTGTTTTAATAAGTTATTGAAGGATGTATATCAAGTCAGCGTTCTTCACTGACTTTTACCCGTCATAACTAACTTGTCAGGAAGTTAAGTTATTAATAAAAGTTATAAAGTCGGTGTTTTATATAATTTTATGTGTCTTAAAAAGTATTTTAGATAAGATCCTGAAATTCTTACTGGCGTTAGCTACTCGCATTATAAAATGTTGTACAAAATTTTATCCTATTTTTCGTTTGATTAAGGACTGATTTAAGTTATAATAATGACTGTAATATTCTCTCGCTCAGTTCAGCTGCAGATACCGGCGAAATCACACGAGCACATCTGTCAACGTTAAGTCATGTCTCACTGCATGTACATCAAGTTAGCTCCCGTCTAATTGTATACGGTCGATGTGCATTGCTACGCAACAAAGTTGTACCGTTCCACTTAAATTTTTACAATATTGAGAATTTGGATAACTATGATTACAACTCTGAGTTTGAATATCAGGGCTGTTTAAAATCTAACACATTACAATCTTAGGCTTTTATCGCTGAGTGGGAATATCTATGGAATGAGCGTCAGATGCACAGAACAGAACTTTTGTCGTCAACATACCGTGAGTCCATACGTCTAGAGACAATAATGTGGAGTAAAGTTTATCCGTAATCACTTGGAAAAATTCGAATGCCATTGCAGCAGACGCAAGAAAATATCGGTCAAAAGTGTTGTGGATTTTGTACATGCAGCTGATAGGAAACCTGGCAATACACATTCAGCACTTTGTATGTCACCCGCGTGGGTTTCGGGTGACAATTCACTCACAGTAACCTCTGCCTGTCGTAAAATCCCACTAAAAGAAGACCGATTGGCCACCTGTATAAGTGACCCCCAATTTCGGCAGCAGCGTTATCCGAGGGTGGACGAGCGAACTTAGACCAGGGTACTCTTTTGTCCTTGGGGTGACAAATCTCCTCTAAAGGCGGATGAACCATTGAACCTTGATCAACGTCACAGAATGAAGAAAACAATGGCAAACCACTACGTTAAGGATATTCCAAATAGAATCCAAACTTAGAAGTTGACTTAACGAGGAATTAAGTATTGATCATGGATCTCCTAACTCAAGATCTGACGGGCGAGGTAAAGACTTCTCAGGTCATAACCAAGCGAAATATCACTACAACGGCCTGAGGACGGAAACATGAAATGTACGAACACAAAATGCGGGAAAACTGAATGAAGTGAAAGACCAGTGATTACGATGTCTGCGACTGGTTAATGATGGTTAAAATAAATAGAACACTTGCAGACTTGGTAATAATTCAGATATGATTACCAGCTTTGGCTCATGACTAGTAAGATGTGGTACTGAGTATGAAGATAATAATAAACTATTACAACAGAGTAAAACAAAAGAAATTGTCGAAATAATCAGCCATTTTAATGCGTTAGTGGAATCCCATACAGGCATTAAAACGGTAAGAAATGTTGAATTCGGGGGAAACAAATGAGAGAGGTGAATATTTGGTAGAGTTCTGCAGTCAAAATGATATGGTTATTACAAATTATTTGAAGTTACTCTTAGAAGAAGATGCATATGGAAGGCGACAAACAAAAGATGATTGCTATTAGATTGCATACTAGTGAAGCAACGGAACAGGAGTCAGATAAAACCATACCAAACTTATCCAGGTCCAGACACTGATAGTGACCATGTATTTGAGTTAGCCAAATGCAACTTTAGATTTAAAAGAACCAAGAGATTTGTTAGAAATAAATGGAGAGTAGAAGGCTCAAAAGAAGAATCAACACAGATGGCTTTTGAAGAAACAACCAGGAAGAATACAAAAAATGGTTCAAATGGCTCTGAGCACTATGCGACTTAACTTCTGAGGTCATCAGTCGCCTAGAACTTAGAACTAATTAAACCTAACTAACCTAAGGACATCACACACATCCATGCCCGAGGCAGGATTCGAACCTGCGACCGTAGCGATCACGCGGTTCCAGACTGAAGCGCCTTTAACCGCACGGCCACACCGGCCGGCTGGGAAGAATACATAATGAAGTGACCAGACAATACAGTGGAGTTATGTGAAGATGAAGATAGCTTAAGTAAAATATGAGGTTTTAGGAAAAAGGGAACTCGTAGTCAGTAAACCTAGGGTGGCAGAAGAAATACTGTTCCTAACTTGGGAAAGGAGCACTCTCAGATAGGAAAACAATGTAGGTGACTTAAGATGAAATAAAAATCACACAACAACCAAGCCCAGAGAAGAAAAAGATAAATGAGTGAAAAGTAATGCTGCAGAAGCAACAGAAAATCGGGAAAAGCAAAAAAAATCTAATTTATACGAAAATCAATGTCCTTCAGTGCAAAGCTAGAACTAAATCTGTAGTAATTAAATATGTAGAGGGAATGTTACTGATAGACAACGAAGAGATACGTATTCTTTGGAAAGAATAGCTGTAAAACTGTGCTATGAAATATTTATACCAAAGGATGATCGAATAATTAACAACATTAAAGATGACAGTGTATTGAGTGACTTCATTCAGTGAGAGATGAAGTTATTACTGGTCCCTCATGAGCGGAAAATCAGGTGTTAATAACGGACGAAGTGGCTTAGGTAAGGAATATTGTAAACATCTAGCCACATTTACAGTTTTTCTCAGAATTTACTAGGAACAGAAATTCCAACTGCAACGAAGTTCATTATCAGAAGCTCAGAAACATGGTCTATTTTTTTACGTCAGCTATGTAAAACGGTGCGGAAAAACCCCAAATTACGAGACGCACAGACAGCATTCTCTATCGCGTACGTGAGATCGGTAAATTTCGTCAGTTGTTATTCTTTCTATGCGATACACATTTTCTTCGTTTCCGATTTTCATAAAAAACACCAAATCAGAAGAAATTACCTGTTACAAGGTACGTAATATGAGTTACAGGCATGTATGCACGTAATCTTCCAGAACTGAGTGAATGGAATGAACGCTACCTCGTTCTTTTGTTCGTTGGTCAATGTATCATCGTAATCCTGTCTGTTTACAAAAATGTATCTCCATGTAAACAAAATATAGCGCGTGGGCTAAATTTGAACTTTACTTTGAACTTCTATTTTAGTGTCTCGATCCGTTTCACGATTTTCTACCCAGAATGACAAAAAAAGTCTTTCACGAAGGCGTTTCAGACTATGTGGAACAGTTGATCTTCCAAGTACCGATTGAGAATACTTTTCAGGTTACCAGCTGAGGAAGCCCCAGTTATTTCTTCTACAAAGTGCTTTGCTGCAAGGTGGCATAAGTAACTCGTGGCAACATGAAACCGAAGTTAAAATTCGTTACAACGCATCAGACATTCGGCGATCACTGTGCAGACGTTTGTTGGCTATTATGATCGACGAATGCTGGTGGAAATCATCTGCAATGTCGCCATGTACATATTCACAGCAAAAATAGTTATGACTTTGTGTCATACAGGATGACGAGGATACTCGAAATACCAACTGAACCGCGAGTTCATGTCAGTTCATAGTTGTGAATCAATTTCGTTTTCAGTCTTCAGTTCCAATATTGGCGAACCTACGAGGATATGAACAAAAGTTGAGGTTTTTTGTTTCTACAGTTACCACAAAACTGATTACTTAACTTCCAGCCAAAGCTCGAGAATGAATGCCCTGGAACAGGAATAAAGTCCTGCAGAACTTATGCTGAAGCTGAACAGCTCGCGGCCAAAGTTTATTTTCATTTGAAGGGTGAAGCTACTTAACGAGTTCGGTGCTCATGGCGCTAATTAAGTAAAGTGCCCTGTCTAATTAACAGCAATACAAAACGCAAATTTTAATTACAGTTATGATGGAATTAACTGTTACTCTTTTTATGAAATTAAAATGTTATGTTGGTTGTTTCAAAATCTTTGTATTTACTTCCCAGTTGCCCTCTAGATGTAGTTATTTTACTTTTCAGGTTACCAGCTGAGGACGCCCCAGTTATTTCTTCTGCAAAGTGCTTTACTACAAGGTGGCACAAGTGACTCGTGGCAACATGAAACCGAAGTTAAATTTCGTTACAACGCATCAGACATTCGACGATCACTGTGCAGACGTTTGTTGGGCTATTATGATCGATGAATGCTGGTGGAAAACATCTGCATTGTGGTCATGTACATATTCACAGCAAAAATAATTATGACTTTGTGTCATACAGGATACAGGATTAGGTTGGTACATAATTTCGTAATGTTTTCCCATACGTTTACTAAACACAATAGATACACATAACAGAGACTTTAGTCACGAATAATATATTTTAGTTCACTAGTTACAACAGTGTGCCTTGTGCCAACGCTGGGGTAGCTTTTCGATCCCACGACTGTAGAAAGCACATGGTTTTGAGACGAAGAACTCGTCGAGTCATTTTCGGAGAGCACTTTCAGTCGGAAAGGAAGTTCCTTGAAGGTTGTTCGACATAGAGTGGAAAAGGTGAAAACATGAGGTCACAAGATCAGGAGAATAAGGTGGGTGTGGAATGACTTCCCAGCTCAATTTCTTTTTTTTTTTTTTCAGTCTAGCAGAACACGGGCAGGCCTTGTCGTGGAGTAGCATCATTTCACGCAGTCTTTCTCGTTGTTCGAGGATTGCGGCTGCAAGACATCTCAGTTGATGGCGATAAATTTCAGCAGTGACGGTTACATCTCGGAGTAACAGTTCGTAGTACGTCCATTCAGTGAACACAAGACAGAGAAACCGTCTTTATTTTGTGAACATATCCACAACAAGTGACCAAATATGTGCACAGCACGCTTCTGGACGCACTCACTACGGACTCTACTACGATCGAAGACGGTTAGTAATAAGCCACAGGTTTTGAAATCTGAAGATGTAGGCTTTTTTTTTGGAAAACTCCTTCTGTTCCCTCTTGGAAGACGTTTGATCTGGTTAATCGAGCTATCGGAGCTATAGGAGTTCTAAAGGCTTCTTATTCTACGCAGTATTTAGAACCAACTGGATAGAAAGACAGATGAATCCTTTATACTACAAGAACAAAATGGCATTCGCTTCAGAACTGTTCTATAGATTTGACAGGCAGTAGACCGCTCCATTCGTACCATCAACAGAACAGGCTCTGCTAACGGTGTACTACACTACTGGCCATTAAAATTGCTACACCAAGAAGATGACGCGTTACAGACTCGAAATTTAGCCGACAGGAAGAAGATGATGTGATATGCAAATGACTAGCTTTTCAGAGCATTCACACAAGGTTGGCGTCATTGGCGACACCTACAACGTGCTGACATGAGGAACGTTTCCAATCGATTTCTCAATCACAAACAACAGTTGACCGGCGTTGCCTGGTGAAACGTTTATGTGATGCCACGTGTAAGGAGGAGAAATGCGTACCATCGCGTTTCCGACTTTGATAAAGGTCGGATTGTAGCCTATCGCGATTGCGCTTTATAGTATCGCGACGTTGCTACTCGCGTCGGTCGAGATCCAGTGACTGTTAGCAGAATATTGAATCGGTGGGTTCAGGAGGGTAATACGGAACGCCGTGCTGGATCCCAACGGCCTCGCATCACTAGCAGTCGAGATGACAGGCACCTTATCCGCATAGCTGTAAAGCATCGTGGAGCCACCTCTCAATCCCTGAGTCAACAGATGGGGACGTTTGCAAGACAACAGCCATCTGCACTAACAGTTCGACGACGTTTGCAGCAGCATGGACTATCAGCTCAGAGACCATGGCTGCGGTTACCCTCGCCGCTGCATCACAGACAGGAGCGCCTGCGATGGTGTACTCAACGACGAACCTGGGTTCACGAATGGCAAAACGACATTTTTTCGTATGAATCCAGGTTCTGTTTACAGCATCATGATGGTCGCATGCGTGTTTGGCGACATCGCGGTAAACGCACATTGGAAGCGGGTATTCATCATCGCCATACTGGCGTATCACCCGGCGTGATGGTATGGGGGTGCCACTGCTTACACGTCTCGGGCATCTCTTGTTCGCATTGGCGGCACTTTGAACAGTGGACGCTACATTTCAGATGTGTTACGACCCGTGGCTCTACACTTCATTCGATCCCTGCGAAACCCTACATTTTAGCAGGATAATGCACGACCGCATGTTGCAGGTCCTGTACGGGCCTTTCAGGATGCAGAAAATGTTCGACTGCTGCCCTGGCCAGCACATTATCCAGATCTCTCAACAATTGAAAACGTCTGGTCAGTGGTGGCCGAGCAACTGGCTCGTCACATTACGCCAGTCACTACTCTTGATGAACTGTGGTATCGCGTTGAAGCTACATGGTTAGCTGTACCCGCCATCCAAGCTCTGTTTCACTCAATGCCCAGGCGTATCAAGGCCGTCACTACGGCAGGAGGTGGTTGTTCTGGGTACTGATTTCTCAGGATCTATGCACCCAAATAGCGTGAAAATGTAATCACATGTCAGTTCTAGTATAATATATTTGTCCAATGAATACCCGTTTATCATCTGCATTTTTTCTTGGTGTAGCAGTTTTAATGGCCAGTAGTGTACGCCTTCCCCGTTGCTGGCAACAGGTTCTACACAACGCTGGTGACTACTCTGAAGGACAGTAACAGGTGCAAACACGTAACTCTTAGTATCGGTTGTGAATAAATCGTGCCACTATTTAAGTTCCAACCCTCGTATGCAGATAACGGTAGTAACGTGTTCACAAGCTACAAATGGGCAATGCATTGGTGGAGCTGTCATTTGTACTTGGGTGACTCATGTGACAAGGTTTCCGACGTGATTACGGCAGCAGTACGTAAATTAACAGACTTTGAAAACGGAATGGTAGATGACACATGGGATATTCCATGGAAATCGTTAGGGAATTCAGCATCCCGAGATCCACAGTATTAAAAATGTGACACCTCACCAGGGAAAACGCAGTGGTCGACGGCCTTCACTTAACTCCCGAGAGCATCTGCATTTGAGTACACCTGTCAGTGCTAACAGACAAGCAACACTGCCTGAAACAGCTGCAGAAGTCAATGTGGAACATGCGACGAATGTATCCGTTAGGACAGTGCGGCGAAATCTACCGTTAATGGGCTGTAGTAGCAGAGATCGACGCGAATCCCTTTCCTAACAGCACGACACCGCCTACAGCACTTCTCATGGGCTCGTGACCCTAGATGACTGTACAACCGTGGCCTGGTCAGATGAGTCCCGATTTCAGTTGGTAGGAGCCGATGGTGGGGTTCGAGTGTGATGCAGAGCGCACATAGCCATGGACCAAAGTTGTCCACAAGGAACTCTGCGAGCTGGTGGTGTTTCCATTGTGGTGTGGTGTGGTGTGGACCGATCATTGATTGGAAAAAGTAATTTTCGGCTACTTGGAGACAATTTTCAGACATACACGGACTTCATTATCCCAAGCAACGATGGAATTTTTGTGTGTGACGAAGCTCCATGTCACCGTGCCACAATTGTTCGCGATTGCTTTGTAGAACTTTCTGGACATATCGGAAGCACGACATGAATCCCGTCGAAATTTTATGGAGCACAACGAGAGCTCAGTTCATGCACAAAATGCCGCACCGGCAACACTTCAGCAGCTATGGATGGCTATAGAAACAGCCAGGCTCAAAATTTCTGCTGATGACGTCCAACGACTTGTTGAGCCCCTGCCACATCGACTTACTGCACTGCGCCGGGCAAAAAGAGGTCGGACAGGATATTAAGAGGTAGCCCATGACTTTTATAAATAAGTGAAGTAATTGTACAGCTAATGTTGAAAATATGGTAGTAACTTTTGCACTCATTTAATTTCAGAGTATTTAACATTTTTAACTGAAACATTGATACTGAAATAAAATACCGTATTTTGAGAGATTACCTAGCATAGTTTAATATAAGTTACTGTTTTATCTAAAAGCCCTCCGCCAAACATATCTTATTCTTCTATTCAGTTATTCTGAAATGGAAATACACTACTGGCCATTAAAATTGCTACACCAAGAAGAAATGCACATTATAAATGGGTATTCATTGGACAAATATATTATACTACAACTGACATGTGATTACATTTTCACACAATTTGGGTGCATAGACCCTGAGAAATCAGTACACAGAACAACCACTTCTGGCCGTAGTAACGGCCTTGATACGCCTGGATATTGAGTCAAACAGAGCTTGGATGGCATGTACACGTACACCTGCCCATGCAGTTTCAACACGATACCACAGTTCATCAAGAGTAGTGACTGGCGTATTGTGACGAGCTAGTTGCTCGGCCACCACTGATCAGACTTTTTCAATTGGGGACAGATGAGGAGAATATGTTGGCCAGGGCAGCAGTCGAACATTTTCTGTATCCACAAAAGGCTCGTACTGGACCTGCAACATGCGGTCGTGCATTATCCTGCTGAAATGTAGGATTTCGCAGGGATCGAATGAAGGGTAGAGCCACGGGTCGTAACACATCTCAAATGTAACGTCCACTGTTCAAAGTGCCGTCAATGCGAACAAGAGGTGACCGAAACGTGTAATTAATGGCACCCCATACCATCACGCCGGGTGATACGCCAGTATGGCTGTGACGAATACACGCTTCCAATGTGCGTTCACCGCGATGTCGCCAAACACGGATGCGACCCTCATGATGCTGTAAACAGAACCTGGATTCATCCGAAAAAATGATGTTTTTCCATTCGTGGACCCAGGTTCGTTGTTGAGTACACCATCGCAGGAGCTCCTATCTGTGATGCAGCGTCAAGGGTAACCGCAGCCATGATCTCCGAGCTGATAGTCCATGCTGGTTCAAACGTCGTCGAACTGTTCGTGCAGATGGTTGTTGTCTTGAAAACGTCCCCATCTGTTGACTCAGGGATCGAGACGTGGCTGCTCGATCCGTTACAGCCATGCGGATAAGATGCCTGTCATCTCGACTGCTAGTGATACGAGGCCGTTGGGACCCAGCACGGCGTTCCGTATTACCCTCCTGAACCCACCGATTCCATATTCTGCTAACAGTCACTGGATCTCGACCAATCCGAGTAGCATTGTCGCGATACGATAAACCGCAATCGCGATAGGCTACAATCCGACCTTTATCAAGGTCAGAAACGTGATGGTACGCATTTCTCCTCCTTACACGAGGCAACACAACAACGTTTCTCCAGGCAACGCCGGTCAACTGCTGTTTGTGTATGAGAAATCGGTTGGAAACTTTCCTCATGTCAGCACGTTGTAGGTGTCGCCACCGGCGCCAACCTAGTGTGAGTGCTCTGAAAAGCTAATCATTTGCATATCACAGCATCTGCTTCCTGTCGGTTAAATTTAGCGTCTGTAGCACGTCATCTTCTTGGTGTAGCAATTTTAATGGCCAGTAGTGTAGCTTCTTTGTCGCCTTAAAGGCATTCTCGACTAACATCAACTCACCGTGTCCAATATCAGAGGTAACTAACGCTCAAGACCGTTAAAGCATGTATTTATAGCAAACCTGATTTGGATCCTCATTGTGACGCTAGTAGCGCCACTCTTATGCCACTGGCGAGAAAGTTTTATAGACATCATCCTTCAGATGTAGAAACACGTCTGCCATCTTTTGTTTATGTCGCACAACTCCTCATTGCGATTTTTTTTCGTCAGTATGTCAGCAGAACAATACGACAACGAAGTAACCTTTCACCTACATTATTTTATTCAGGGTGTAGGGTGCTACGAACAAATGCCTGCATAGCTTGAGGGTTTGCAGACGGTGCCTTCAGGAGCAAACTGTGGATAAAAATCCATGCCTGTAAGCGTCATCCACTGGTTAAATGGGAAAACTCCTGCCTTTAGATTACCCCTTCGGCATCGGACTTGAGTTTTAGCGCTGATGTACCGCAGACTGACGTCAGATGGCCTCCAGCGCGTCCACGCCTCTTGTAGTACTATAGACACTGTTAAGCGCACTGGTGACGAAGTCAGTTCACGTTTGCTGCCGAAAGGAGTGACCTAGAGACAGGAGATTTCCCATGTAACCAGCGGATGACTTTCATGGGTACTGGTTTCTACCGTCAGTTTTTTACTCAAGGCACCCTCTACAAAAGCCTCAAAGTTTGTCATTTGTCTATACGTTTGTAACACGCTGTATAATCAGATAACACAGTTAGATCACATAAACGTGAGGAAAACGACCACGTTATTTTTAAAATGCAAGAAAAAATCTTTCGTTTTTTGTTTGCTGCCCAAATCAAATATATGAAAACTAGCATTTAATACTTTCAGCCAAAAAACGAAAGTAATGGCCTTTATGGCGAAATTTCCAGTATGTTCAAAATTGTAATAGACGGTCACTCTATAGATCAGGTTCAAAATGAATTTTCATCCTGTGGCAAAGTTGTAGAAGATTTTGTATGTCGGGTATTCACAACTGACAGGCATGACAGTTAATTCAGAGAGATCCCCTCGAGTCGTACTAATTATTCAGATCACGACCGGTTTCGCGATTTTGAAAACTCATCTTCAAGTCCCCCCCATGAACCATGGACCTTGCCGTTGGTGGGGAGGCCTGCGTGCTTCAGCGATACAGATGGCCGTACCGTAGGTGCAACCACAACGGAGGGGTATCTGTTGAGAGGCCAGAAAAACGTGTGGTCCCTGAAGAGGGGCAGCAGCCTTTTCAGTAGTTGCAGGGCCAACAGTCTGGACGATTGACTGATCTGCCCTTGTAACAATAACCAAATCGGCCTTGCTGTGCTGGTACTGCGAATGGCTGAAAGCAAGGGGAAACTAGGGCCGTAATTTTTCCCGAGGGCATGCAGCTTTACTGTATGGTTAAATGATGATGGCGTCCTCTTGGGTAAAATATTCCGGAGGTAAAATAGTTCCCCATTCGGATCTCCGGGCGGGGAATACTCAAGAGGAGGTTGTTATCAGGAGAAAGAATACTGGCGTTCTACGGATCGGAGCGTGGAATGTCAGATCCCTTAATCGAGCAGGTAGGTTAGAAAATTTAAAAAGGGAAATGGATAGGTTAAAGTTAGATATAGTGGGAATTAGTGAAATTCGGTGGCAGGAGGAACAAGACTTTTGGTCAGGTGAATACAGGGTTATAAATACAAAATCAAATAGAGGTAATGCAGGAGTAGGTTTAATAATGAATAAAAAATAGGCGTGCGGGTAAGTTACTACAAGCAGCATAGTGAACGCATTATTGTGGCCAAGATAGACACGAAGCCCACGCCTACTACAGTAGTACAAGTTTATATGCCAACTAGCTCTGCAGACGATGAAGAAATTGATGAAATATATGATGAGATAAAAGAAATTATTCAGGTAGTGAAGGAAGACGAAAATTTAATAGTCATGGGTGACTGGAATTCGAGCGTAGGAAAAGGGAGAGAAGGAAACATAGTAGGTGAATATGGATTGGGACTAAGAAATGAAAGAGGAAGCCGTCTGGTAGAATTTTGCACAGACCATAACTTAATCATAGCTAACACTTGGTTCAAGAATCATAAAGAAGGTTGTATATATGGAAGAAGCCTGGAGATACTAGAAGGTATCAGATAGATTATATAATGGTAAGACAGAGATTTAGGAACCAGATTTTAAATTGTAAGACATTTCCAGAGGCAGATGTGGACTCTGACCACAATCTATTGGTTATGAACTGCAGATTAAAATTGAATAAACTGCAAAAAGGTGGGAATTTGAGGAGATGGGACCAAGATAAGCTGACTAAATCAGAGGTTGTACAGAATTTCAGGGAGAGCATAAGGGAACAATTGACAGCAGTGGGGGCAAGAAGTACAGTAGAAGAAGAATGGGTAGCTCTGAGGGATGAAGTAGTGAAGGCAGCAGAGGATGAAGTATGTAAAAAGACGAGGGCTAGTAGAAATCCTTGGGTAACAGAAGAAATATTGAATTTAATTAATGAAAGGAGAAAATATAAAAATGTAGTAAATGAAGCAGGCAAAAATGAATACCAACGTCTCAAAAATGAGATCGACAGGAAGTGCAAAATGGCTAAGCAGGGATGGCTAGAGGACAAATGTAAGGATGTAGAGGCTTATCTCACTAGGGGTAAGATAGATACTGCCTACAGGAAAATTAAAGAGACCTTTGGAGAAAAGAGAACCATTTGTATGAATATCAAGAGCTCAGATAGAAACCCAGTTCTAACCAAAGAAGGAAAAGCAGAAAGATGGAAGGAGTATATAGAGGGTCTATACAAGGGCGATGTACTTGAGAACAATATTATAGAAATGGAAGAGAATGTAGATGAAGATGAAATGGGAGATACGATACTGCGTGAAGAGTTTGACAGAACACTGAAAGACCTGAGCCGAAACAAGGCCCCGGGAGTAGACAACATTCCAATAGAACTACTGACTGCCTTGGGAGAGCCAGTCCTGACAAAACTCTGCCATCTGGTGAGGAAGGTGTATGAGACAGGCGAAGTACCCTCAGACTTCAAGAAGAATATAATAATTCCAATCACAAAGAAAGCAGGTGTCGACAGATGTGAAAATTACCGAACTATCAGTTTAATAAGTCACAGCTGCAAAATACTAACACGAACTCTTTACAGACGAATGGAAAAACTGGCAGAAGCTGACATCGGGGAACATCAGTTTGGATTCCGTAGAAATATTGGAACATGTGAGGCAATACTGACCTTACGACTTATCTTAGAAGAAAGATTAAGGAAAAGCAAACCTACGTTTCTAGCATTTGTAGACTTAGAGAAAGCTTTTGACAATGTTGACTGGAGTACTCTCTTCCAAATTCTAAAGGGTAAAATACAGGAAGCGAAAGGCTATTTAAAATTTGTACAGAAGCCAGTGGTTGGGAAGGGAGTGAGACAGGGTTGTAGCCTCTCCCCAATGTAATTCAATCTGTATATTGAGCAAGCAGTAAAGGAAACAAAAGAAAAATTTGGAGTAGGTATTAAAATCCATGGAGAAGAAATAAAAACTTTGAGGTTCGCCGATGACATTGTAATTCTGTCAGAGACAGCAAAGGACTTGGAAGAGCAGTTGAACAGAATGGACATTGTCTTGAAAGGAAGATTTAAGATGAACATCAACAAAAGCAAAACGAGGATAATGGAATGTAGTCGAATTAAGTCGGGTGATGCTGAGGGAATTAGATTAGGGAATGAGACACTTAAAGTAGTAACGGAATTTTGCTATTTGGGGAGCAAAATAACTGATGATGGTCGAAGTAGAGAAGATATACGAGGTGCATTCAAGTTGTAAGGCCTCCGATTTTTTTTCTCGGACCGGAAAGAGATAGAAACATGCGCATTGTTTTAAAATGAGGCCGCGTTCATTGTCAATATGTCCCAGAGATGGCAGCACCATACGGCAGATGGAATTTTACCGCCAGTGGCGAGAATGAGAACTGTTTTAAATACTTAAAATGGTGACGTTTTCCTTATTTGAACTGCGTGCAATCATTCGTTTTCTGAATTTGCGTGGTGTGAAACCAATTGAAATTCATCGACAGTTGAAGGAGACATGTGGTGATGGAGTAATGGATGTGTCGAAAGTGCGTTCATGGGTGCGACAGTTTAATGAAGGCAGAACATTGTGTGACAACAAACTGAAACAACCTCGAGCTCACACAAGCTGGTCTGACGACATGATTGAGAAAGTGGAGAGAATTGTTTTGGGGGATCGCCAAATGACTGTTGAACAGATCGCCTCCAGAGTTGTCATTTCTGTGGGTTCTGTGCACACAATCCTGCATGACGACCTGAAAATGCGAAAAGTGTCATCCAGGTGGGTGCCACAAATGCTGACGGATGACCACATGGTTGCCCGTGTGGCATGTTGCCAAGCAATGTTGACGCACAACGACAGCATGAATGGGACTTTCTTTTCGTCAGTTGTGACAATGGATGAGACGTGGATACCATTTTTCAATCCAGAAACAAAGCGCCAGTCAGCTCAATGGAAGCACACAGATTCACCGCCACCAAAAAAATTTCGGGTAACCGCCAGTGCTGAAAAAATGATGGTGTCCATGTTCTGGGACAGGGAGGGCGTAATCCTTACCCATTGCATTCCAAAGGGCACTACGGTAACAGGTGCATCCTACGAAAATGTTTTGAAGAACAAATTCCTTCCTGCACTGCAACAAAAACGTCCGGGAAGGGCTGCGCGTGTGCTGTTTCACCAAGACAACGCACCCGCACATCGTGCTAACGTTATGCAACAGTTTCTTCGTGATAACAACTTTGAAGTGATTCCTCATGCTCCCTACTCACCTGACCTGGCTCCTAGTGACTTTTGGCTTTTTCCAACAATGAAAGACACTCTCCGTGACCGCACATTCACCAGCCGTGCTGCTATTGCCTCAGCGATTTTCCAGTGGTCAAAACAGACTCCTACAGAAGCCTTCGCCGCTGCCATGGAATCATGGCGTCAGCGTTGTGAAAAATGTGTACGTCTGCAGGGCGATTACGTCGAGAAGTAACGCCAGTTTCATCGATTTCGGGTGAGTAGTTAATTAGAAAAAAAAATCGGAGGCCTTAGAACCTGAATGCACCTCGTAAAATGTAGACTGGCAATGGCAAGGAAAGCGTTTCTGAAGAAGAGAAATTTGTTAACATCGAGTATAGATTTAAGTGTCAGGAAGTCGTTTCTGAAAGTATTTGTATGGAGTGTAGCCATGTATGGAAGTGAAACATGGACGATAAATAGTTTGGACAAGAAGAGAATAGAAGCTTTCGAAATGTGGTGCTACAGAGGAATGCTGAAGATTAGATGGGTAGACCACATAACTAATGAGTAGGTATTGAATAGAATTGGGGAGAAGAGGAATTTCTGGCACAACATGACTAGAAGAAGGGACCGGTTGGTAGGACATGTTCTGAGGCATCAAGGGATCACAAATTTAGCATTGGAGGGCAGCGTGGAGGGTAAAAATCGTAGAGGGAGACCAAGAGATGAATACACTAAGCAGATTCAGAAGGATGTAGGTTGCAGTAGGTACTGGGAGATGAAGAAACTTGCACAGGATAGATTAGCATGGAGAGCTGCATCAAACCAGTCTCAGGACTGAAGACCACAACAACAAAAACAATATCTTCAGTTGTATAAAATT
Organism: Schistocerca americana; assembly: GCF_021461395.2. Taxonomy (NCBI): domain Eukaryota; kingdom Metazoa; phylum Arthropoda; class Insecta; order Orthoptera; family Acrididae; genus Schistocerca; species Schistocerca americana. The sequence goes on from NC_060126.1 coordinate 257,244,297, forward strand.
ATTGTACTTGGTTGCCGTTCCTACCGTGTGCTGTCTGTCTCTTTTGGATGTGGCCAAACATTCCAAATTTTCTATTGTTGTATTGTACAGCTCTGAACGAAGAGGAGTCCCCATCACCTAGGTATTTAGTATACATAACACCGTACAGAGATGTGTGACCCCTTCTCATCCAGGTCCCATCTACAGACACACACAGGTCAGTAAAATTTTTAAGAGATACACTGTCATGCATATCTACCCCAGGATCTATTTCTTTTTGGTTTATTTCCACCAGTTCCTTCACTCCTTTCTTCATAGAAACTTTAGCAGTATCGCACACAGTATCAGACATTTCGTTATTTATTTTTTCTAACATTTCACAAGGTGGGGCATCTTCAGAAAACCACCCAATAAGTTACCTCTTTCCTTGCCCTGTCCAAGGCATCTCAGAGTATATGCTAACCTAAACTTGCTTTCATAGGTACCAGTGCCAGTTTTCCTGGAGAAGGAAAATGAATATTCATAGCCACACGAATTACAAATTAATTGAAAATCACAAGCTATTCCAACTCTTCTTTCTCCAACAACAATCATGCATTCCGTATTTCTACAGCTAACACAAGAACATGAAAACTTTATAGCCTAGCAGAGTAGCTCTAAATCAATAAGTTTGAATCCAGTGAAATTCATATCAATACTATTCACGCACCTGTACAATCCTTCTGTCCCAAGTTTCGATGCTGAAGCTGAGAGCTTATGTTCTTCATTTCGAGCTGCTTCCTCTTTTCTGTTTGTAAACCGATTTCCATGAAACCTCCGTTTCCTAATCACAGTGTTCCCACCACCTATTATGCATAAATCTTGACTTCCACGTAAAGGTTTGCGATTTCAACCTTCCACTTACTAATATGTGTTAGTATTGTTAAAACGTAAATAAACCGCATGCAAGAAAGTTTTCAGGCGAAGATTTAGATGTCAGCCAGAGATATAGACGTCATCCAGATATATAGAAAAAAAAATAGCCTTCACATTGACAAAAGTTCCGCTGAAGCAAGCAGATTCCCAAGTGTCAGAAAAGGTGGGAATGGCCGCTAGTGCAGAGTTAATCAGTTTAACAATTTAAAGGCAGTTCTGAAGCTGCTATCACGATAAAATTCTCACACAGCATAGATTAAACTGTGTAGATCAAGAAAATAATATTTGTGAAAAATCCATTTTTTGGACCAAATGAATTGTTACGACCACGAGTAATGAAGGAGCGGGATAGATAAGAATGAAGCTCGTAGGAGAGGTCGCCAGGAGGCAGATGGCTAACAATGTGATAATCACTAAGAGTCATGTGTTGGTATGATGACAAAATTATAGTCAGTGCATTTGTCAAGAGGAATATTGCTATGAAGAGAAATCAAGCAATTCATCAACACTGTCTTTTTTTTTTTCAAAGGCAAAGGTATGACGGTAAGTAATCATTTATAAAAATGTAGTCCAGTTTACCCAACTTTGCTACTACAATGTAATAGAACTCCTAGTTTATAGGAATTTATCAACTGTTTTTAAACTGATCTAAATATGGCACATAGACTATTGTGTTCTACACATATTATTTTGCCTTGATTCTTCTCTACAAAAAGGATTACAATAGACTAGCTATTTATCCTTCGCAGCTTTTTCCGAATTACATTCCAATCAAAATCAAGTAGAATTTAGTATGAAAAACTAATCAGTTTAAAATATTTGCCACAGTAATTTTGGACATAATACATTATAATCACACATACTGTCATTTAATTTAAATGTTAATACCATACAATTTTTTATACTGAGTAATCACAAAATACGTATTAATTGAAGCTTATATTGACATCCTCCAGGAGTTTGAAGTGCCACTGAAACACGTGGTTTGAGGCATCCATAATGTTCCAAAGAGTTGTTTTAGGCCATAATTTTTCAACTTTCTCAAGGCTAATTTCCGTTTAGACTTAATATACAGAGTCACCCTCTCCTCTCCTTCCCCCCGAAAACTTAGTGTAAGACTATGACACACTCATGACACATTATGCAGTGCCATTTGTAAGTATCAGTGGATTACTGTTTCTGCATCATTATATCAGTCGACATGAACATCAAGGCAAATTAGGGCAAAAATTAAAAAGGAAGACTATTTACTAGCAAAGATCTTGTAATTCACACCAAAAACTGGAAACATGGTGGAGAATAATTTTCAGAATTACATCCAAAACATCATATTACTGTTTGTAGAAACAAATTCACTGCTTTTGTTGGACTCTTGGCCTGGACATAACTATACTTCTGTCTTTAGGAGGACGACAGAAAGACTTAATATAATTAGGATTTCACTCAGAACTAATACAGCAATTCAGCCTCTCGATAAAATAAATTTTCAGCAGTGTAAAGCATTTTTCAGAAAATTGTCGGCCAGTATGATTTCTGATAGCTCATTTGCATCATCAGATTTTACAAATTTGATCAAGAATGCCTGGAACGTAGCACACTTTGCAGAACAATGGCCACGACCATTTCCTATTCCATTCCAGTTTTGTATAAATAAAACTAGCAAATACTGTGTAGTGCCTGAATGTATTATTATTTTGTGAGATGTGGCTGGTATAAGGGAAATGTTTGTTTACTTCATCCAACGGACACTCGAATTTTTGTGACGATTACAGGAATAAAGCATGACAGACTCTGTAGTTCCATCTTATACAGGTAGTTGCGGGACCTCAGCTTTTCAATATAAGCCGCACTAAGTGGCCACGCGGTTAGAGGCGCCATGACACGGATTGCGCTGCCCTTCCCGCCAGAGGTTCGAGTCCTCCCTCGGGCATGAGTGTGTGTGTTGTTCGTAGTTTAAGTTAGTTCAGGTAGTGTGTAAGTCCAGGGACCGATGACCTCAGCAGTTTAGTCCCTTAGGCATTCACACATATTTGAACAATTTTGTTCAATATAAAAAGTATAAATTTCCAGGTATTTTATTTGAGCAATCAGTTTCAGCACTACGTTATGCCAACGGCAAGTGATGATCGAAGAGACCGCTATGTCAAGAAGAAATCTATGGAAACCAGTCATTGAATGTTTGCCTCTACTTTGATTGGACCAGAGGTGGGATTCGTCTCACACGTCGGTCATGAGACCTGAATATGTTGTAATGTAGCACTGAAACTTGTTGCTCAAATAAAGAAACTGGAAATTTAGACAGCTGAAGGTGTTTTGGTTTGACTTTTTATTTTGTGTATGAAAAGAGTTGGGGACTGAAAACCGAAGTCTCCACATTTGCTGAACATGCTCTGAATGAATGTCTTTCATATGATGTGAAATCTGATGTTATCCATCATGGAATTAAAGGCAGAAAACTACTTGTTTATATGATAAGCTTGTTATAACTGTTCTACATCCACATTCCACAGACTTCCGCTCCCCCCCCCCCCCCTTTCTTTCGGTTCGTTCATCAAGTTCATCAGTTTCTCCGTATGACATAGTAGCCTGTGCCAATACTCACTTGTACAACATTTTTGGATTATAAATTCACGTAGTTTTAATGCTTGAATGTACTTTTCTAGAATATTTATTTGTTCCGAGTCTCTTTAGCTATTACATTATGCTTGTTTATTGTATTGATACAGTCATAAAAGTCACATATCTCTGTGCAACTATATTTATACAGCTATGAGGTCTCGCTGAAGTTGTGTAGACTATCGGTTTAGTATCAAGTTATCTGAAGACGGCCTAAGAAGCCAGAAGACGGTTCCTAACGAAGTATTAAATAAATATTATTGTGGAAAAATACTACCGTATATTCAAGATATTAATACTGTGTATTCTAGTTGTTAAATATATATAATTCAAAAATTGTCATAGGAACTGTGCTGTAGGTGTTGTTATAAAATACGAACTTCAACAGAGTGAAGTTCCAATTGATACGCAAACTAAGTTGACATTTGATGTTGCTGCTGATGGGAGGAACCTTAAAGCAATTCTTATTTACAGTCACTAGCATCAGTCACCGCGTTGAGTGTTTACTTCGTTTGCACTTACAAAAGGGTCTGTGCACATTCAGTATTTATTGGCAATACTAACTTATCAGACCTTCAACAAATTGAAGCGACCTCACACCATACTGACAAAAATTGTCAGTTGCCGATGCGGTATTACAAGAGTAAGATGTCCAACACCCTAAACAAAGCGTGTGCTCCTGCTATAGTGGCTATAGCTTGCAACCCACATAAAACAGCGAAAAAGAGGAAATAGGTCCGATAATGGTTGAAAACGAGAAGCAACTGGTCACATATTAATTTACTGAAAAATGAGAACCACAGACGCAAAAAATTTCGGAAATTCTTTTCCGAAGGATCCTGCACCGTAGGACAAGTTATTAATGGTGATACGAGATAAAACAGAGAAACAAAATACGTTAATGAGAGAGGTAATCGTAGTCAATGAGAGATGAGTAGTAAGTCTTGAAATTACAACCTGACAGGGTAGCTGAGAGCACTAATGCGCTGCTTCCTGGACTCGGGTAGGAGCGCCAGCCCCGGATCGAATTAGCCCGATGGATTTATGACAAGAGCCGGTATGCCAGCCAGCCTGGATGTGGTTTTTATTCGGTTTTCCACATCCCACTAGGTGAATACTGAGTTGGTTCCCATGTTCCGCCCCTGTTTATTCGGTTTTCCACATCCCACTAGGTGAATACTGAGCTGGTGCCCACGTTCCGCCCCTGTTTATTCGGTTTTCCACATCCCACTAGGTCAATACTGGGCTGGTGTCCACGTTCCGACCCTGTTACATGCTTCACAGAAATTTGAAAACGTTCGCACTATTCTATGGCTTGCACTAGATGCAGACAGCTGGGGTACACTAATTCTGTCCCAGGGGGGTTCGGGGTGGCGGCAGGAAGGGCATCCGGCCACCCTGTGCCACTAAAACCGCCAAATCTGTAGTAACAAGCTCGTACCTGGGTTGAAGTGGGACAAAGGCTCAAAGAAAATGATGATGAAGTCGCGAAATTACAGGCGCCTGGCAGTTATTCGAATTCACGAAATTTAGTTACGTGATATCAGCAAACACAATTAGTGTAATTCTATGTAAACATATTAAGCAATTATATCTTCCTGGCAAGTATATGTTCAGGCAATTAACATAAAACACTCTTTTTACATTTCAAAAAGAATGTTATAAAAATTACATGAATTTCATAGGCCTCTTATTATCATCAGAGATATATAGCGTATTTTTCCAAGTAGGAACTCTTTCCCAAACTGCTGCGCTATTGTTGGATGTAAGGTCCACCAGTTACGCAAAATAACGTTTTTTCCAAGTTCCCAAACATGTTTCAGCACTTCTGTGCTATCAACACTTGGTTTCCGTTTTATTTAATCTGTAATGTGAACATTTTTACTAAATAATTACAAAATTATGTGGATGTTAAGTTCAAAGAACAATTCGTTTCTTTTTGTATCTTCGCAATCGGTCTGCATGGTTTTTCAGGACCACTTGTGCATTATTTATTACATGTAGCTTGTCATCTGCAACCAGACGATGTTGAGAAATTTTGTTGGGAGTTAACCTATTATTTTATGCTCTAAACGTAATTTAGTTTGTCGCCATATTTCGCACCTACATTCGTTTTTACTTACGTTTTTGTGTGGCAAGCCCTTTTTTTCTCAGCATCAAGGTGAGGTACTGTGAAGTACACTTAAACATAACACATATTTTCACAAAATAAGGTTGTAAGAGCACTTTGCACTTCACCAAAACACACTGTAATTGTGGTTGTTGTGTATCCCAGTCTAGTCAGTGTTCATTGTCTACATTTTGATTACATTTTACCTTTGTGTGTGTGTGTGTGTGTGTGTGTGTGTGTGTGTGTGTGAGTGAGTGAGTGAGTGTTCTGTACACTTCTTAGCTGTTTGTGTTGCCTTTTACATGGTGTTCCCTTTTTTAGTGTAAAATGTCGTGTCTTTGCAGAGTGTAGTGTATTCATTTATGACCTGTTTTCCTTCTGCTATTCCATTCTGTATGTGGAAGTTTCCCTCAATGGTCAGTTTGCTGTATAGGCAGTGGCTGTGTATTCTGAAATCTGTTTCTATTGTAGTTGGGCTGTTAGATGGTCAGCAACTGTGCTATTGCTTTTTAAAACTCTGAGATGTTCTGAATATCTGGCTTTGAACTTTCTGCATGTCTGTCCTATGTACACTGACTGACAAGTGTTGCATTTGAGTTCATATATTCCTGATCTGTTAAATTTATCTGTGGGTGTTTCTTGTGTTCTGATCATTTTCTGTGTTGTGTTCTCTGTACTGTATCCAATTTGGAGTTCCTGTGTCTTTAATATGTTGTCTGTTTTGCGAACAATCATTATTATTGTCTGAGTATGCGCCATTTCATCTTCTGTGTGTGTTGTTGCTCTGTTGTGTCTTGAGTACGGTCACTGTTTGTGTTTTGTGTTGTTCTGTGTTGGGTGAGGACTTGTGTGTGTGTGTGTGTGTGTGTGTGTGTGTGTGTGTGTGTGTGTGTGTGGTATGTTCATTTTTGCACTGATTACGAATTTTTTATCAAATTTGTGTACCATATGGGTATCATAACCATTTTCTACTGCTATTTGTATTTGTTTTATTGTGTTTAGTTCTTGTGTGTAGTTCTGTTTGTTCATGGGTGTTCTGCTTAATCTATGGAGCATGAATCTGAAGTTTGCTTGCTTATGTGTCAGTGGGTGGTTCGATAGGTTGTGAATGGTGGTACTTGAGGTTGTTGGTTTCCTGAATATTGTGAAGATGTATGTGTTGTTCGTTTTATGTATGGTGAGATCTAGAAAATGTAGTGTGTTGTTAGTTTCTGTTTTTAATGTGAAGTTAATTTTTGGGTGTAAATTGTTTATTTCATTGTGTAGCTGTTCTATGTGTCTATGTGGTTCATCAGTCAGGCATATTACGTCATCGACGTAACGGTACAAGTATATAACTTTGTAGTTATTTGGTTTTATTATGTGTCTGAAGATCATGTTCTCCAGGTTGTTCATAAATACACTCCTGGAAATGGAAAAAAGAACACATTGACACCGGTGTGTCAGACCCACCATACTTGCTCCGGACACTGCGAGAGGGCTGTACAAGCAATGATCACACGCACGGCACAGCGGACACACCAGGAACCGCGGTGTTGGCCGTCGAATGGCGCTAGCTGCGCAGCATTTGTGCACCGCCGCCGTCAGTGTCAGCCAGTTTGCCGTGGCATACGGAGCTCCATCGCAGTCTTTAACACTGGTAGCATGCCGCGACAGCGTGGACGTGAACCGTATGTGCAGTTGACGGACTTTGAGCGAGGGCGTATAGTGGGCATGCGGGAGGCCGGGTGGACGTACCGCCGAATTGCTCAACACGTGGGGCGTGAGGTCTCCACAGTACATCGATGTTGTCGCCAGTGGTCGGCGGAAGGTGCACGTGCCCGTCGACCTGGGACCGGACCGCAGCGACGCACGGATGCACGCCAAGACCGTAGGATCCTACGCAGTGCCGTAGGGGACCGCACCGCCACTTCCCAGCAAATTAGGGACACTGTTGCTCCTGGGGTATCGGCGAGGACCATTCGCAACCGTCTCCATGAAGCTGGGCTACGGTCCCGCACACCGTTCGGCCGTCTTCCGCTCACGCCCCAACATCGTGCAGCCCGCCTCCAGTGGTGTCGCGACAGGCCTGAATGGAGGGACGAATGGAGACGTGTCGTCTTCAGCGATGAGAGTCGCTTCTGCCTTGGTGTCAATGATGGTCGTATGCGTGTTTGGCGCCGTGCAGGTGAGTGCCACAATCAGGACTGCATACGACCGAGGCACACAGGGCCAACACCCGGCATCATGGTGTGGGGAGCGATCTCCTACACTGGCCGTACACCACTGGTGATCGTCGAGGGGACACTGAATAGTGCACGGTACATCCAAACCGTCATCGAACCCATCGTTCTACCATTCCTAGACCGGCAAGGGAACTTGCTGTTCCAACAGGACAATGCACGTCCGCATGTAGCCCGTGCCACCCAACGTGCTCTAGAAGGTGTAAGTCAACTACCCTGGCCAGCAAGATCTCCGGATCTGTCCCCCATTGAGCATGTTTGGGACTGGATGAAGCGTCGTCTCACGCGGTCTGCACGTCCAGCACGAACGCTGGTCCAACTGAGGCGCCAGGTGGAAATGGCATGGCAAGCCGTTCCACAGAACTACATCCAGCATCTCTACGATCGTCTCCATGGGAGAATAGCAGCCTGCATTGCTGCGAAAGGTGGATATACACTGTACTAGTGCCAACATTGTGCATGCTCTGTTGCCTGTGTCTATGTGCCTGTGGTTCTGTCAGTGTGATCATGTGATGTATCTGACCCCAGGAATGTGTCAATAAAGTTTCCCCTTCCTGGGACAATGAATTCACGGTGTTCTTATTTCAATTTCCAGGAGTGTATGTTAGATAAGAGGCCACTAATTGGTGATCTCATTGGCAGTCTTTCATGTTGAGAATAAAATTCTTTGTTGAATACAAAATAATTTTATGATGTTATGGTCTGGAGGTATGGTTGTTATTTCATTAATGTGTGTGTCCAGTGTGTTTCCTTGTTGTTTTAACCTTTGTGTGATGTTGCTGATTGTTTCCTTTATTGAAATACAAGTGTAAATTGATGTGATGTCAAATGATATGAGGGTTGCTGTGCCTGGTATGTGTATGTTCTTGATTCTGTCGATTAATTCCTTTGAATTTTCCAGGTTCCTGTTCTTATCAAAAGTGTATAATTTTTAGTAAAATGTGTGTCTATTGGGCTAGGTGATAGGATGAGGAATTTGGAACTTGCTGAGGGCCTTAATGGGATATTATCCTTGTGAAACTTTGGTAGGGAATTAAGGGTTGGTTGCTTTGGATTTTTCTGTGCTATCCTTTTTACCTGGCCTTTTGAGAATCTATTTTTGATGTTTTTCAGTGTCTCTTGAATGTTTTTCTGGTACCTTGCTGTAGGGTCACTGGCCAGTTTTGTGATATTGTTGTCTTTGAGAAAAATCTAGTGTTTTTTCCTGTGCATTCTTTTCATCCATAATTACAGTAATCTTCCCTTTGTCTGCTCTTGTTACTATGGCATTGTTCTGTTTTAATTTTTGTTTTAGCTCGTTGGCTGTGATTTTCTCTGATGTTCTGTTACCGTATTAGAAATAATGGTGGATTTGTGAGTTCCGATTATTTGTGTGTTCTGATTATTTGTGTTATTCCTGCAGCTACTAATTCTCTTGCCAAGTTTGCATTAAAGTATGGTGTGCTCAGTCTTTCTTGCTCCTTTATAATGTGTCCTGATTCTCTTATCAGGCTTTCTATTGTTTTGTGTGATATATCTGTGATAATGTTGTGTTTTGGTTCTTTTTCTAGTAGGTGCTTTTCTTGTTTTGTAAGATTTATGTCAGTTAGGTTAATGATTCTGTCGTGGAATTTATATTGTTGGTTGTGATTGGTTTCAGTGGGTGTGTTTGTGCTGTTAATTATTCTGTTGAGTTTTCTGTTTTTTTTTCTCCTATTTTTCTTGCATTACTTTCTGTATGTGTGCTTTTCTCTCTCTGTTATTTCCTCAAAATGAGCTGGTATTTTAAATTTGTTGGCCAATTCTAAATGTGTTTCGTGAAGTTCAGTGTTGAGCGATTCCTGAATCCAGATAAACAGAAAAGACGAAGTCAAAGCAGCAGTTTAAATTGGTGTAAATTACTGATATTACATATATGCGCTTTTCTGAAGAGTGGGAATGTGACTGAAAAAGGATACAGGATCCCAAAAGGTATTGTGGTATTTGTAGGTATTACAGCTTTTTTGTTTCAAAGTTACGTATGTGAATCTTACCACCTAAAAATCAGAAATAAAAAAGAAAAATAGATTGCCTCCTAAGAATTCTTTGTTAGTATTGTAATTGCGGTGAACTGTTAGAATGTTATCTACACGTTTCGGATCTTCGTCTATCCGAGATGAGATTACCTGCAGCGTTTAAATTTCTTTCACTAGCTGCATTTGATGCTCGTACAGAAAACTGTCTTTCCGCTGAAATAGCTAGCTTGGGATAAACTCTGTTGTTACGTTTAGACTACTCAAGTGGATCATCCTCGTCATCACCATCCATTCGTGTTAAATGCATGTCTAACTCATGGGTGTATTAAAAATCGGGTGGCCCGCAGTCCAGCCATTCCGAAAACAAGGGCTTCATTTTTATGACTGGTGAGCGTTCCTGAGATTCTACAGACGATGCTAAATAAATATATAACAAATATCACAAAAATAAAAGGAACAGGACAACATCTTACAGTTGCTTAAATGAAAGAATTGTAACACGGAAATTTATAACACCTACAGGATATATGACCATTTATCAGTACACACCTTAGAAGAAGGAAGAAAGTGTGTTTCTGATAAATTTTACAAGAGCTAGTGAAGTGTCTTTGACTATATTGTCCAAGGGGGAGATATGAATGCTAGAATAAAAAAACTGCCAGTAAGGACCTAATCGGAATAAATGGAGAATCAACAGTTAATAAAAAATTTAAAATTCATTGCAAACAGAAACTAACTTTTTCAGACAGAGAGATTCCCAAATTTACCTAGGTGTCCGCATTTGTCGATCAATAGGTGGTTATATAATACCAAATGAAAAATTATTGTGTAAAAATCAGTTGTCGGAAGAAAATGAAAATGAGGAAGTAGAAGAAATGAACTGATGTCTTTCGGAAATAGATAAGACAGATTTTAAGGAACTTCAAGAGGCCACACAGAGCTGCAAAATAGAAAAAGCTCCTGGAACGGACAATCTAGCTACAGAACTTTTTAAAAACCAACCAGAAGATGTATAGGCTTTAGATTTTGTGAAACAGTGCTGGCAGCAAACAAAATTACGAGTGGAATGGAAGAAAGCAATAGCATTACCGGTACCTATTTTCGAAAAAGGATCAGTAGCAGCTTGTGGAAATTAGAGTTATAAGTCTCTCAAATACAGCATACACAATATGTGACGACTGCAGTACAGAGAATGAGAAACATCGTAGACAGCACATTACTTGAAGAACAAACTGCGCTTCGGAAAGGAAGGTCCTGCTAAGATAAAATTTTGTCATTAAAACAAATAATAGAAATAATAATAGAATGCGGTTTAATGACCTACATAGTCTTTACAGACTATAGGAAAGTTTCATGTTCACACCGGAAAACTATGGATACTACGGTAAATATCGGTATATCACTATATCTGACCGAAGTTATCCAAAGGAAGGAACACAGAAAAATTTTAAGCTAGAAATTGGAAATATCGCTAAGGAAATAGTAACAGTGGGTCCAAGCTACAGTGTATTTCACCGATACATTTTGATTTATGTTCAGACGACGCTGTGAGGGAATGGAGACAACGGATTATGAAATTTGATATACAGGGTGTTACAAAAAAAGGTACGGCCAAACTTTCAGGAAACATTCCTCACACACAAAGAAAGAAAATATGTTATGTGGACATATTTCCGGAAACGCTTACTTTCCATGTTAGAGCTCATTTTATTACTTCTCTTCAAATCACATTAATCATGGAATGGAAACACACAGCAACGGAACGTACCAGCGTGACTTCAAACACTTTGTTACAGGAAATGTTCAAAATGTCCTCCGTTAGCGAGGATACATGCATCCACCCTCCGTCGCATGGAATCCTTGATGCGCTGATGCAGTCCTGGAGAATGGCGTATTGTATCACAGCCGTCCACAATACGAGCACGAAGAGTCTCTAAATTTGGTACTATGGTTGCATAGACAAGTGCTTTCAAATGCCCCCATAAATGAAAGTCAAGAGGGTTGAGGTCAGGAGAGCGTGGAGGCCATGGAATTGGTCCGCCTCTACCAATCCATCGGTCACCGGATCTGTTGTTGAGAAGCGTACGAACACTTCGACTGAAATGTGTAGGAGCTCCATCGTGCATGAACCACATGTTGTGTCGTACTTGTAAAGGCACACGTTCTAGCAGCACAGATAGAGTATCCCGCATGAAATCATGATAACGTGCTCCATTGAGCGTAGGTGGAAGAACATGGGGCCAATCAAGACATCACCAACAACGCCTGGCCAAACGTTCACAGAAAATCTGTGTTGATGACGTGATTGCACAGTTGCGTGCGGATTCTCGTCAGCCCACACATGTTGATTGTGAAAATTTACAATTTTATCACGTTGGAATGAAGCCTCATCCGTAAAGAGAACATTTGCACTGAAATGAGGATTGACACATTGTTGGATGAACCATTCTCAGAAGTGTACCCGTGGAGGTCAATCAGCTGCTGATAGTGCCTGCACACGCTGTACATGGTACGGAAACAAATGGTTCTCCCATAGCACTCTCCATACAGTGACGTGGTCAACGTTACCTTGTACAGCAGCAACTTCTCTGACGCTGACATTAGGGTTATCGTCAACTGCACGAAGAATTGCCTCGTCCATTGCTGGTGTCCTCGTCGTTCTAGGTCTTCCCAGTCGTGAGTCATAGGCTGGAATGTTCCGTGCTCCCTAAGACGCCCATCAATTGCTTCGAACGTCTTCCTGTCGGGACACCTTCTTTCTGGAAATCCGTCTCGATACAAACGTACCGCGCCACGGCTATTGCCCCGTGCTAATCCATACATCAAATGGGCATCTGCCAACTCCGCATTTGTAAACATTGCACTGACTGCAAAACCACGTTCGTGATGAACACTAACCTGTTAATGCGACGTACTGATGTGCTTGATGCTAGTACTGTAGAGCAATGAGTCGCACGTCAGCACAAGCACCGAAGTCAACATTACCTTCCCTCAATTGGGCCAACAGGCGGTGAATCGAGGAAGTACAGCACGTACTGACGAAACTAAAATGAGCTCTAACATGGAAATTAAGCGTTTCCGGACACATGTCCACATAACATCTTTTCTTTATTTGTGTGTGAGGAATGTTTCCTGAAAGTTTGGCCGTACCTTTTTGTAACACCCTGTAGAGGAAAAAGAAAGAAATGTTATGAACACTCTACTACTGAACAACTTAACACCTTCATATTATTGGGATGTTACATACCTCTGCGAATCTCATTTCTCAAATAATCGTCATCGAAAACGTGTTTCGGGACTGTATTCAGAAGATGTGTAACACATGCATAAGGCGGAAAGGATGGCAGGGCGTTGCATTATTAGCGCCTTGGTCGATGACAAAAGAAATCTTTTTAAGGTGCTGGGGATTTATTCCTAAATTAAATAATGTTTCCTCAGTATGGTTCTTAATGAAATCCGCAGACTTTTTCTTCTCAAAAAAGTGAGTTGTCAATACTATGTTTCTGAGTGACCAGTCTTGATCAACAAAGTCTGCTGCAACATACTCCGTAAGTGCACATGTGTTTACAGCTGTGGGCTGGACAATGCTTTGTATCATATTCGCCAGTATTTCATTGTCTTGTCTTTCAATATTTCGAACCATCTTCATAGAATGATGCGGAATGTTAGAGACATCGACCTGTCCAAACTCGGAACCGACATTTACAAGCTGCTGACACATTTCTTCGTGCTTTTTAGTGACGGAGTCTTTCACTCTAACTGGTAATGCTTCAGAACTCCCACTTTGTCGTGTTCTGCAGACTTGTGTCTTCAGATGTGTCATATTGGATCTGTAACACGGGAGAGCAGAGCATCTGCCGCAGTATACGTAACCATTAAGATTTCTTTCCTTAACATTTACTCAAGAAAATCTCTCTCAAATGTTGCTATGGTCACCTGCCTTCGCACTCGGGATGTATTCTTCCGATTTAAACTTCTCTCTCACAGTCTCCTTCGTCTCACGTTCATGCGGCATGATCCTGCAGAGTGTGACTAAATGGCGATCGGGTAAGAACACGTGGTCGAGACATTTGAGCGTCGCTCTCGAACAAGCTTTGGTCCAGGAACGGCGTCACAAAAAAAGGCCCTTTGCTTGCAAAAAACGAGTTAGAAGATCCTGCGTTGCGCGACAGACGCGTTCAAAATTCCTTGTGTCTTGCAAAACTCTTGTTTCATCGTTTGAGTTTACATTTGTTGACGGTCACGTATTTAAAATGAGTGCTCCAGATCGTATGGAGGTGTGTTTTATATGCGACTGCAATTTGGCAGATGGAGATGTGGTTAAAGTGAGACAGAAAGGGCTGAAAACGCTTCTACGATCCAGTAAGGAAAGGAAAATCGCAGCACAGCTAAAGCTGTTAACTGGTCCGGCTGAATCGGAAGTGCATAGTGCTTATCAGAAGAAGTACGATAACCCAGAACTGATTAGATCGTTTTTGACAAAAGGCCCTGTGTCATCAACGTTGAATCTTCGATCATCCAAACAGGCGTTTCATTTTAATAAACACTGTTTCAATGTGTCGAGAAAATTGATGCTAATTGGGAGCAACTTAACAGACTTCCCTATACAAAGGGAAATATTATTCATAAAGTTATGAACCTCGAACTAAGAGATCTTGTTATCGGGGTAGCTGAAAGGCGAGGTGATGACGGCGCACGAAGTATTGGATTGCATCCATGACAATAACCTTGATTAATGATTCTCAATATCATACGTTTCGTTAACGGATTTTTACAGGCTAGTCAGAGGTGGAGGGAAACAAGAAAGTGCTGGATCCATACATATAGATGAACCAATGGCAATGACTTCTTTCTACACCGAACAATCAGAGGAGTGCCAATATACTTTGCAGAAGTTAAAGGTTCAAATCACGAATGGCTGGGAAGCAGATGTAAGGACCATAAAAACCCGACTCTTCCGTAAGTATGGTGAAGAAATAATGATTGTTGACAGACATAAAAAGAGCGCAGTAATGTTTGTCAACAGTACAAGCTATAAGATACCGTCTGATAGTTTCTATCAAAGCAAGCTATCAGATCCACGACAAGTGCGTATGCAATTGTTCAAGCTGCTGCAGATATACTTCGTGAGGACATGCGTACACATGTCTATAATACATTGCAATAGCCCCCACCTGATGATTTCTTGCCAGATGTCTCAATATCACACGTTTCGTTAACGGATTTTTACCGGCTAGTCAGAGGTGGAGGGAAACATGAAAGTGCTGGATCCATACATATAGATGAACCAATGGCAATGACTTCTTTCTACGCCGCACAATCAGAGGAACTCGCTGATTTTGAAAAACAAACGAGGAACGCTAGATAAATAGGGAAAAATGTTGCTTTGTCACATACAGTGATTTCTGCAGTAAGACCACGATCGTTTCTATCTTCACTATTGATTGCGCTCAGTACATTCACGTACAAAAGATTCGGATCAAGACCTGTTGTTAACGGTCTTAGTGCAATTGGACGTCTTCGATTGCACGTCCTGAGCATCCATGGGATGAATCATGGGATTCACTTCCTATACGACTATGGAGTCTGACAAGAACACTGATCAGGAAAGAAGATGATCAACTTCTGAATTTTTGTCTCCAGCTGGAGTACCTCAGCTGATCACCTATCAAAAAGCAAATGGTGTTGACTTAAGCAGTATTATTATAAGAGATCGAGATCTCAGTTTCGACAGCCCTGAGTGCTTATCACTCTCTGGATATCAGATTTTGTGGCTTTATGGAAAGTTGAAGTAATTCACTGATGTGCTACAGTGGAATGGATCCATGAAAGAAGCCAGAAGTCACCGACTGTCAGTTCTTTTTAACAACATAATGTGCGTTCCATTCTTAAATTAACCTCCAACTTTCTATGACAAAATATATAATTATATATCTCTTTTAACAGCATTGAAAAAAGATGCATAAAACATGGTCGAAGGTGGTGTTTTGTCACTTTCGATCAACCACTTCACCTGAAGGCGATGGATGTTGTAAGAAGCAAAGGCAGCGAATTAGAATGTGTCATTGTAAGATTAGGTGGGTTTCACCTTCTAGTGATCTTCTTCAGGAGCATCAGTGAAATAATGGCATGAGGTGCCCTGACAGACTTACCGTCCACAATATGTGCTGAAAACAGTTTGGATAGGGTTTGGAGTGGGCATGTGCAAACTCGAGCTGTACGAGCTCATGCACTGGTTCACCTGGTGTTGTCATATTACACCTTCCCGATGTTTAAATTGAGTTTTTTAAATAATGTCATGCCCTTTTATTTTTTCATTTGCACAAATTTTTTATTACTTGTACCGAAATACATATTGGCTATCACTATGTACTTGGTTTTCGTTTTGGCAACACACTCGTACCATTTAAGGCATTGATAAAATGAATAAAATACACGTGAAAGAAGAAATTTAAAAAATATATACAGAGAAAACACATATGTGCTCATTAGAGAACCGACTTTCCACTGTAAATTTCATTTCATTGAATAACTTTGATTTCTTTTAAAAAAAGGAATTACTTTGGCTTTCAAGTGTACGAACGCTTAATGGTGCCTAAAACTGAATAACTAGATGCCTTTGTAATATGAAATTTCGCTCTCTACAACTTTGACAACTCGACATTTTTCATTTGGAGTAGTCGTTTTTGAATTACAGACATTGGCTTTTTGGCTAAGCTGGTAAAAATGAACGAACTTTGACAACTAACTGCAGCCAAACGGATGCACCGATTTTGACATTTAAGTAGGTCATTCGACGCAAAATTTAATGCACTTTCCTTTTGGTAATAGTAACATTTTCAGTATGATGCATAGTTTCCGAATAATAGGCGAAGATCTGGATAAGTGCCAAAATTTCTTGGTTTTTCTTGGCCACAAAAAGTTGTCATGAGTGTTTTGGAGGTCGAAAGCTTGGATTCAGCATGTACATATATATGCACACGATAAAAAAATAATATCTTCTATCTCGTTCCTTGCAAGCGAAAAGTACCACATTACTGGACTACTTGGAAGAAGTCGAATGCAGTTGCTCCCCAAGCTGAAAGCAGCTGCTTTGTCGTCTGCCGGACTTCGTTGTTACTACATGCACCAGGCAATTCGAGCGGGCGCAAATGCCAGATGCAGACCTCTACCTGGCAACATATGACAGGACAATATGTCAAACACTCAATACTTGACCTCAATGTTCATTATCTATTGACAATATTGAGAATATTTTGTAGCCATCAATATTTCTAACACGTGAATATGCGACCTCAGATGGTCAATGTATGGACATATCACTTTTAACAACAATATTCATATCTCTTCCTGCCATCAGTGCTCTGCTGTACTCCTTTCATCAAACAATATGGTCAGCCATCGAGTTCCCAGAATAATGTAAGTAGGTGTGCTTGAAATACTTTTCAATAAAATACTTTTTTTAAAGCACCAATTTTAAAGTTTTGACACAGTTAGGAGACACATCTTGATTGCTCACTCTTTTCGTACATCCCTTAAAACTTTTTACACACACTTCATATAGATGCAATGGAGACAAGTTACAGTCTTGTTTCCTCAAGTCCACCAACCATCAACATACAGAACAGACTTGCTTATGGTTCCATTGCCACTATATGAACT
Source organism: Schistocerca americana (assembly GCF_021461395.2). Classification (NCBI taxonomy): domain Eukaryota; kingdom Metazoa; phylum Arthropoda; class Insecta; order Orthoptera; family Acrididae; genus Schistocerca; species Schistocerca americana. Next base: position 257,261,795 of record NC_060126.1, read on the forward strand.
CTAAAACTTCAGAGAGAGAAACATAAAGCAAAGAGAGGTGTAACATGTCAATAGATCACAGACTTTCATTGCTGTCTATCTCGTTTAACTGAAATGACATTTATGCAGAAATTATTATTTAAATCATGAGCATATTTTGTGAAATATTGTCACGTAGAAGAAGATGTAATTAGATGAATGACGAACACTAACTTCAAAGGTTTATTCACCACTTGCACATACAAGAGTGCGGACCGAACTGCCTACGGCCAGAACACGTATGGTATATACATAGTTACAGAACATTCCAGGACAATGATTCTTGACATTTGTGGATACTTGTAGAATTTACTCGAACCGAATGTAGAAATTAAGATTTTACAGTTTAGGTGAGTTTTGAACTCACGACTCTCCATGCAACAGTCTAGTATTATAACCACCACACAAAAGTTACTGTGCTACTCAGATTCTTCTGCGACATTGCTCCCTCCTTAAGAGAACAGCGTCCTCCTAGTAGAGGCACGAGTCATCGCTCCTGCATACTCCGTCTCCCGATGGCTGATGTTCGCCCTGGCTTTCCGCTTGTCGCCTGTCGCTGGAGCTTCGAATTTACCCTGGGTTGCAGGATCCTTATAGCGCTTCATTCGAAGGACGGGGACCGTATCTCTGATCTTTCGTCGTCTTGTGTCGGGGTCGAAATCTTCAACTTCATAAGTAACATCAGACAACTGTTTTACAACCTTATAAGGTCCAAAGTAGCGCCTGAGGAGCTTATCAGAGAGACCAACCTTCCGAACAGGAGTGAAGATCCAGACGAGGTCATCAGGCTGGTTGACAACAGGGCGGTGGCTCGCGTCATACCTTCGGCGATTGTTTTCTTGAGCCTGCAGCGTGCGGAGTCGAGCTAACTGCCGAGCTTCCTCAGCTCTGGTTAACACCTGTCCGATGTAGTCGTCGTCCACGTCATCAGGACGTAATGGAAACACAGTGTCCATAGTCGTCGACGCCTCACGCCCATGCACCAGGAAAAACGGCGTAAATCCTGTGGTGTCTTGTTTGGCGGTGTTGCAGGCAAACGTCACGAAAGACGAAAGGCAGTACCTCATCCGAGTCTTATTAAGGCGTTCAGTAAGCCCGTTAGTTTGTGGATGGTAGGCAGTCGTCATGTGATGAGTAATGTTGCACCGACGGTTTACCTCTGTCACAAGATTCGATTGAAAAACTTTCCCTCGATTCGTAATTAACGACCTTGGGGCACCGTGTTTTAATACGTCTTCCACGATAAATCTGGCTACCTCTAATGCTTCGGCTGTTTTCACGCCTTTTGTAATGGCATAGTGTGTAAGATAATCAGTGCAAACAATAAGCCATCTATTGCCACTAGCAGACGTTGGAAATCGTCCGAGCAGGTCAATCCCAACACGCTGGAAAGGCGTTTCGGCGGGTGGAATCGGTATGAGTCGGCCAGGTGGTTTCTGAGGAACTGCCTTTCTCCTCTGGCACACTCGACAGTGCGACACATAGTGACGGACACTCCTAAATAGACCTGGCCAGAAAAATCTCTTGCGGATCCTATCGTTTTTCTTGCGAAGTAATTCATTAACTACCTTAAATTGTCCTTTCACATCCTCTGACTGATTTAAGGCACGCATAATTTGAGATATCTTGGCGTCCTTCTTCTGCTCAGCAGAGAGATCCTGGAGTGCAGCGAGAAAGTCACTATCTTCATCAAAGTTTTTAAGATCTTGCACAGGGTTTCTTGAGAGACAGTCGGCTTCTTAGTGTTTTCTTCCACTTTTGTACACTACGGTAATGTCGTACTCTTGAAGACGTTGTGCCCAACTGGTTGGGTCCTTAAGACCTGTCAATGTGAATGATGGTTTGTAACAATTGTGAATGGGCAGCGGCATCCATAGAGAAATTTGCACATGGCCCAGATCACAGCAAGACAATCTCTTTCTGTAGTTGAGTAGTTTCTCTCGGCTTTTGTAAGTGTCCTAGAAGCATAGCCTATAACCTTCTCCATTCATCCGAAATTTGCACCAGAACAGCACCGATCTCATACCCACTGGCATCTGTGTGTAGTTCTGTATGTGCCCTCTTATCATACAGACCAAGTACAGGGTCAGTCGTCAGAGCTTTTCGCAGCACATCAAAAGAATGTTGTTGAGCACCAACCCAGATAAATTTAGCATCGGCTGTTAACAACTCTTGGAGTGGCCTGGCTTTGACACAAAAGTCATTGATAAAATAACGGTAATAAGAGCATAGTCCGAGGAAGCTTCTCACATCTCTAATATTTTTAGGTATAGGAAATTCCGTTATAGAACTCATCCTTTCTGGGTCTGGCCGCACACCTTCATTTGACACAAGGTGTCCAAGTATTTTGATTTCTTTTGCTCCAAAGAGACACTTTCTTCGATTAAGTTTCAGTCCGCCTTGTTGGAGACACTTAAGAACGGCCCTCAGTCATTTTACGTGTTCGTGACTTAGAAGTTTATCCATCGTCCGTTAAAAAGTTGCTGGTGCATTATAGATATCAAACGGCATTATCTTAAACTCATACAGGCCTTCAGGGGTGATGAATGCAGTTTATCGCGATCAGCCTCATCTACTTCGATTTGCCAGTATCCTGCGTACATGTCCATGGTTGAGAAAAACTTAGTCCCCTTCAGACAATCTAGTGTATTGCCAATTTGTGGAAGGGGGTAAACGTCCTTTTTAGTTATCTTATTAAGCTTCCTGTAATCAACACAAAAGTGCCAACTGTCATCCTTCTTCCTGACGAGAACCACTGGTGACGACCATGGGCTCTGCGAAAGCTGAATGATGTCATTCATCATCATTTTCTCTGCCTCGTCGCGAATTATTCGACATTCCATTGCTGACACACGGTATACTCTCTGGCTTATTGGTTGATGGTCTCCAGTACTAATCCAGTGCTTCACCGTCAATTTGCCCAATTTGCTCTTCACCTGTGGATTGAAGCATTCAAAGAACTCTTGAAGAATGGCAAGTAGCTTCTTCTGTTGTTCCTTAGTAAGATCTGGTGATAGTCGAGCTAGAAGATCTTGTTTCGTAGTGGTAGCGCCAATTTCGTCCACAGACTCGGCATGGGAGCTTTCTATGACGCTCAGCTGTTCGGCAATTAACGGCTTAGCGATTGCTATACACATGCGTTTTGGAAGGATCTGCAGTTCTCGGCGACAGTTAACTTTCCACAATTCACCGAATATGTTCTTAAACGAGACGACAGAGTCTGGGATGACCAAGTTATTCTTCAGACAGTTACCTTTCTATCGCTGACTGAAGGAATGATCACTTCATCGAGCACACATAGTCTCCACACATACACGGCTGCGCATCTTCCTGTCCACAGTATCTCATCTCGTCTAGCATAATCTTCCAGTGACCACAATCTATAATTGCTTGAGAAGCTTTCAAAAAGTACCATCCAAGAATGACGTCACTACTACACTCTTGTAAGACGATGAATTCTAAGGGCTTTGTATGGACACTTACACTCACACGAATAACACATCTTCCTGTAGGTTTTACATATTTTCCACCTTTAACAGGGATGTCCTGTTGTCGACGAATACGGTTTTCTGCAACGGGCGACGGTACTCCTTCGAAATGACTGAATATGGTGCTCCAGAGTCCACAACAGCTTGGGCTGGTCGGCCACCCATGAGAATATCGATGTAGTTTCCTATCATTTTTGTAGTGATCGACGGCGGAGGATTTTTCTGTTCGGCGGCCTCACCTCCAAGGAAGGTCGCACCCTTTATTTCTCCAGGTTGCTGCGGTTAGGTGATCGGCTGGAGCTTCTAAACAGCAATGGAGACCTTGATCTACGTGTTGGGGAGCGTCCTCTCCAGCGGCTAGCTTGCGGTGATGGTGACCTACGTCGTCCTGCAGCCAAACCTTCTTGTTCATCTTCGACGTCCCGGAGTTGGCGTCGGCTAAGATCGAGCTGCTGTCTTCTGGCGCGGGCGTCATCAAATATACGCCGCCTTTCTCGACAATAGCGCACCCCATGTCCCGGTAGTCCGCAGTGGAAACACTGGTTGGTTATCCTGGGTCCTCCAGACGTCAGTCTCCCTTGGTGCCCAAACAAGTTCCTTATGCGGCATTGTAGGAACGTAACTTCGCCTGAGTCTCGACTTTTTCACCGTTTTAAAGGGAAATGCAGGACGAGAGACTGGGTTCAATGTCTGTTCCATTTCTTCCCTTATGACCTCTTGACGCATTTCGGTTTTTTGCTTGCCGTGCAATCCAAGTTCCTTCTGAACTTTCTCTCTCACTATCTGATGAAGAACACCTGTGAAATCAGTTCCTTCCTCCACCACAGACATCGATACGGCATTTGGAAGCCATTCAAACTTCTATTTTGATGCATCGTCTCGATATACTGGCACCATTTTATGATGTCATCTGCTGTCGAAACCTCCTTCAGGAGTGGGGCTTGATACATGTCCTCAGCAACACCCTTCATGAGATGTGCAACCTTATCTTCCTACTTCATTCTAGGATCCTCTATTTTACACAGCTCCAAGACGTCTTGAATGTAGGATGCTGTAGTTTCTCCTGGACGCTGTGCCCTGCAAATTAAGCTGATTCTTGTTGTATTGCTGATTGCGTTTAATTAAACTTATGGACTGACTTTTCTCAGGTTCATAAACATTTTATTTTTATCTGTTATTACTTTTATGTTGTAATTTCATGTACTGACATGTGCCATGAGCTTGGAGATTTGCTCCTCAATTTGGTCCTACGGAACTTGACATGCAAATAGAAATAAACAAAATAAATAAATCTTAGGCCCAGGAGGAAAATTCAACACCAGAATTACTTGGAGGATTATGAGTTGGGTCTGTTGACAGCAGTGAATGATGAAGACCCCAGCATCTACACCGAAGCAATCTCTTGTAGTGAAGCTAAAAATTGGAAAGATGCCATACCAAGAGAGCTGCAAGCCCTGGAAGAAAACAACGCGTGGGATCATCTATGTATGCCAAATGGTTGTGATGTTTTTGACAAAAAGTGGGTTTTTAGGTGAAAAAAAAACACAAAAAAGGTAATGTTGTTTCTTAAAAGCTTGTCTTATTGCGAGATATAAAGTCCAGTAGGAAAACTAACATCAGTGAAACTTTTTTTTTTTTTTTTTTTTTTTTTTTTGTTTCAGAATGAGAAATAATTTTCCCACTTGTCAACCATATGTTTTTAGTGCATTTCCCTATGGAGAGATAGTTGAAGACTTTTATGTTAAATTATGTACTGGATGTTGCAGTAAAATGACTGGTAAAGTTTGTAAACTTAGCAAGTTCTGTATGCTTTAAAGGAGTTACCCAAAAAATGGAATCTTAAATTTTGCACAGTGACAACTGGCTTAGGATTTTTAATTAGTGATTTTGAGTATTGCTTGTATGTAATGACAACAGAAAATAGCCATAAAGCATATATATTTGTTTACTGAAACTGACAATAAAGCTGTTATTGAGTGATAACTAAAAACTAAAATATTTGGGTATGATTAGGAACTATATGGGAATGAATATTGTTCAAAATCTGAGGGAGGGCACTATAACAATTTGTCCAAGTACCTATCTTGAAAAAGTGTTGTAAGTTTTTTATAAGTTTGAACGTAATTCTGTTTCAACACCCATGGACGAAAATTTTGATCACAGTATGTTAAAAATAGAAAAATGTGTAAATGAAGACACTGAGAAAAGGTGTAGAAAATTAATAAGGTCACTGACATATGCTATGTTAGGTTTAACATCAGATATTTGCATAGCTATAAAGATTCTAAGCAGGTACCAATCACATGCAAGTCCGGATTTGTAGAACGCTTTAAAATCCATCTTGCATTACATTGAGGAAACCCTAAAACTGTGTCTTATATGCTAGAGATGAAAAATGTACATATCCTATAATTGGTTATGTGGACTCTGATTGGGCTGGTGACAGAGTAGACAGAAAGTCCACAAGTGGTTATCCTTTCAAAGTTTTGGGTTGTCATATTTCATGGGCTTCTAAGAAGCAATCCACAGTCTGTCTGTGATCAATAGAATCTGAATTTGTAGCCCCTAAGCATGACAACCTCCACCATGAACCATGGACCTTGCCGTTGGTGGGGAGGCTTGCGTGCCTCAGTGATACAGATAGCCGTACTGTAGGTGCAACCACAACGGAGGGGTATCTGCTGAGAGGCCAGACAAACCTGTGGTTCCTGAAGAGGGGCAGCAGCCTTTTCAGTAGTTGCAAGGGCAACAGTCTAGATGGTTGACTGCTCTGGCCTTGTAACACTAACCAAAACGGCCTTGTTGTGCTGGTACTGCGAACGGCTGAAAGCAAGGGGAAACTACAGCCATAATTTTTACCGAGGGCATGCAGCTTTACTGTATGGTTAAATGATGATGGCGTCCCCTTGGGTAAAATATTCCGGAGGTAAAATAGTCCCCATTCGAATCTCCGGGCGGGGACTACACAAAAGGACTTCATTATCAGGAGAAAGAAAACTGGCGTTCTACGGATTGGAGTGTGGAATGTCAGATCCATTAATCGGGCAGGTAGGTTAGAAAATTTAAAAAGGGAATGGATAGGTTAAAGTTAGATATAATGGGAATTAGTGCCGGCCGGTGTGGCCGTGCGGTTCTAGGCGCTTCAGTCTGGAACCGCGTGACCGCTGCAGTCGCAGGTACGAATCATGCCTCGGGCATGGGTGTGTGTGATGTCCTTAGGTTAGTTAGGTTTAAGTAGTTCTAAGTTCTCGGGGACTGATGACCACAGATGTTAAGTCCCATAGTGCTCAGAGCCAATGGGAATTAGTGAAGTTCGGTGGCAGGAGGAACAGGACTTTTGGTCAGGTGAATACAGGGTTATAAATACAAAAGCAAATAGGGGTAATGCAGGAGTGGGTTTAATAATGAATAAAAATATAGGAGTGTGGATAAGCTACTACAAACAGCATTGTGAATGCCTCATTGTGGCCAAGATAGACACGAAGCCCATGCCTACTACAGTAGTACAAGTTTATATGCCAACTAGCTCTGCAGATGATGAAGAAATGTATGGTGAGATAAAAGAAATTATTCAGATAGTGAATGGAGACGAAAATTTAATAGTCATGGGTGACTGGAATTCGATAGTAGGAAAAGGAAGAGAAGGAATTGGGGGTAAGAAATGAAAGAGGAAGCCGCCTGGTAGAATTTTGCACAGAGCATAACTTAATCATAGCTAACACTTGGTTCAAGAATCATAAAAGTAGGTTGTATACATGGAAGAAGCCTGGAGATACTAGGAGGCATCAGAGAGATTATATAATGTGAGACAGAGATTTAGGAACCAGGTTTTAAACTGTAAGACATTTCCAGGGCCAGATGTGGACTCTGACCACAATCTATTGGTTATGAACTGTAGATTAAAACTGAAGAAACTGCAAAAAGATGGCAATTTAAGGAGATGGGACCTGGATAAACTGACTAAACCAGAGGTTGTACAGAGTTTCAGGAAGAGCATAAGGGAACAATTGACAAGAATGGGGGAAAGAAATACAGTAGAAGAAGAATGGATAGCTTTGACGGATGAAATAGTGAAGGCAGCAGAGGGTCAAGTAGGTAAAAAGATGAGGGCTAGTAGGAATCCTTGGGTAACAGAAGAGATATTGAATTTAATTAATGAAATGAGAAAATATAAAAATACAGTAAACGAAGCAGGTGAAAAGGAATACAAACGTCTCAAAAATGAGATCGACAGGAAGTGCAAAATGGCTAAGCAGGGATGGCTGGAGGACAAACGTAAGGATGTAGAGGCTTATCTCACTAGGGGTAAGATAGATACTGCCTACAGGAAAATTCCGTTTTCTCCGTACTCGCTCATGTAGGGTAGCCAGGACGCTAATGTAGTAATGCTGCTTCACTGTTTGTCCCTCTGGTACCCAATCAATGTGCACAATCCCTTTGATGTCAAAAAAAACAATCATCATTGCCTTGAATTTCGATTTTGACATTCGTGCTTTTTTTTGTCGTGGAGAACCAGGAGTTTTCCAATGCATCGATTTTGTAAGAAGGTGGGATCACTTTCAATGTTTTCCAGGATGTCAGAACAAATCATTCTTCGGCGTTCCTTCTGTTCAATTGTGAGACTCTTTGGAACCATTTTTGAACACACTTTGTTCATGTTGAAACTTTCATGAAAAATCTGCCTAACACTTTCCTTGTCAACTCCTGTTAACTCAGACACTGCTCTGATTGTTAAACGGCGATCTTGTCGAACAAGTTTACCAATTTTTTCAATGTTTGCATCAGTTTTTGCTGACAATGGTCTGCCAGTGCGAGTGTCATCACTGGTGTCTTCGCGGCCATCTTTAAATCGTTTAAACCACTCAAACACTTGTGTTCGCGATAAACAATCATCGTCGTACACTTGTTGTAACATTACAAACGTTTCACTTGCAGATTTTCCTAGTTTGAAACAAAATTTGATGTTAACACGCTGTTCTTTCTGTACACTCAATATTTTCCGAAGCACAGACAAAACGTCAACTATTTAAAACAGACGCCACGGGCAGACTGAGTGCAGGAGGCAGATGAAACTCGAGCAGTAGGCGGAGCGAGAGTCACGTGACAGGCCACGCGACTTTCAGCCTTATTGCATTCGTTTTATTGTTTCACCAGTACTAGTCCGGTTTTTTTCTAGCCACACCTCGTATCAGTTTAATAAGTCATGGCTGCAAAATACTAATGCGAATTCTTTACATACGAATGGAAAAACTGGCAGAAACTGACCTCGGGAAAAATCTGTTTGGATTCCCTAGAAATGTTGGAACTAGGGAGGCGATACTGACCCTACGGCTTATCTTAGAAGCTAGATTAAGAAAAGACAAACCTATGTTTCTAGCATTTGTAGACTTAGAGAAAGCTTTTGACAATGTTGACTGGAATACTCTCTTTCAAATTCTGAAGGTGGCAGGGGTAAAACACAGGGAGCGAAAGGCTGTTTACAATTTGTACAGAAACTAGATGGTAGTTAGAAGAGTCGAGGGACATAAAAGGGAAGCAGGGGTTGGGAAGGGAGTGAGACATGGTTGTAGCCTCTCCCTAATGTTATTCAATCTGTATATTGAGCAAGCAGTAAAGGAAACAAAAGAAAAATTCAGAGTAGGTATTAAAATCCATGGAGAAGAAATAAAAACTTTAAGGTTAGCTGATGACATTGTAATTCTGTCAGAGACAGCAAAGGACTTGGAAGAGCAGTTGAACGGAGCGGACAGTATCTTGAAAGGAGGATGTAAGATGAACATCAACAAAAGTAAAATGAGGATAATGGAATGTAGTCGAGTTAACTCGGGTGATGCTGAGGGAATTAGATTAGGAAATGAGACACTTAAAGTAGTAAAGGAGTTTTGCTATTTGGGGAGCAAAGTAACTGATGATGGTCGAAGTAGAGAGGATATAAAATGTAGACTGGCAATGGCAAGGAAATCGTTTCTGAAGAACAGAAATTGGTTAACATCGAGTATAGATTTAAGTGTCAGGAAGTCGTTTCTGAAAGTATTTGTATGGACTGTAGCCATGTATGGAAGTGAAACATGGACAATAAATAGTTTAGACAAGAAGAGAAAGAAGCTTTCAAGATGTGGTGCTACAGAAGAATGCTGAAGATTAAATGGGTAGATTACATAACTAATGAGAAAGTATTGAATAGAATGGGAGAGAAGAGAAATTTGTGACACAATTTGACTAGAATAAGGCATCAGTAGGTAGGGCATATTCTGAGGCATCAAGGAATCACCAATTTAGTATTGGAGGGCAGCGTGGAGGGTAAAAATCATAGAGGGAGACCAAGAGATGAATACACTAAGCAGATTAAGAGGGATGTAGGCTGCAGTACGTACTGGGAGATGAAGTAGCTTGCACAGGATAGAGTAGCATGGAGAACTGCATCAAACCAGTCTCCGGACTGAAAACAACAACAACAACAACAACAACAACAACAAGCATGGCAACTAGTGTATCATAGCCTTTCTGGCAGTCAAAGAGCTGTTGTACTTTATGAAGACAATATACCAGTAATAAACCTTTGCAAGAACCCACAGTTCCATCATAAACTAAAGCATACAGATATGAAAATTTTATATGTGAGAGAGAAAGTTTTTATTAAGAAAGTTATGTTGAAGTACATTAGGACAAATGACCAAAATGCTGATGTTCTAACAAAGTCACTATATAAAATAAAATTTGAAAAATTTAGAGCCTTGTTGGGACTTACTTAGAGCTTGCAATTTGTTCCTGTAACACTGATAATTAACATTGAGAGAGGGTGTTAATGGTACAATATTAATGTTATTTTAAAGAAGCAACACTATTTTTCTTTGATTTGTGTTATCTTCCATTCTTTAGATGCTTTAGTTTTTGGTTTTTTATTCTCTGTGTGTATCATTGTCTGCCATTAGTTGTAAGTTGTTACGCATTACAATAAACTCTGCACAAACAGGCTTATTTCCATGCTTCATTTACTGTGCATGATCACACCATTCTAATGTTTGTCATAACTTCGTGGCATTTTCACTTTCACTCCATGTTGAATGGACAAATCCTAGCATCAGACTGCCTAAACTTTTGTAAAATTCTCCTAGTAAACTGAAGCTTACCATTCACCTTCCCTACCACTGTATTTGTATGCTCATTCCATCTCGTAATACTTTTCAGTGTTACATGCATATATTTAATCAACATGACTGTGCCAAGCAGTACACCAGTAACACTGTACTGGATCATTATGGGATTGTTTTTCCCAGGCCTGAATCGAGGGGGGTGGAGGGATAAAAACTGGGGTATCTGCCCCGAACAGCAATTTCAGTGGGCTCCAAATTCATATTCTTGAAGAAAAAAAAACTTTTTCCACAAAGCGCCTAGCATCCAGTGCACTTTGGTCTATCAGTTGTTTGTATGATTTTGAAACACATCCCTGTTGGTTTTTGAACATTTTTGAACACATTCTAAGTTGATTTCTGAATGGATCATAACTTGATTTTTGAATGCATGCATAGTGTACATATTGTCTCTGCCAGGGGAATCCCCATCACATCTAGAAATAAGAAACTTTCCTGCAGACAAAAGGGGATGGGGCTATACAAGCTGAGCCAAACAGACCCGAATGGGCAAATGTCAATTACTGTTTGTTTATGTTGTTGATTGAGTGTGTGAATGATAAGCATACTTATAATTGTTATTGAAATCCATAGATTCAGACTACCAGAGTGGAAATAAATGACTAACAGGAATAACAAAAAAAAACTACACATTGTCTTCTCTGTGAATCTGAGGAAATGAAATTTTGACAGAAAATTTTTGCCAAATCACCACACTACTAAGAGGGAGTTGTACAGCCCCCTGTTAGCAGCCATCTTATTCTATTCTTGGAATAGCATGGAAGACACATCGTAAAAAGACATAATAAGGCCTAACCAGTGAATAAACATAGGCTAACTAAACTGGTGATTCTGGCAGGATTAGTGAAGTTAACCAGAGAATAAACTTCGATACAAAAGTAGGAATAATTACAGAATTAGTGATGACGAGATTGCTTGTTAGAACAAGGAAGGAGAAGAAATGGGGACATCACAGAAAGTATATGTAAGAACATGATTCCAAATTTATAAAAAAAATTTTACTACAGCTACTACTTTTTGATCTCATGCTTGTGAAGAAACTGTGGGTGACAATAAATACTTCAGTTAATCGATGTTCAGGGAAATCCAGGATGACAGGAATAAAAGGCAGTGTAAGTGTGTGTTCAAGATAGCTTTTCTTTAATGTTGCGCAGCTGCTCATTCAGCTAGTATAACATTTCTATTTCACAAGAGACTGCAGACTTGGAGGATATTTTATTTACACTTAAACAGCTAAGTGTACAATAAATGACTGATTTTTCAGCTGGCTTGGCTATGAACCAATAAAGATGTAATTTTAGGTCATCTTATGAAGGAAAGATGTGGGACTAAGCACTGTTAAACAATTGTACTGAGAAATATTTACAACAATACGCATTTACAGTGGCACAGCTGATTTTGTGGTTCAAAAATAGATACTTTACATAGACATACTTGTGCATGCTTATCATCATGAGATTGTTCTTTTTCTCCTTAGTCTTTGCTTATAACAGAATTTTTGCAACACAATCACGACAATTAGCTGCAAGGCGCAATTCACAATTATTAAAGTAAATGCATTTGAGAAAAGTCCTGTAATTTATGTCACAAATGAAACTGCTAGGCTCAGAATCCATGCAATATTTTACAAGCTAATTTCCAGACAATATTTCTACATCTGCATTTATACCCCGCAACTCACCTGACGGTGTGTGGTGGAGGATACGTTGGATTTATTAAAGGAAAACCACAAAAACATTTAATTGCAGTAATAATAACTTTTAAACTTGATAGACAATAAAATTGGTGCCCTACACTTGTGAGGCCAGAAGAGTATATATATATATATATGTGTCTAAAAAGAAAGATGATGAAACTTACCAAACAAAAGCGCTGGCAGGTCGATAGACACACAAACAAACACAAACATACACACAAAATTCTAGCTTTCGCAACCAATGGTTGCCTCGTCAGGAAAGAGGGAAGGAGAAGGAAAGACAAAAGGATATGGGTTTTAAGGGAGAGGGTAAGGAGTCATTCCAATCCCGGGAGCGGAAAGACTTACCTTAGGGGGAAAAAAGGACAGGTATACACTCGCACACACACACATATCCATCCACACATACACAGACACAAGCAGACATTTGTAAAGGCAAAGAGTTTGGGCAGAGATGTCAGTCGGGGCAGATGTACAGAGGCAAAGATGAAGTTGAAAGACAGGTGAGGTATGAGCGGCGGCAAATTGAAATTAGAAATTAGCGGAGATTGAGGCCTGGCGGATAGCGAGAAGAAAGGATATGCTGAAGGGCAAGTTCCCATCTCCGGAGTTCTGACAGGTTGGTGTTAGTGGGAAGTATCCAGATAACCCGGACGGTGTAACACTGTGCCAAGATGTGCTGCCCGTGCACCAAGGCATGTTTAGCCACAGGGTGATCCTCATTACCAACAAACACTGTCTGCCTGTGTCCATTCATGCGAATGGACAGTTTGTTGCTGGTCATTCCCACATAGAACGCTTCACAGTGTAGGCAGGTCAGTTGGTAAATCACGTGGGTGCTTTCACACGTGGCTCTGCCTTTGATCGTGTACACCTTCCGGGTTACAGGACTGGAATAGGTGGTGGTGGGAGGGTGCATGGGACAGGTTTTACACCGGGGGCGGTTACAGGGGTAGGAGCCAGAGGGTAGGGAAGGTGGTTTGGGGATTTCATAGGGATGAACTAAGAGGTTGCGAAGGTTAGGTGGACGGCGGAAAGACACTCTTGGTGGAGTGGGGAGGATTTCATGAAGGATGGATCTCATTTCAGGGCAGGATTTGAGGAAGTCGTATCCCTGCTGGAGAGCCACATTCAGAATCTGATCCAGTCCCGGAAAGTATCCCGTCACAAGTGGGGCACTTTTGGGGTTCTTCTGTGGAAGGTTCCGGGTTTGAGGAGATGAGGATGTGGCTCTGGTTATTTGCTTCTGTACCAGGTCGGGAGGGTAGTTCCGGGATGCAAAAGCTGTTTTCAGGTTGTTGGTGTAATGGTTCAAGGATTCCGGACTGGAGCAGATTCGTTTGCCACGAAGACCAAGGCTGTAGGGAAGGGACCGTTTGATGTGGAATGGGTGGCAGCTGTCATAATGGAGGTACTGTTGCTTGTTGGTGGGTTTAATGTGGACGGACGTGTGAAGCTGGCCATTGGACAGGTGGAGGTCAACGTCAAGGAAAGTGGCATGGGATTTGGAGTAGGACCAGGTGAATCTGATGGAACCAAAGGAGTTAAGGTTGGAGAGGAAATTCTGGAGTTCTTCTTCACTGTGAGTCCAGATCACGAAAATGTCATCAATAAATCTGTACCAAACTTCGGGTTGGCAGGCCTGGGTAACCAGGAAGGCTTCCTCTAAGCGACCCATGAATAGGTTGGCATACGAGGGGGCCATCCTGGTACCCATGGCTGTTCCCTTTAATTGTTGGTATGTCTGGCCTTCAAAAGTGAAGAAGTTGTGGGTCAGGATGAAGCTGGCTAAGGTAATGAGGAAAGAGGTTTTAGGTAGGGCGGCAGGTGATCGGCGTGAAAGGAAGTGCTCCATCGCAGCGAGGCCCTGGACATGCGGAATATTTGTGTATAAGGAAGTGGCATCAATGGTTACAAGGATGGTTTCCGGGGGTAACAGACTGGGTAGGGATTCCAGGCGTTTGAGAAAGTGGTTGGTGTCTTTGATGAAGGATGGGAGACTGCATGTAATGGGTTGAAGGTGTTGATCTACGTAGGCAGAGATGCGTTCGGTGGGGGCTTGGTAACCAGCTACAATGGGACGGCCGGGATGATTGGGTTTGTGAATTTTGGGAAGAAGGTAGAAGGTAGGGGTGCGGGGTGTTGGTGGGGTCAGGAGGTTGATGGAGTCGGGTGAAAGGTTTTGTAGGGGGCCTAAGGTTCTGAGGATTCCTTGAAGCTCCGCCTGGACATCAGGAATGGGATTGCCTTGGCAAACTTTGTAAGTAGTGTTGTCTGAAAGCTGACGCAGTCCCTCAGCCACATACTCCCGACGATCAAGTACCACAGTTGTGGAACCCTTGTCCGCCGGAAGAATGACAATGGATCGGTCAGCCTTCAGATCACGGATAGCCTGGGCTTCAGCAGTGGTGATGTTGGGAGTAGGATTAAGGTTTTTTAAGAAGGATTGAGAGGCAAGGCTGGAAGTCAGAAATTCCTGGAAGGTTAGGAGAGGGTGATTTTGAGGAAGAGGAGGTGGGTCCCGCTGTGACGGAGGACGGAACTGTTCCAGGCATGGTTCAATTTGGATAGTGTCTTGGGGAATTGGATCATTAGGAGTAGGATTAGGATCATTTTTCTTCGTGGCAAAGTGATATTTCCAGCAGAGAGTACGGGTGTAGGACAGTAAATCTTTGACGAGGGCTGTTTGGTTAAATCTGGGAGTGGGGCTGAAGGTGAGGCCTTTGGATAGGACAGAGGTTTCGGATTGGGAGAGAGGTTTGGAGGAAAGGTTAACTACTGAATTGGGGTGTTGTGGTTCCAGATTGCGTTGATTGGAATTTTGAGGTTTTGGAGGGAGTGGAGCTGGAAGTGGGAGATTGAGTAGATGGGAGAGACTGGGTTTGTGTGCAATGAGAGGAGGTTGAGGTTTGCTGGAAAGGTTGTGAAGGGTGAGTGAGTTGCCTTTCCGGAGGTGGGAAACCAGGAGATTGGATAGTTTTTTAAGGTGGAGGGTGGCATGCTGTTCTAATTTGCGGTTGGCCTGTAGGAGGATGCTCTGAACAACAGGTGTGGATGTGGGAGAGGAAAGATTGAGGATTTTTATAAAGGATAGGAGTTGATGGGCGTGTTGATTGGCTGAGTGGATGTGTAGGTGAAGGATTAGTTGGGTGAGGGCAATGGATTGTTTGGTTTGGAACTGGTATAGGGACTGATGGAAAGAAGGGTTGCAGCCAGAGATGGGAACTTTAAGTGTGAGGCCTTTGGGGGTGATGCCAAATGTCAGACAAGCCTGAGAAAATAAAATATGGGAGTGTAATCTGGCTAGGGCGAAGGCATGTTTGCGAAGGGAATGTAAATAAAACTTAATGGGGTCGTTGTGAAGGTGTTGTGAGGGTGACATGGTACTAGAAGGTGGAAAGTGGAACACGAGGCTGAAATGAAAATGAAAATAAATATGAAAAAATATATGGGGAGAGATAAAGGTAAAATTAGAAAGCAAATGGAGATCTGGTGTGAAAAAAGGCGAAAAAGGGCTGGTTAGGGCTGGGCTATGTTGATCCTGTGGTGAACTTGTGTAGGTAGATAATGATGTGCATAAAGGTTAGGTGGTTGTGTTGCCGCCAAAACACGTTAAAGGGTGGAGAAATTCGGGAAAATTTCGAAAAAACTACGTGAGGATGTATTAAAAGGAGTGGTTTGGTGGTGGCAGATTATGGAAATGAAGCTAACAATTGTTTGATGAAGAAATAATGACGTTAAAACCTGTGGGAAGCGGCTAAAAATGATCGGTGATGTGAGAAAAACGGAAATGGAAATAAAGCAAAAGTTATTAAAACTGCCGAAAGGGTTGTTTAATAGCTAAAAGGAACTGTTTGTGGACTGGAAACGGTGGATTTTATAGCAGCAAAGCGGGAAAAAAATTTTTTTTTTTTTGGTTATGGTTTCGAAGTGATTTACGTATTATTACGTATTATTGAGTGTATATCGACGGGATAAAATTGTATACTGGATTACGGTAAAAAAGGGAGAAGGTGAATAGAAAGTGAAACTGCTGGCAAAAACAGGAGGAGGAAATAAGACGACAGAAAAGACTTCGAAATGTAACAGTGACAATAACAATAACGATAACAATAACAAACGTGATTGTTGGCTTCAAATTAATGACATGAATATAATAGAGGGAAACATTCCACGTGGGAAAAATATGTCTAAAAAGAAAGATGATGAAACTTACCAAACAAAAGCGCTGGCAGGTCGATAGACACACAAACAAACACAAACATACACACAAAATTCTAGCTTTCGCAACCAATGGTTGCCTCGTCAGGAAAGAGGGAAGGAGAAGGAAAGACAAAAGGATATGGGTTTTAAGGGAGAGGGTAAGGAGTCATTCCAATCCCGGGAGCGGAAAGACTTACCTTAGGGGGAAAAAAGGACAGGTATACACTCGCACACACACACATATCCATCCACACATACACAGACACAAGCAGACATTTGTAAAGGCAAAGAGTTTGGGCAGAGATGTCAGTCGGGGCAGATGTACAGAGGCAAAGATGAAGTTGAAAGACAGGTGAGGTATGAGCGGCAAATTGAAATTAGAAATTAGCGGAGATTGAGGCCTGGCGGATAGCGAGAAGAAAGGATATGCTGAAGGGCAAGTTCCCATCTCCGGAGTTCTGACAGGTTGGTGTTAGTGGGAAGTATCCAGATAACCCGGACGGTGTAACACTGTGCCAAGATGTGCTGGCCGTGCACCAAGGCATGTTTAGCCACAGGGTATAACATACTAATTAACAGCATATATCGCAACCCTGGGTACCATATAAGCTCTGTTTTTTTAGATAAGTTTGATACATTGCTACATAAATTAAAAAGTGAGAAACTGTACAAGGAAGTGGTTATATGTGCTGACTTCAACATAGATGTGAGGACTGATGACAAATTTTCTTCACACTTAAAGAACCTGGTAGCCACAAATGGGCTAAATCTCAATTTCGATCAGTATACAATAATTACAGCAAGCTCTGCAACATGTATTGACAATATTGTAAGTAGTTATAATTATTACGTAAAAGAAAAATTTCTTCTAGATTTAGGAGTATTAGACCATAAAGCGCTATCTGTATCACTACCGAAGCAAAATTCAGTCCGCACAATAAAAAGATGTAGGAATTTCAGTCAAGAAAATGTGGAAGTATTTTGCAAAAAACCAAGCCAAACAAAATGGACAGTCAGCAAACACACTTCCACAAGTGACAATTACAATAACTTTTTAACTGAATTCTTGGGTATACTCAATGAATACTTCCCTTTTGTAACAGTGAGGACCAGGTCCCATAAAAGTAGATCCTGGGTAACAAAAGGAATTAGAGTGCCTAGTGCTACTAAGAGGAAACTGCATATGGAGACAAAAGTAAATTACACTCCTCAATTTCTTAAGTATGTAAGCACAAACATTTGACAAAATAGTTAAACTAGCAAAACATACTGTGAATAATAACTTCATTTCAAATGCAAAAAAACAAATCAAAAGCTGTTTGGTCTGTTATAAGAAGCAAAGTTGGCAGTGAGGCAGAGAGAAAATGCCCTTCTAAAATAGTGATAAATTGTAGAGCTGTTACAGAACCCAGTGCCATTTGTGAGTTATTCAATTACTTTTTCATAAACTGTAACAAATTTGGTGACTGTTCACCACCAAAAACAAAGCCCAATATGACAGACAGCAATTGCCCATGTTTTAAGTTTTCTCATGTTTTCATCTCAGATGTCATCAAAATCATAATGTCCCTAAAAAATTCAAAATCTGTGGGGTGGGATGAGGTCCGCACTGAAATAATAAAAATAGTCCATCATAGTATTGCATATCCACTCTCTTTCATAATCAACCAATTTTTTGATGAGGGATGTTTCCCAGATCGATTAAAATATGCAGAAGTTCAGCCCATACATAAAAAAGGAAAACAAGATGAATTGGGCAACTATAGGCCAGTCTCACTGTTACCAATTCTCTCAAAAATATTTGAAAGAGCTGCATGTGATCATATCGAAAATCACAATTCAGCTAACAGTATTATCTTAGGCAATCAATATGGTTTCAGAAAAGGCCGCAGCACAATCCATGCAATAAATGAATTAGCCTAGTCACAAAAGTCTGCAGATGTCTTGATGATAGAATGTGTGTGTCAGGCATCTTTTGTGACCTGTCCAAAGCCATCGACACAGTAAATCATGACCTGCTTCTCCAAAAACTGGCACTCTATGGTTTTCAACGCAAATCTCTTAGCTGGATGTCATCATACTTGGCAAATAGAAAACAAAGAGTACTTATTAACATCAACAGCAAGAAATTTCTCTCTGGCTGGAAACACACTCAATTAGGTGTTCCACAAGGTTCAATATTAGGGCCACTGCTTTTTCTGTATTATATTAATCATATGCCATGTCAGGTCCAGTCTGATACTATCCTCTATGCAGATGACTCAACAGCTGTAGTCTGCTGTAAAAATGAGGTAGACCTAATTCGTCATATTGAACAAACACTTGGGGAAGTGGAGGCATGGTTCAAAAACAATAACTTGACATTAAATTTTACAAAAACAGAAATTGTTCATTTCACCACAAAACAATCTGCACAGTCTATAACTGAAATAAGGTATATGGACAAAAAAATTAGAGACTGCAGACTGTGTCAAATTCTGTGGCGTATTAGTCAATAAAATTCTGTTATTGAGTCACCATGTGAACAACATACTGGATCGACTGAATAGCCTTGTATATATTGTGAATATCTTGTATAATATTACTGATTTAGCTGTAAGAAAAACTGCATATAATGCATATTTTGTTTTCAGTCATTAGGTATAGTATAATTTTCTGGGGGTCTGAAAAAACAAATTTACTTAGAGCTTTTAGACTACAAAAAAGAATCATCGGAGCAATGGTGGGACCAAAACCAAAGCAACATTGTAAACCTTTATTTGTAAAACTAGATCTAATGAGCATTCCAAGCATATACATCTATGATACTCTCACTTTCACGAAAAGAAACCCACAACTTTTTGAGGGCAACTTCTTCTTGCATCAATATGATACTAGATATAGAATGAGCTACATGTTACCTACCCACAGTCTAAAATCATATGAAAAAACCCCATACTATTTGGGCATAAAATTTGTAAATAAAATATGGAAAGATATGGATGACCCAAATGTAAAAGGTACCAAAAGAGACCTGGAAAAATATCTGAAAGATAAATGTTACTATAGTGTAGAAGATATCATGAATGGCAACAATGCATTATAATTGTAATTAAAATACCTCTTTGAAGATGTTGCACCACATATTATATTAGTTTATTGTCTATTTTTAGTATTATTATATATAGCGTAAAACTGACAAGTCACCTATGTCACAATCTTTGATTGTATAAGGCATGTTATGTGATAATAAAAATTGAATTGAATTGAATACTATACAAGGAATACTACACTCCTGGAAATGGAAAAAAGAACACATTGACACCGGTGTGTCAGACCCACCATACTTGCTCCGGACACCGCGAGAGGGCTGTACAAGCAATGATCACACGCACGGCACAGCGGACACACCTGGAACCGCGGTGTTGGCCGTCGAATGGCGCTAGCTGCGCAGCATTTGTGCACCGCCGCCGTCAGTGTCAGCCAGTTTGCCGTGGCATACGGAGCTCCATCGCAGTCTTTAACACTGGTAGCATGCCGCGACAGCGTGGACGTGAACCATATGTGCAGTTGACGGACTTTGAGCGAGGGCGTATAGTGGGCATGCGGGAGGCCGGGTGGACGTACCGCCGAATTGCTCAACACGTGGGGCGTGAGGTCTCCACAGTACATCGATGTTGTCGCCAGTGGTCGGCGGAAGGTGCACGTGCCCGTCGACCTGGGACCGGACCGCAGCGACGCACGGATGCACGCCAAGACCGTAGGATCCTACGCAGTGCCGTAGGGGACCGCACCGCCACTTCCCAGCAAATTAGGGACACTGTTGCTCCTGGGGTATCGGCGAGGACCATTCGCAACCATCTCCATGAAGCTGGGCTACGGTCCCGCACACCGTTAGGCCGTCTTCCGCTCACGCCCCAACATCGTGCAGCCCGCCTCCAGTGGTGTCGTGTCGTCTTCAGCGATGAGAGTCGCTTCTGCCTTGGTGCCAATGATGGTCATATGCGTGTTTGGTGCCGTGCAGATGAGCGCCACAATCAGGTCTGCATACGACCGAGGCACACAGGGCCAACACCCGGCATCATGGTGTGGGGAGCGATCTCCTACACTGGCCGTACACCACTGGTGATCGTCGAGGGGACACTGAATAGTGCACGGTACATCCAAACCGTCATCAAACCCATCGTTCTACCATTCCTAGACCGGCAAGGGAACTTGCTGTTCCAACAGGACAATGCACGTCCGCATGTATCCGGTGCCACCCAACGTGCTCTAGAAGGTGTAAGTCAACTACCCTGGCCAGCAAGATCTCCGGATCTGTCCCCCATTGAGCATGTTTGGGACTGGATGAAGCGTCGTCTCACGCGGTCTGCACGTCCAGCAAGAACGTTGGTCCAACTGAGGCGCCAGGTGGAAATGGCATGGCAAGCCGTTCCACAGGACTACATCCAGCATCTCTACGATTGTCTCCATGGGAGAATAGCAGCCTGCATTGCTGCGAAAGGTGGATATACACTGTACTAGTGCCGACATTGTGCATGCTCTGTTGCCTGTGTCTATGTGGCTGTGGTTCTGTCAGTGTGATCATGTGATGTATCTGACCCCAGGAATGTGTCAATAAAGTTTCCCCTTCCTGGGACAATGAATTCACGGTGTTCTTATTTCAATTTCCAGGAGTGTAGATTAATTGTCAACATGTACAGGTGGCAGCACAGAATTTCCTGTTGTCGAGTTATTACTAAAGTGATTGTACAGAAGATATTTTCTAGTGTTGGTAGTCCTGCAGCACTGAATCATTTACTTGTTTGTTGTTGCTTCTTGTATAGAAATGTACTGTGTTTTGTACCAAATATGTCCTGTATTTCATGAGATGACTGATGGTTAGGCCTATGAAACAGTTAGAACAGCAATATAGCCAAGGGTTATCTTCACCAGAAATAGTGTAAGACACTGAAGTAAATAACCTAACAGGAAATGTTGATACTCAGCAAGGAACCAGAATAATCGGTGAACTGGGTGCACTACCTTTTACAGAAAATATTATGATGAAAGGCATAGGTGCTGAGACTCTGATAAGACAAGTTGTAGAAAGGGAAACAGATAGTTTACAGAATAGGTCTATCTGTTCACATATACCAGATCCATTTGCTGAACTTCTGTGTAAGTTAGAAGAAATTGACAAAAGAACGTGATTGCTTACAAGCAGAATGTCAGATAGTGCATGATAGGGAATTGGTCACTGAAATGAAACGAATAAAGGATGGATTTACAGAATTTAAAAGGGCATGTAACGGTTTACCAGAATTGGTGCAGTACTTGTCCATGCAACTAGAAACATTACAAGCCATACATTTGGCTCTAGAGGAAGAAGTAGCATCACTAACTAAATGGTTTAATAATCTTGCAGTAGAAACAAATAAAAGTGTCAAACAAAAATTTTCTAAGGAAGCAAAGAAAAGAGAATCTGAATTCAATAAAAAGCTAGATAGCAAAGACAACAAGATTACCAAATGGGTAGAAACTCAAACTGTGTGATATAGCACCTAGCAAGAAAACTCCAAGCAACAATGTTGGCAATATCGGTTCTGCTACAGCTGAGCCACACAACAAAGTGCACAAAAACAAATGTAGCAACAAGCTCCAGCAGAAAAGTGCTGCAGAGTGTTTTGACATGAATCACAGTCCAGTAGATAGTAACAGGCATATTGCAAACTGTAATGTGACATGTGAAAATATGTGTGGTAATGAGCACAATTTTCCACGTGCATTTGAGCAGCTATACACATGGATGTCAAATAGTTACAGTCGAATCAATACATAGGGTGTGATCAATACATAGTAGGACTGAATTCCTGTAGTGCCAACAGAGCAGTGGAGGGTGGGGGTGGGGGGGGGGGGGGGGGGGGGGGGGCAGACTCCCTGGGTGTGATAGTGGTGAGCCTTCTAGAGAGACATATTTTTTCCATCCGCCTGCAGGGATGCGGAGAGTCAGCATGTCTGGAGAAAAATCTTGAGCAGTGCTATGTCATCAAATTCTGCATGAAACTTGGGAAAACCATAATGGAGACCCTCAGAATGATTAAGGACGCCTACAGGGACACCGACCTGAGCCACTCAGCAGTGTTTGAGTGGAACAAAGCTCTTCCGGGAGGGGCAGGAGCTTGTTGAAGATGACCAGCACACCGGTCGCCTGTCAACTTCAAGGACTGATGAAACTGTGGCCAAAGTGAAGGTGCTCCTGGTCTCTGACCAGCGCTTAAATATTCGTCTGATGGTTGATGAGTTGGGGATTTTGTACGGTACCATCCAAAAAATTGTTACCAAGGATTTGGCCAAGCGAAAGGTGGCCACCAAGTTTGCGCCAAAAATCCTGAGTGACGAACAAAAACTGAATTGTGTGCAAATTTCCCAGGAAATTCTGAACAGCATCCAAGAAAACCCAAATTTTCTTCACAGTGCGATTACTGGTGATGAATTGTATTGTGATGTTTTGATTATGACCCAGAGACCAAATGAGTGGCACACTGTCAATTCCCTGCATCTGGAGAAAGCCTAAATGAGCAAGTCAAAGGTCAAAACCATGCTCATCTGCTTTTTTGACTGTCATGGTGTAGTTCACCGGGGGCTTATGCCCCCTGGACAAACTGTGAATGCTAAATTTTACATGGAAGTGCTTGAAATGTTGCACAAATGCGACCTCTGAGTGCAGCCAGACATCACTGCTTGTTGGAAGCTGCACCATGACAATGTGCCATGCAACTGCGCGCTCCAGGTGTTGCAACATCTGGCAAAGCACAGGGTTGCCACGTTGCCTCACCCTCCCTACAGTCCAGATTTGTCACCGGCGAACTTCTTCCTCTTTCTGTGGCTCAAGCGGGACCTCAAGGGACACCGATTCAGCTCTGTAGATGATGTCCAAAACACTGTGACAGTGTCTCTGAAGAGTATCATGGAAGATGAGTTCCAGAAGGCATACAAGCAGTGGGAATCGTGTTATACGCATTGCGTCGAAGCACAAGGGTGCTACTTCAAGGAATACTAAGGATTTGTACCAGTTAGTTCAATTAAAAAGAAATTAATTCAGTCCTACTACTTATTGATGACACCCTGTACAACATTCATCAGTTGCAGGGGCAGCTTTATAGCTTGAAGAAAGTGCAATTAAACATACACAGTTTCAGCCTGATACTGATGAAAAGAAATCTATTCAGTAGCATTCATTCAAGATTCTAAGAATATGTTACCTAGTGCTTGGAAGAGAGGCAGAAAATCCAATTTATTTTGTCTCACAGTCAAGTTGAACCAGCACAGGTGGCAGAGACTTGTGATAACAAGAGCAATTCGAAAACACATGTCTAGAGGAATTCTGATTAACTGGCATTCATGAGCATATACACGAACAAGTATAAAGCCCAGAATTATGTAACTCAAAGCAAGGTTCTTTGAGGAAGTATTTCGAAAGGTACATAAATAAAATGTGCTACTGGGATGAGCTGATCTCTAATTTAAGCAGTTAAGTTAGTCTACATATACTAAAGCCGTATATCTACTGCCAAGTGTTGTATTTTACATCACATACTGAGCACCAATTACACAGAATCGCACTTAAAATGGAAAATCGAACGACGCGCAGTGCAGCCAATGGCCAGGCCGGAAACAGCGCAGGTGTGGAGTCTACACCGGGAGTTGCGGCCGCTCTGCCCGGCATCACTGACATCACCGCACTCATGAAGGCTGAGGCGAGTGCCGCGCTGCGGGATCAGGAGACACTCGGGCTCGTTGTTCAAACCATCACTGATGTTGTCACTACAGCCGTGACAGACAAAATACAGAAAACTCTGGAGGCGAATGAGAGCGAGAACCATGCACTGGACACATCGTTAAAAGTAAGTGAGGAGAAAGCACGACTGCTCGAACGGAAATTGATTGAGAAGATGGACGAGCTCGAACAATATCAGAGGCGCAATAATCTCAGACTGTTCGGCATTCCAGAGAGCAGCAGAGAGAGCACAGATGAACTAGTGATAAACCTTGTCCAAGAAAAGCTAGGCGTGCAGGTGACTCTGAGTGACATTGACAGAAGTCATAGAGTGGGTCGTAGGTCGCCAGGTTCTACAAAACCAAGACCTATAATAGTGAAATTTGTGTCCTATAGGAAAAGATCTGAAATCTTCAGAGCAAAGAAGAATCTCGCGAAGTTGGGTCTGACAGTACGCGGGGATCTGACATCTGAAAGACTAAACATTTTGAAGAGAGCGATTTCGAAATCTGGGCTACAGAACGTATGGACAAATGATGGTAGGATAATGGTTAAGACCGAAAATGGAAAGAGAACAATTTGCAGTGTTAATGAACTCGAAAGCCTGTGCTTTAGAAGCTAAATCATGTCTAATCTCGCTGCCACTAACCTGTATGTTTATATTGTTTACACTGTCAACCATAACTTAACTAATGTATTATCAAATTATTTGTTTCTCCACATAACTATTTTTTATCTCTAATTGCTTTCTAATGTAATTTTGTTATTATTTGTATTATCAACTTTTCATTTCTCCACATAACGATTTTAATCTCTAATTGTTTTCTCATGTAATTTTGTTAATTATTACACAAGGTAGTCTCACTTCCATCTTTAATTAGCAACCCACCATCATACTTTAGTTGTTATCCTCATAAGTGCAATTAATATCACACTCTACCGTTACGTGAAGATTATTCCCATTGTGTTTAACGAAATCCCTTCCCCTGCCAGCCCACGGCTACTTCCAGAACCATTGCAGACCTCCCTGACCTTGGCCGCAGTTCTCGTTGCCTCCCGGGGACCCACCCACTCCCCCTCTCGGCCGCTATCACTGCTCAGAACTGGGAGGACACTCCTTCACCCCCTCTCCTTCACATGCCTCCCGCATTCCTCATGCCAGACCCTCTTGTCACCGCTAACCACGACCCGCAAACATCTGTCAGCAGTCTCCTCGGGCAATCAACACCCGAACGCACCAAGCTGCATGTTGCACATGCAAATGTCCAATCTCTGCCAGCTCACTTCGACGAGTTCAAATATATATTTCAGACTACTGATATACACGTAATACTTTTGTAAGAGACTTGGCTGAAACCAAGTATTCCTACAACTTCCGTAAACCTAGATGGCTATATCTGTCTCAGGCACGACAGATGCAACAGACGAGGGGGTGGAGTAGGGGCGTACATACGCTCTGATTTGTCACCTACTGTACTACACACATCCGACAACAATGTAGATGAACAAGAGGAATATATGTTCATAGAGATCAAATCCCTTAACAGAAAGTGCTTAATATGTATCCTTTACAAACCACCTAAAGTAGGAGGGTTTTCCTGCTTCGAAAGGGCCCTCTATAGTCCCGAACCGTCATATGAACATGTAATTATAGCAGGCGACGCTAACATTAATTTTCTGCGCAATAGTCTTTCCACTGGGAAATTTAAGAGGATGCTTTCTTCCTCAAATATGACGCAACTTCAGCTGGCACCTACTCATTACACGACTACCAGTAACACTTTCATAGATATATCCGCAACGAAATCTCCAAACAGAATAATCCGCACCTCTCAAATATCTGTGCCTGGCATGTCTGCCCATGACATCATTTTCATGATGTATTCACTAGAATGTCCTAGAAAGAAACAAAATCTGTCTACATACCGAGACTTCAAACGCATCAGTTTTCCTGAACTCGAAGCTGAGGCACAAGAAATAGCTTGGGTGATGATCTCTACTCCCCTCATGGACATAAATGACAAACTCCAAGATTTCACTAACAAAATTACTCAACTATATGACAAATATGCTCCAATAAAGACCAGAAAAGTAAAAAGGAAACCTGCACCTTGGCTGACTGATGAACTAAAACAGCTCATGAATCTCAGAGACGCTGCACATTGAGCATACAAGATACACCCTACACCTGAAAATCACACTGTATACAAGCAGAAGCGAAACAAAGTCAGTCAAGCGGTGAGAAACGCTAAGCTCAGGCATGCCCGTACATCAGCTGACAATAGATGTAGACCACCTATCCTGTGGAAAAATCTCCATAGTCTCGGTTTAGGCAAAATAAAAGTTGCCGAAAATCCCATGGTCCCAGCTGAAGAACTAAACCGATTCTTCAAATTACCTGCAACCACAATTGAACCGCAAAAAAAACAACCTGTAGGAAAGAAAAATTCTATCTACGGCACGTCTCTTGCAATACTGTCAAGAAAGCCATAATGCGGATTAGATCAGCATCTACTAGACATGATGGCATCACTATCCAGATCATAAAACTTATTACTGATCAACTACTGCCCTGTATAGCAGACATTTTCAATGATTCATTAATCACAAGTGTTTTCCCTGAGGCCTGGAAACTGGGTCAAATTAAGCCACTGCCTAAAAAGGACATCGCCACAGCACCCTCTGACTACTGCCCTATCTGCCTTCTTCCTGCACTATCAAAAGCCTTAGGATATATAGTCCATGACCAGCTAACCAACTACCTAACTACTAACAACCTACTAGACGAATACCAATCAGGTTTCCGTAAACATCAAAGCACAACATCCGCACTGATAAAGGTGACAGATGACCTGAAACTTGCCATGGACAGACAAGAAGCGACTATCATTTGCTTCTTAGATTTCAGCAAAGCATTTGATACTGTTGACTTCGACATCTTACTAGCCAAACTTAGCAGTCTAAATTTCTCAGCAAGTGCGGTGCAATGGTTTCGCTCATACATGACGTCTCGTCAGCAACGCGTCCTGTCTGGGAATATAAAATCACAATGGTGGCAGGTAGCGTCAGGCGTTCCCCAAGGCTCAGTACTAGGTCACATACTCTTCTCTCTGTATGTCAATGATGTGTCATCCATTCTGGCTTATTGCAAATATCATATGTATGCTGATGACCTTCAGTTGTATCTAAGTGCGAAACCAAGCAATCTTAAGAAAGCTATTGAAAATTTCAATACTGATCTCGATGCACTATCAAAATGGGTACAGGGCATAGGATTAAAACTAAACCCATCTAACACCCAAGCGGTACTTGTTGGTCACTCTAAGCTCATTAGCCCAAAACATCGGGAATCCGTACCATCTCTTATCCTAAATGGAACAAATATTAACTTCTCTCCCTCAGCAAAGAGTTTGGGTGTAATAATACATGAAAATCTAAATTGGACAGAGCACATAACTGCAGTGTGCAAAAAAGCATCAGCGTCCCTTCATGTCCTACAAAAATATAAAAAACTCTTCCCTCTCAGGAAAACTCGTGACGTCTGGAACTGGTCATGAATGCCTGCATCCGATATATCTGTGACGTTCGACTTTCTGATCACATTTCACCAGCATATGCAAAATTGTCCTGGCTGCGTGCAGACAAACGCAGAGATTTCCATACACTCTGTCTCATTTACTGCCTTACAAATGTACACTGTCCCTCATCTCTCTCCTCGTCCTTAACGCTTATGTCGGAACAACACGACAGAAAAACACGTTCCCATCATAATAAAATCCTCTCTGTTCCACTGCATCGCTCAGTCATCTTCTCCAAGTCCTTTACAGTAGCGGGAACCCGACTCTGGAATAACCTTCCTCGTTATATTAGAGAACTTAAAAACATGTCCGGCTTCAAAAAACAGTTAATGACGTATCTACTTAAGCAACAGTAATGCCTTCCTCTGTACATGAATGCACTTCACCACATTATTTCCCTCTTTCCCCCTCCTTAAA
This sequence comes from Schistocerca americana, assembly GCF_021461395.2. Classification (NCBI taxonomy): domain Eukaryota; kingdom Metazoa; phylum Arthropoda; class Insecta; order Orthoptera; family Acrididae; genus Schistocerca; species Schistocerca americana. Next base: position 257,290,084 of record NC_060126.1, read on the forward strand.
TCTCCCTTCCCCAAAACTCGCTATACTAGTAAACATCTACTTTACACACCAAGATATTAATGTAAATCTGTGCAAATCTTCATTACTATTGTCAATTTTTCTCATGTTTATCATTATTATTTGATTTTTTTTTTTACTGTTAATATTATTGTGTTTATCATAATTTGTATGTATAGCACCTGTTGTAAAAATACTGCCAGTACTTACTTTATTAGGTCTTAGTCATTACTCTTTATTCATATTGTGACTAGAGTAATCTAATTTTCTTATTTAAACTATTGTTATGATGTAACTCTGATGTGTGAAATGCTGCATGTGTGAAATGCTGCATGTGTGAAACACTGGTCCGATGTAAGAGAGGGCCCGATGGCCCCAATCTGATCAGGTTAAATAAATAAATAAATAAATAAATAGAGACATTGTTCACTTACTGAAGTCTACATTAACTCACAATATAAAAAAAATGGATGAATGTATCCAAAATGATACTGAACTGACTCTATTGGCCTTATACAGGAAGACATGAGGCATGTGCATGGGGGCATGGAAAACGTAATGCATTTCCATGTAAGAGAGATAAACGTAACCATTCTCAGCATAGCAATGACAATGGAGGTGATAGGAAGCTTGATCACAATCACAACAACAATAGACCACAAAACAGCCATGGCAGTCAGTCATTTAACTTAAAAATGGGCCACAAGGAGAGAAACCAGTCAAGCCCTAATAACAATGTGAAAGGGAGAAAAACTCAACAAGGAGGATACTCTGGAACCTGGAATAAAAATTCGGGATCACCACCTTGTAATTCGAACATACAAAGTGACAACAGCCAACCAAGTGTGCAAGGGCTAAGCCCGCATGCACAGCAATGACAGTATTCTAAACAAAACATTCCTACAGTGGAAGCATCCAACAGAAACCTGTATGGTTCATGTGTTCCATTAAACTAGATTCGGCCGCAATATGCTCTGTTGACCTTGCAACAGAGTGAGAGTAACTTGACTCATACCAATGGCAGTGGGTATCAGTGTTGAGGTACAATAATGGCTTCATGTACAGCAAGATTTGCTGAATGAACAGGGTTCATGTCTGAAGACAAATAGAGAACTTGTGCATGCCATAGTAGAAGGGACCATATGTGGCATTCCAGTCAATATAATCATAGTCATAGGTGCTTCTACAGGCATAATGAGTGTAGAATTCAAGAAAATTTCTCAGGCCCAAAAACTAACATTATTACTAGTGAAAAATTTCAGTATGGCAGGTGCTACTGGCATCCAGTCGCAATTGATAAAATATCAGGTTCAGGTTGTAATAATAGTGGGAGAGGAAGCTATTCAAAGCACCTATCTTGTGGTCTGAGGACTCTCAGTTGCCTGTATCCTGAGCTGTGAGTTTCTCTGGGAAAGGAAAGCAAATATTGACCTTTCCAAAGGTAAAATAGGTTTCACGGCATAGAGAGCATCACTGGCAATGGTGAGGAAAAAGGAAATACATGACAAACACCAACGAAGTATTCAAATTACATGTAGGGGGCCACACGTGTTGCAAATCTGCAATATGATGTACAATTAGGGATTCTACTACTCAGGCACTGTGGAAGATACCTTACCTCCAGAGGAAAAGCTGATTATCTCAAAAACAGGAGAATCAGAGCATCTTACTAGTGGCTAACTAGTCAAATTAGGTCAACTTCTATGTACATACATAGAGGTCTTTTCTGACAAACCAGGTGTCATGAAGTGATACAAGTACAGTACAGAGGTGATACCTCACAATACATTTTATTGTGCAACTTATTCTGTAATATGGCCGAAGGAGGAATCAGTCACCAAGGAAATTAGAAAAATAGTTGAATGGGAAATATCAGAACGTTTCTTGTTGGCATATAATAGCCCTTAAGTTACTGTAGCAAAAGCCAGTGGGAAAATACGTCTGGTTTTAGATGTTAGAGACATAAATAAGACAACTGTATTGGTTCACACTAAACTGGAGAAAATGGAAGAACAGCTACAAAAATTCTTTGGTGTTGCATATACAAAATTAATAGATTTAATATCATCTTACTGGCAGATTCTGTTACCTGATGCTTCTTTTAGATGTTACCAATCTAGAGTACTACCATCCAGCCTGAATGACAGTGCAGGCATATTTATAACAACACTTGATACAGTGCTTGGTTCTGAATTGCTGGATAGAGTAACATTACACATAGATGACTTACTTATTGCCACCCCAACATGGGAAGACCATGTTGATATTTTAGAGAAGCAGGAATGACTGCAAACCTAAAGAAATCGAAGTTTGGTGGGCACCAAATCAAATTTTTAGGAAACATTATTTTGTCCTTAGGCATCATTCCTGACCCTAAGGAAATGCAAGCAATTGAGGAATTTCCTCAATCAAGAACAAATACATAATTAAAGGCTTTCATAAATTTCATGTCTTTTTCCGGCATTCTGTGCTGAAACAGATTTTGACCAGTGATGGTCTTTTGGGATAACTAGAGAAAAATGCACTGTGGGTGTCATCAGCAGATTGCCAGAGCATTTGTAACAATCAAAGACTCCTTGTTATCAGCGAACCTGCTGTAACACCCAAATATGACGAATAATTTCTGTATTACAAGAGAAGCTTCTTCGTATGGGCTAGAATGTTGTCTGTTTCAAGCAGAAGTGAATGGTTACAAAGAAATATGAGTGATCAGTTTTGAAAGTTGAGTGCTCACAAGTTGCGAGTGATCCTATTCAGTAACATAGTAGGAAGCCTTAGTGGTCATTTGGGACACTGAAAAGTTACATTTTTACATCTACGGTAAGTCAGTGAAAGTATGCTGTGATCATCAAGCTCTTAGCTTTTTGCTTACATGCAAACTTTTACATGACAAGTCCTCTTGGTGGGCCCTAACTTTACAAGAGTACCAACTAAGAATAATGTAGTACCAAATGACACCTACCACATGGTACGTAGGACCTTACCAAACTGATTGAATAGCCTTCTGAGTATAAAGTGTTGCTAGTTAGGGATCAAATATATAGGCAAATGCATTTGTGGATGTGTAAAGACATGGCAGAATTGCAAAATTCAGATCCAACTTGGAATTAGGTAATAACAGCCTTGTCCCAAGATCCAGTGTGTGTCCAAGCGAGCAACAAAGTAGAAAATTCAGTCCTGTGGATGTAAACGTGTGCGTGTGCGCGAGCCACAGTCATGGATGAACAATTTTCGGATACACAAGTGTGTAACAATCATCATAAAAAGGTAATATTATGCCAATAACCTCACATGACAAGCACAAAGCATAATACAAACATGTGAAATACACCAGCAGACCAAGCCATGAAGTAAGAATGTATTACCAACTAGTCCTTTGCAATTAATTCCAATCAACATAGCCGGATGCTTACCCATGCCATGAGATGGTGTTAAGTATCTCCTTACTGCATACAATACATATACAAAATATGTGAAATTGTATACTCCAGAAATGTCCACAGCATCGCCAATGATTCAAAATGTGGTAAACAACTACATACCGAAAGTAGGCAAACCTCTGGCTATAGTGTCTAAGAATGCTGCTTATTTCACCAGTTTCATATGGAGGGTATTAATATCATGCTTCCAACCAGAAGCAAGTCTCGTGGAGAAAGATGTAAGGAAATCAGTAGATTCAGAAGAACCTGCATATCCAATCAGTACACTAAGTCAGCGGATTACATGTCAGTCTTTGAGAAGATTTATAATAATCTACCGCATGCCTCAACTGGGTACTCACCAGCCGAGGTGCTGATAGGTAGGGAGGAAAGAAAAGAATGGATTGTTCTATTACCTCAATTACCAAGAACAGCAAAGTTCAGAGAACAGAGATACGCAAAAGTTTTGGCTAACTTATCGAAGACTGCCCATGTTAGAGAATCATCATGAACATATTTACATCTGTTACGAATAAATGAACTGAGTGACCTTAACAAAAGAAGCTTTGTATAATGTAATATACTAGTGAAAAAGAAAATCAATGGCCATGAAACATAAAACTGTTAATTCTATCAAATATTGCTTCGGAGAAAGCCAATGACAATACAGGATCGATACAATGTGCTACAAAACAGTATACTTATATCTGTGTTTCTTACAATGCAGTATACATCTTTCTCTGACTCTGCCACTGTTATAAGACTGCTCTGTCTCTTCCAGATCTGTATAATGTGTTATTGATTGTGAAATCGGTTTTTAACTTAACATATTACTTAATGCTTTCATTTTGTGGCTGTAATTGCCTTCTGTCAAGTAACGAACCATTTACAGTAATTCTAACATGATAGGCAGTTAAGACAATGACTCATCACAGGAGTCTCAGTTTGAATTTTAATACTTTTCTTTATAGTTGCACAACTGCTCACGCAGCTAGTATAACATTTCTATTTCACGGGATCCTGCAGACTTGGAGGACACCTAATTTACACCAAAATAAGTAGGCATACAAGAATTGATTTTTCAGCTGGCCTGGCTACAAACCAACAAAGACGTAGGTCATGTTATATAGGAAAGATGTGGGACTATGCACTGTTAAATTATTATTGTGAGACATATTTGAAGTGATAGCCATTTAGAGTGGCATAGTTGATTGTGCGATGCAGAAATAGGTACTTTACATAGGTGTAGTTACATATTCTTATAGCCATGAGATTTTTATTTTTTGTCATTGGTCATTGCTGATAGCTTTTATGCCATGCAATCACAATAATTAGATGCAAGGCACAAGTCACGATTATTAAAGTAAATGTGGCTAAGAATCATTCTGTAATGTATTGCTAGGCACAGAACCCATTCAATATTTTATGAGCTACTCTCTGAACAAGACTTGGATTTATTCAAAGAAAACCATAGAGCATTTAATTATGGTACAAAAAACAAAAATTATTTTTCAAACTGAAGGGTAAAAACTGTAGAGGAAGAGAGAGAGATTAAAATATATCCAGAAAATAATCGAGGGCATAGGCTGAAAGTGCTTCTCTGAGATGAAGAGGTTGGTACAGGAGAGGAAGTACAACTTATTCAAAAGAATTGTTAATATATATTTTTTACATTAATATTGTTTTCTAATAAACACCTGTATAAGGAGGTCACACTGCAGTAGATTGATATTGTGAGTATTGTCAATGGTCCTGAACATTTATGGGGCAGAAGGTACTTGTGATGTGGATTTCTTAATGAAAGGAGATGTTTGTAAATTATTCTTCACCTGCAACTATTCCGCTAACCTACCAGTGAATAAATGCAGACATAAACAATTTATACAGCCTGTGTTTCTATTTGAAATACAGTGGAAGATATCTAATGATATTACACAAAATCTTGGTGGACCTGAAGAAAAATGATGCATTGCCATCTTGGAATAGACTAATCCAACAAAACATAAATACAAGAATATCAGTCTTGATCATTCAACTGATCTTGCCACAATGGAGTTTGAAGTGCACATCTCGTGACCTGTGTGTCCCAGACAAGAAAGCTAAATGGCAGTTTCAACCATATGGTGTAATCGACTTGCTATGGAGTTCACTGGTACTGCATGTTGGCCTCCTGCCTGGGTCTGATGCCTACATAACTTTGTCACAATTGCCGCCTGCCTGGCATGGCGACTCTGGCCACTGGCTGTCTCCCAATGCTGCATGCTAATCTAAGCACACACTAATATTCAGGGCCAACCTGCACTCCTGGCTATGTTTCAACAGCTGTACTGTATGCAGTGAATAAATGAACTATTGTCTTCTGTTTCTGTGACTTCACAAAGGCTGCCCACAGGATCTTCTTACCTACTGCCACACCAAACATCCTGCATCATTACAATCTGCACTTTGGAGTCCACACTCAAGCACTGCTCAGGCAGCAACTTTGTTAAAAATACCATGAATGAGTATAAGTCGGGCCGTGATTTTCTTGATGTGTACCTATCACTCAAAAACTGGACTCTTAATGAGAGAATGATGTACAGACATCCTGCTACCTGTCCCTTGATTGGTGCTACTTTTGAGTGTCAATTTCCAGAATTATTTTGAAAGAAACATTAGCAAACATAACTGCTGTCAAGAATGGCTGAGCCAATATGGTCACATTGCCATAATTTTGTGTCTGTACTCATTAGACTTTGCAGTTTTCTGTAATTCTGCTACAAATAAGTCTTTTTTTTTTTTTTTTTTTTTGTTTTTGTGAGCAAGAAATTTTGGAAGCTCAAGAGGAAATTGCTAACTAACTCACCTCGCACTTTTTTCTTGGAAGGATAATTATACTTTCTGTCATTATTTTAAAATCTATAATCTCTCAAAGAACCTGAGTAAACATGAAAAATGCATCTTGAAGCTTGGTACTTTTTAAATATCTATTGCTGTTAAAGATACATCAATTCCACATGTGCCAGTAACACTTTAAATAACCACATAAGTATCTGGTTTCCTATGCCTGGTACACCTCCAAGTGGCCAATCTCCAAAGTGTTAACAAGCATATCATCCTGAAACTTCCAGAAGGAGGAGGGAGGGAGGGAGGGAGAACACTCTTATACATAAACAAAATCTAATATTACAGAACATACATCTACTAAATTAATAAAAATGTTCCAGAATCTTTCAGAAAATGCAAAGGTGAATGAAGAAAGTCTGAAAGAAACAGGGCATGAACCAGTTCTCGTTCGAAACATCTGTTTTTCCACATCACCAGTCTGCATCTTCCTCCACTACTAATGTACACTTGCACTTTTATATCCCTTATATTATGTGATCCCTAAAGGCATTAATCACTGATATGTCATTAACCAAAATTCTATTACAAGGAACTGTCCACCCCCTCCCCCTCCCCCACCTGACTTATTTTTCATACATTTCAGTGCACCATTGCTTTGAAATGGTCTTATTTCAAAACACACAAATTCTAATTCAAAAATAGTGGAACACAAACGTTCTATAACCATCACTATACTTGTCAGTTTCTTATAGGTTCTTAATGTTCTGGTGCTTTGACATATAATATATTCATAGGACATTCATTATAACATAAAACCCACCAAATATGGGCATCAAATCATTATGAAAAAATCCAATATGGCATCTCCTGACTTCTGCTTGTGACATACGATGGCTAGGCTGAAGAGACTGAGCCTTCTGGAAGCCCATAAGAGCTGTGCTCTGTAGAAATCATGCCCCCAAAGCTCTGTTACATAGAGCTAAGTGGTATTTTAAGGTGCAGCCTTAAGACTATATACCACCTGTACAAAAAAAAAAAAAAAAAAAAAAAAAAAAAAAAAAAAAAAAAAAAAAAAAAAAACCCACACTCGATATCAGGTATCAACAGCTCCAAAAAGGTTGCCTGTCATTATGTAACTTTCTGTTGGAATATTCTGTAATCCATTATTCAGAAACATATTTTAATACATATCTTGGGATGCTCCAACTGTAGTCTCTAAGAACTGCACATATTCCAGTCCTAAAATTCAATCCTTTCCAGAATTCACTGTTCTAGTTTAGTAGTCATGAATTATTTTACAAAAAGGTATACCTTTACAAAAATAATGTTTTACTTAATTATTCACATTATTAATTCATAAAATTCTTGGAAAGCTCTGGAGATTCCCATGAACATAAACAAACACTAATGCCACATAAAACAGAAGCATTTTTTGTACTCATTTAATGATAGCACCACCATAAGTAAACTGAACTATATTTCTGTCTAATTTTAGTGTTCATGTTTTCTGCTTAAAACTTTACAATGTTTCAGTTAGTTGTGGAGTGGAAAAAAGGACATACTTTGCCAATATGTGCAGCTGAATACATATATATAACGCAATACAACACATGCTGATCATCCGATGCATTTATGAGCAGCAAATTTGAATGAAATTAATATTAATCACATCTGGTTTGTGTACAATTATTTTGCAGCTCTTTCAAATTCCTAATGCTCTGCAAGTAAAAATAAGGTGGAGAAGAAATTCTGTGAGACTGAAGAGGCCTGTGAAACAGGTAAGTAAAGTTACACTCTGTAACTACTGCAATCTACATCCACTTGGACCTGCTTACTGCAGTCAAGTTCTCCTCTCCCCCTAGACCTGTTGCCCCAGAGTCTGCTCCATAACCAAATTGACTATTCCTCGAAGTCTCAGAATGTGTGCTATCAGCCTACCTCTTATTTCTGGTAAGTGGTACCATGTACATATCTCCTTTATTGTCTGCTTCCATACCTCTTCATTGGTTATTTGATTTAACCATCCAATTTTAGCACCCTTCTATAGCTCCATGTTTTAGAAGCTTCTATTTCCTTCTTGTCTGTACTGTTCATCATCCTCAATTCACTTTTCTATAAGTCTACACTCAAGAAAAACACTTGCAGAAAATATTACCTAAAATTCAAATTTACATTAAATAACATTCTCCTTTATCAGAAATGTGTCCCATATTTTCATCACTGTGCTTTCTATATCCTCTTTCCTTTACATAAAATTAAGGAAAGGCAATCACTCACCTATGGCTGATCAATGTGTGGAAGACAGTAACATTACAGAAAATAGCATCCACATCATCTTTCAAGCACTATTTCTTTTCCCAACAATAGTACACACACACACACACACACACACACACACACACACACACACACACTGCCAGCCATGCAGTCACCCCAAACACACACTCCACAGGCCATGGCAAGGCTAATTACTGGATTATTGAAAGTAGTTGCCTGATCTGATGGAAGTAGGGAGGGGGGTAGGGACGGATGCAAGAAGGTTGTAGCAGAAAAGAGGCAGGTCATCGAACAGACAACTCAGATTGCACAACAAGATGAAAAAAGTACAGAGTGTACGACAAAAAGATGTAAGAAGAAGGAGATGGGGGCAAACTGATGGATGGAGTAGGGAAGACGAAGATGAAAGAGAAAGAGAGGGGCGAGATAAGAGAGAGGGGTTAAAAAGGGATGAGGAGAGAGGGGGGGGGACAAAGGGGGGGGGGGGAGAGAATGCCCGTATAAGGGGGAGGACGGAAGAGTAGTGGGAAAAGACAGTGCATGATGTAGACTGAGGAGTGGTATGGCCAAGAAGAAAAGGCAAGGTGAGGCAGTGGGGACCACATTAGCAGAAGTTTGGACCAGGGGAATTGGCAGAGCTCAGGATCCTGTGTTGCAGAGACAATTCCCATCTGTCTAGTTCAGAGAAACCTGTGCTCACATGGCAAAGCAGCTGTTGAAGACATTTTTATTGTAGTGTGTAGCATGTTTGGTAACTGGATGGTCATATTTGGGAGTGTGCCACAGTTTGACACTGGCCTGTCGTGCAAATAGACAGCTGGTTACTTCTCATGCTTACACACAATGCTGTACAGTAATTGCAGCATAGCTGATATACAACATGGCTGCATTCACGCATGGTCCTGCCTGTTACTGGGTAGGAAATGCCCATGATTGGACTGCAGTAGAAAGTAGTAGTTGGATGTATGGAGCACCTGGGCCAACCAAAAGGGAAAGCTCACAGGGTGCAGGTTTGGGTAAAGGATTGGAACAGGGATGGACAAGAATAAAATGTAGGTTAGGTAGTCTGCTTTGAGAGATTCGAGTAGGATTTTGGGTAGGATATCCCTCATCTAATGGCATGGAGGGAGGTAGTCTAAGGCTTATTTCACATCAACCCAGCAGCTGACAAGCCGGCAGTTTTGCCGGGCCGACACGGGACATACCAGCTCTTCACACATAGCCAACAGCCGCATGGCATGTTGTGGGGTCCGTCCTTCCGTGTCTTGTGCATATTCAGTTGACCTCGACTAAAAATGGAGCACGACCAGCTACTAGTGTGGTATCTCTTGTACAGACGTTTGAAAACAGAAGACGAAGAAGAAAAAGAAGAAGAAGAAGTGTATTGGGTCCATCCACTCAATATGAGAAGAGATGAAGGAATTGGGAGATGAAGATAAGTTTAATTATTTTCGGATGAGTTTACATACTTTTGACGATCTATATGCACGAATGAAGAGTTCCATTCAACGCCGTAATACATTCTGCTGAGAATGTATCCAACCTATACAAATGTTGCCAATTACAATCAGGTGAGTGTGAAGAAAACAATAGCTAAAATTTAAAAAAATTATCCTAATGAATGTACATTTTTGTTATCTTAAAAAATTAAAACACTTGTCAAACATTAAGAGACCCAACACTGAATTTTCGGAGACTTATGAAGCGTGGGGATCCGGAAGATGGTCCTGAAAATTGTTCCACTGCTTGTTCGCAATACTGTGTGTTGGTAGTGGGTGGCTGATTATTTACTGCAACATTTGTTGTTCCTGACAGAGATGGAAACTTGAGGTGTATGCACATGATGTACTACGGTGAGCAGTTGTATTAACGTTATCTAATGACTTTTTACATTTCTTAATTTCAGAGTCAAGCTGCATTGCCCATAACTGAAACTCTACTACCTCATCATCATCATCAAATGCTTCCAAAGTTGGAACTATCCCACTGAAGAAAGACATATGCTGATCGGATTTCCTGTGTCGTGCATTAATCAGCTCTATCTCTACAGAGTCAAGTTTCCTTTTTTTTATTATTGCATGATTCTACTGTTTTAAAACTGCGTACTTCCTCTGATTGTCTCATTACCACGATTTTCTCAGTGCTCAGCGTTGACAGTGAACAAGAAAGTGTCATCAGAAAGTGATCTTTCCGTAAACTCATCATTGTCAGTGAGGGGGGAAACTGTCAGAAGTCACACATCCTTCTGTGGTTTTCTTAAAAAATTGAAGCTGTTGACTGTATATATATGTTCTGGGTGGCTGCCTCTCACTGCCAGATTTTACCAATGACTTATACATCCTCTCACTTCTGTGGAAGGAATCACCAATATTCGCCCACTTCTTCATAACAAATTTGCCCGAAACAATACTATCTGAGGTGGTACATCATACTACTATCCTTACAAAAAAGTTTAATAGTTTTCAGCCTGTCTGAAATAATAGCATCATGAAAAGCAAAAAAGTTAACTGGTCTAGTGGCATAGAAGTTACCGATTTTATAAAACCAGTTAGTTTTGCCCTCAATTTGAAAAGTATTCAAGACTAGTAGGAGATCGAAATTTTATATTGTAAAACCATATGTTGGTAAGTTATTACATACAAAGTTTCAGGTTTATTCCGCAATTTTTTTGCTGAGATATGAAAGGCCACAGTTCACACTTTTTTCATGGAGCTATTTTTTCTCTCGACTCAGCTTTATGTTATCTATATGTGACTTGGTGATGCAATCTTTTTTATTATGTCATTTAAGAGAGGGAAAAACATTGTACAACATGTCATAGACTTGTTTCTTACACAAAAATATTGCCAAAGATATGTCTCAATGTTGTTGAAAACTGTGGGTGCACTGTGCAGAGATGCGCTATCGAGTGAGACAAGTGACTATTTGCCCAAGTATTTAATCTGCGAAAGTAGAACGCTGCCATTGTTAATTGGGGATATGTAAAAATGTTTGTACATAGTTTTATCAATAACTGATGTTCATGTGGGAATTCTTTCCCATTTTAGACCACTGAGCACAGAATGGTCCTAATGTACGACTATTCACTTTATTTCTTCCATTATTTTTTACATTTGGTACACACTATCCACTTTCCCAGAAATAAACAAGAAATGTACCATTACTGAAACAATTATTTTTTTCCAGATATCTGGCCAGTAGCTGTACATCTTCATTATAGTTACAGACCTGGCATTTCCACAATCAGTAAAATAGATATGTATGCCAAGCTATTTGGTCTCTATGTTATGAATGTAATTTTCTTCATTGTGTTGGAGCTTTAGATGAAAAGCCCATTTGTATCCTCCATCCATGTAACTCTATGTACTACAATAACAAAGGATATTCATCTATAGTGTTGATGGCTGTGGCTGACTCTGAATAGATTTATCTACGTAGATATCAGCAGTTATGGCAAAGAGAGTGATTTTACTATATTTAAGGAATGTTCTTTATGGAAATCACTGATGGGGAAAAAACTGGTTATTCCTGAAGACAGGTGCCTTTGTAGTACAGTTTAAGTCCAAAGGTGCCTTATTTTTTTATTGGTGATGAAGCATTTGGACTGCATCAACACCTCCTATGACCATACTCTGGGCACCAATTAACAATTGCTAAAAGAGTGTTCAATTATTGCCTGTCAAAAGCCCGGAGGTATGTAGAATGTTCATTTGGGATACTGACTAATAAATGGAGGATTTTCCACAGAGCTATAAATTTAAAACCTGATTTTGCTCTTGACATTATAAAGGCGTGTGTTGTTTTGCACAATATCATTCTTAAAAAAGAAGGCTACTACCCCAATGATACTAAGTCCAGAACTGGACTTGAAAGTTTAACAAGAAGTGAATGTGCATGTGGGGGAATTTCTGACAATAATGTATGAGAAATGATGGATTATTTTATGATAACTGAGGGATCTATGAAATGGCAATCATCCAGAATTTAATGTGCCACTGATCTTTAAAAAAATTGTATTTAATGTAAAAATAAATATTTGTAATTACCATATTTGTCTCTGTCTTTGTCACACATCAGTTCAAAGTTTTCGTTCAGTTCTTTGCAAACTTCAAACCATGCATTGCTTGTTTGTATTCCGTCCTTATAAGTAGCTAAAGTCTTGTCCCACAAAACTGGTCATTCCTGAACTAATTTTATAAGGATTTCGATATCAATTTCCGCTATCACATAGTAGACTAGAAATGTCCAGAACAGACTGAACCACCACCAAAGCAAAACATAACTGGCCAGCATATGACAGTTGTTGGGTAGATGCATAGTGCTCTACTGTTCTGCACGCCCCACCACCTGCGTCGGTATTTCCACACAACAATGACAATGGGCCAACACAGTGGGGGCCGCCAGCATCCCACAGCTTCGGCCCGGCTGTCGTTTAGCCATCCATGTCATCTGTTGGCCAGGTGTGAAATGCCCCTTTTTTTTTTGGTTTGGTTTGGTTTTAGGGCGCAAAACTGCTATGGTCATTAGCGCCCGGTCCGTGACTTAGGAAACAATAAAAAGCCGGCAATGGAAACAGCAATGGGAACGAAAGTCATAAAATTTGAGAAACTAAAAGCAGAAGGAAGGCTTAAAAATCCACTACAGAAAGGGGTTGGTTGTCCCCAAAAAAAGCTTCAAATGACTGACGTCATTTCACTGGCACTAATAAATTCGAGAACGCGATCGGCTGAGCGCGCGTCATCTGCTAAAATCGACGATATATCAGGCGATAGCTGTAGACGGGAGCGTAACGGATTAAAATAGGGGCACTCAATTAAAAGGTGTCTTACCGTCCACAGCTGAGAGCAGTGGGGACAGAGTGGGGGAGGATCGCCGCTTAAAAGATGGCTAAGAAGACAGTGCCCTATCCGAAGTCTAGTTAAAATTATCTCCTCCCGACGACGCGTTCGGGAGGAAGAGGTCCAAGCACAAGGAAGACCTTCGACGTCCCGCAATTTATTATGGGGAAGTGTCGACCAATGCGCGTGCCATAAACGAACAACGCTGCGACATAAAACGCTCCGTAGATCGGTGAAGGGAATTGACTGAATAGCTGGCCGAGGAAGAGAGACTGCAGCCTTGGCCGCTATATCGGCCGCCTCATTCCCACAGATACCAGCGTGTCCCGGGAGCCAGAGGAACGCCACCAAGACACACCCCCCCCCCCCCCCCCCCCCCCCCCCCCGGTGGAGCAAGCGCAGACAGTCCTGAATCCGGTGGACCAGAGGGTGCACAGGGTAAAGAGCTTGGAGACTGAGGAGAGAGCTGAGAGAATCTGAGCAGATAACGTACTGTATCCGCTGATGGCGGCGGATGTAGTGGACAGCCTGGAGAACAGCGCAAAGCTCCACAGTATAAACCGAACACTGGTCAGGAAGCCGAAAGTGATTTGGGGTGTCGCCAACAATATAGGCACTCCCTACACCTAACGATGTTTTCGAGCCATCGGTGTAAATAAATGTGGCGTCCGTCATTTGTGCACATAGAGCAGCAAATACCCGACGATAAACAAGTGAAGGGGTACCATACTTGGGAAATCGACAAAGGTCTCGGAGCAGGCAGATCTGGGGACGGAGCCAAGGCGGTGCTGTACCCCAAGTTGTCAAGGTGGTTTTAGGAAAGCGGAAGGAAAGAGAATGGAGCAGTTGACGGAAGCGGACTCCCGGTGGTAGTAGGGATGAGGGGCGGCCTGCATACCCTACATCAAAGGAGGCGTCAAAAAAAATGTCATGGGCTGGATTAGCAGGCATGGAAGACAAATGGCTAGCATAACGACTCAGAAGGACTGCTCGCCGATTGGACAGCAGAGGTTCAGCAGTCTCAGCATAAAGGCTTTCCACAGGGCTGGTGTAAAAAGCTCCAGACACTAAACGTAATCCACGGTGGTGGATAGAGTCGAGACGCCGAAGAATAGACGGCCGAGCAGAGGAGTAGACTATGCTTCCATAGTCCAATTTCGAGTGCACTAAGGCGCGATAAAGGCGGAGAAGGACCACTCGGTCCGCTCCCCAGGAGGTACCATTCAGGACACGGAGGGTGTTGAGGGATCGCAGACAGCGAGCCGAAAGATAGGAAACGTGGGAGGACCAGCACAGTTTTCTGTCAAACATAAGACCCAAGAACTTAGCGACGTCTGAAAACGGAAGGTTGACAGGTCCTAGATGTAAGGAGGGTGGAAGAAACTCCTTTCGTTGCCAAAATTAACACAAACGGTCTTACTGGGAGAAAAACGAAAGCCGGTTTCGATGCTCCAAGAGTGGAGGCGATCAAGACATCCTTGAAGACGTCGTTCAAGAAGGCTTGTCCGTTGAGAGCTGTAGTAGATCGCAAAATTGTCCACAAAGAGGGAGCCCGAGACATCAGGAAGGAGACAATCCATAATTGGATTTATGGCGATGGCAAAAAGTACAACACTCAGCACGGAGCCCTGGGGTACCCCGTTTTCTTGGGAGAAAGTACGGGAGAGAGTAGTGTTCACCCGCACCCTAAATGTGCGCTCTGCCATAAATTTGCGAAGAAAAAGGGGCAGCCGACCTCGAAAGCCCCAAGAGAACAGTGTGCGGAGGATGCCTGTCCTCCAACAGGTAACGTATGCTCTCTCCAGATCAAAAAATATTGCTACCGTTTGGCGTTTCCGGAGAAAATTGTTCATGATATAAATGGAGAGAGCAACAAGATGGTCAACTGCAGAACGATGCTTTCGGAATCCGCACTGGGCAGGTGTTAAAAGACTGCGGGATTCCAGCCACCAAGCTAAACGGTAATTCACCATACGCTCCAAAACCTTACAGACACTACTCGTGAGAGAAATGGGGCGATAGCTAGAGGGGAGATGTTTGTCCTTTCCAGGTTTCGGAACGGGAACGACGACAGCTTCCCACCATCACCTGGGGAAAGTACTGTCGGTCCAAATTCGATTATAAAGGCGAAGGAGGTAACGCAGACTATGCGTTGATAAATGCAGCAACATTTGGACATGGATACCATCCGGTCCAGGGGCGGAGAGGCAAGAAGAAGAGAGGGCATGTTGGAGTTCCCGCATGGAGAAAACAGTATTGTTGCTTTCGTGATTTTGAGAGGAGAAAGCAAGACGTCGCACTTCCGCTGCACGTTTCTTCGGGAGAAACGCTGGCAGGTAATTTGAAGAGCTCGAAATCTCAGCAAAGTGCTGACCCAATGAGTTAGAAATTGCGACGGGGTCCACTAAGGTATCATGCGCGACAGTGAGCCCAGAGACCGGGGAGAAACTAGGCGCGCCTGAGAACCGTCGAAGCCGACTCCAAACTTCCGAGGATGGAGTGAAGGTGTTAAATGAGCTAATAAAGAATTTCCAGCTTGCCTTCTTGCTATCGCGGATGACGCGACGGCATCGCGCACGGAGCTGCCTATAGCAGATACAGTTGGCCAAAGTAGGATGGTGACGGAAAATGCAAAGAGCACGTCGCCGCTCACGTATTGCGTCACGGCATGCCTCGTTCCACTAAGGAACTGGGGGGCGCCGGGGCAATTCGGAAGTGCGTGGTATTGAACGTTCCGCAGCTGTAAGAATAACGTCGGTAATATGTGTGACCTCATCGTCGACGCTGGGAAAGCGACGGTCATCGAATGTCGCTAGAGACGAAAAAAGTGTCCAATCGGCTTGGGCAAACTTCCAGCGTCGCGGGCGCATATATGGCAGTTGAGGCTGCAGTCTAAGGACACATGGAAAGTGGTCACTCGAGAGTGTATCATCAAGGTTGAACCATTCAAAGTGCCGAGCTAGCGGAACAGTACCGACCGCAAGGTCCAAATGAGATAAATTTGTCATGGAGGCAGACAAAAATGTGGGGACCCCAGTGTTGAGGCAAACTAGATCCGCTTGGTGGAAGACGTCTAGCAATAGGGAGCCACGTGGACAAGGATGTGGAGATCCCCAAAGCGGGTGGTGGGCATTGAAGTCCCCAACCAGCAAATAGGGGGGTGGAAGCTGACCAAGAAGATGAAGGAGATCAGCTCGTGCCATTGGTGTGGACGATGGAATGTATACAGTACAAAGAGAGAACGTGTATCCAGAAAGGGAAAGACGGACGGCGACAGCTTGGAAGGAACTGTTTAAGGGGATTGGGTGATAATGGAGAGTATCATGGAGAAGAATCATGAGTCCTCCATGGGCTGGAGTGCCTTCAATAGAGGGGAGGTCATATCGGACAGACTGAAAATGAGGGAGAACAAAGCAGTCATGGGGACGCAGCTTTGTTTCCTGAAGACAGAAGATGACCAGCGAGTAGGATCGTAAGAGGATCGACAATTCATCCCGATTGGCTCGAATGCCGCGGATATTCCAGTGGATAATGGACATAGGGTGAACAGAAAATGGAGGAATGTGACCAAGGGTGCTGTCAACTCAACGACTGCTCAGAGCTTGCGACCGACAGCATGGAATGGCAGTCAGCCGAAGGCAGAAGATCCTGATCCATAGATTGGTCAGGAGCAGCTCCTGCCACCAGCGATCGGCCGGTTGACCGGCCACCGGCAGTGCGCCTCGGCGACACAGAAGACGGCCAAGGGCGATATCCGCCAGGTGGTGCTGTAGATGGGACACGCCTTGGCGGAGGAGGAGAGGAACTGGGTTTCTTTGTAGCCTTCTTGGAAGTATGGAGTATAGATGAAGGAGGAACCAATGGTTGTGAAGTTGCGGTATGTAAAAACTCTTCACGAGTATGCTCTTTTTTCGAAGACTTCGTGTCTGACTTCTGGGCTCGAGATTTAGCAGAACCCAACGAAGGGTGAGCCATAGAGTGGACAGGCGAAAGTGGTGAGGTTGAACGGGCGATCTTTGCGCTGGCCGATCTGACGATCGTGGCACTAAAGGTGAGGTCGCAAGTCTGCGTGGCCGCCTCCTTTGTTGGCCGAGGAGAAGCAAGGACAGTGCTGTATTTTCCTGTCTGAGGCACGGTGGGCTGTCGACTGGCGAATAATTTTCGAGCAGCAAAGGTCGACACCTTTTCCTTCACTCTTATTTCCTGGATGAGCTTTTCGTCCTTAGAAACGGGGCAATCTCGAGAGGAAGCAGCGTGGTCAACCATACAGTTGATGCAGCGAGGGGATGGAGGTGGACAAGCACCCTCATGGGCATCCTTGCCACACGTAACACATTTGGCCGGATTGGAACAGTACTGGCTGGTGTGACTGAACCGCTGACATCGATAGCAATGCGTAGGGTTTGGGACGTAAGGGCGAACGGAAATTATCTCATAGCCTGCTTTGATTTTCGATGGGAGTTGAACTTTGTCAAATGTCAAGAAGACAGTGTGGGTTGGAATGATGTTTGTGTCAACCCTTTTCATAACTCTATGAACAGCCGTTACGTCCTGGTCAGACAGGTAGTGCTGAATTTCTTCGTCAGACAATCCATCGAGGGAGCGTGTATAAACGACTCCACGTGAGGAATTTAAGGTACGGTGCGGTTCCACCCGGACAGGGAAGGTGTGAAGCAGAGAAGTACGCAGCAATTTTTGTGCTTGGAGGGCACTGTTTGTTTCTAACAACAGGGTGACATTCCGTAATCTGGAACAAGACTTTACAGGACCTGCAATTGCGTCGACACCTTTCTGAATAATGAAAGGGTTGACCGTGGAGAAGTCGTGACCTTCGTCAGACCGAGAAACAACAAGGAACTGTGGCAACGATGGAAGAACTGTCTGTGGCTGAGACTCGGTGAACTTATGTTTGTGAGCAGACATAGTGGAAGGTGAGGAAACCATTGCGGAAGAATCCCCCATGATTACCGGCGTCTCCGATGGCGCGCTCCTCCCTTGTGGGGGCCCTCACTGAGGGCACTCCCGCCTTAGGTGATTGTTCACACCTCAGGTCACACCTCCCGACAAACGGACGGAGGGACCAATCGGCACATTCAGAAGGTATCAGCTCGGGTAATCACCCCTCCTTGGGCCTGGCCGTTACCAGGGGGTACGTACGTGTCCTACCTGTCTACCCGGGGCGGGGAATTACGCGTTACCCCGTCACCGGCTACACATGGAAGTGCGTGGGTCGGCCTTCAGACACGCACAGGGAGGAAAAAAGAGAAATGGAAAGGAAAGAGGAGGGGTCTCAAACGCCACAGCGGAGAAAAGGGCAAAGAGAAGAGGGAAGGCAAAGAGAAGAGGGAAGGAAAAGAGAAGAGGGAAGGAAAAGAGAAGAGGGAAGGAAAAGAGAAGGACAGAGGAAGGACGAAGACTTGCAAGTGTAGAAAGCAAGGAATTTGGAACAGTTTCGAGCATCCGTCTCCGGACGTAGGCACAAACCATACTCCCAGACGGGGAGAAAGGGAAGGAAAGAGCCAGAGGTGAGGGGGGTGGGCGAAGATGGGGGATGGGGAAGGATGCGGAAAGGGAAGGAATGCAGCCCGGAAAGGAAGGAAGGCCACATTAGCTCGGGGTCCCGTGTTCGCTACGCATGTATCCACAAAAGAGTTGTGGATCCCCTGGGGGAGTGAAATGCCCTGTAAGCACCTCATCCTCACAACTGGCTAGCCAGTGATGGCTGCTGCAGCTGGGTAGATGTGAAATAAACCTAAGCTCTGGAGGAAGATGTGGTTGAGCTTTCCAAGGACCAGGATCATACTGGGTGATCAGAGGAGTGCTGGTTGATCCTGCTTAACAGGTTTAGTGATGTCAGAGTATCAGATGGCATAAGAGACTTGTTTGGGGTGGGATACTGCCTGTCAATAAAGGTTCTGGTAATATTTCAACAATACCTGCATCCCACTGACGATGTGTTGTCCTTTGATGGGAAGGGTATAAGGAAGAGACTTTTTGACATGGAATAAGTGACTGCTGTCAGAGTGTTATGTTGATGGTCAGTATACTTGATATGGACAAACGTATTTATGGAATCGTCTGAGAGGTGGACATCAACATCTAGGAAGTTGGCTCAATGAGTTGAGAATGACTAGGTGAAATGGGTTTTGGAACTGATGTTCAGTTTGTGGAGGAAAGAGCTAAGGTCATTCTTGCTGTGAGTCCAGATCATGAAAATGTCATCAATGAATCTGGGGATTGGACAGGAAGGATTCCTCCAGATGGCCCATAATAAGTTGGCATAGGATGGTACCATGCGAGCACCTATGGCAGTTACGTTGACCTTTGTCAGTTACTTATCTGCCAAATATTAAAATTAGTCTTCTACTTTTAATGCCTCATTTCCTAATCTAATTCCTCATCATCTCTTGATTCAAATCTGTTAACGTTCACTTACCCGTTTTTTACTTTTACTCTGATGTTCACCTAATAACTCCTATTCAAGACACTATCCCTTTCATTCAATTGCTCTTCCAAGCTTTTTGCTGCCTCTGACAGAACTACAATGACATTGCAAAATTTTCAAGTATTTTTTCTCCTTCAACTAATTGTCTTTTCTAACTTCTCTTCGTTTTACATTACTGCATCCTGTATGTGCAGATTGATTAACTTAGGGTACAGGTTACAACCCTGTTTCAATCCCTTCTTAATTGTTGCTTCCCTTTCAAGCCCTTTGATTCAAATGACTAATCTGGTTTCCATACATGTGACTTAACCGTTCACTCCCTGTATCTTATTATTACAGTCAGAATTTCAAAGAGCAAGTCCCAGTCAATATGATCGCAAGCCTTTTTTTTTTTTAATCTACAAGTGATAAACATGGGTTTATCTTTCCTCAGTTTATCTTCTAAGATGAGTTATAAATTCTATATTGCTTTGCATGTTTCCATATTTCTCCAGAGTCCAAAACTGATCTTCCCTCATGTCAGCTCTTGCCAGCAGTTCCATTCTTCTATACACAATTTGTTTTAGCATTCTGCAACCGTGAATTCTGAAACTGATGGCTCAATCACACATGTTAGCACCTACTGGGCAGAACATATTTTGATTAATTTAGTACAACAAGTACATAATGAGGCAAGAAATTCATGAAGTGTGATAATAAACAAAGTAAATCATTTTCAGAGAAACAGATAGAAACATTTATTTAAAGTTTTTTAAATTTATTTATCTGCAAATGAATTTAACAAGAACTAACATCTTTTATGCATATGCATCTGAAACATACAATACTGAAAATACTCTGATTTCAACAAACAAAAGAAAGTTTTTGTAGTACACTAAGATATGATCCAGTTCTTTTTTAATGGATTTATGATATGTGCTCATTGAATGATATGATAAAGCATCTATGTTTCACTGAAAAGTGTTTAATGTGGTGATGTTAATAGTCTACACAACTCAATGGAATAAACGCACTGCCTATAGTGTTGTAATATTTGTGCAATTCTGATGGTGCAATACTGTAGTAACGATAAAGAGCATGATGTAAAAACAGAATGGTTGATAGCTTACATGTCCTTGTCACAGAGATACTCTGAATAGCCTTATGGTAGATGCCAACAAAGGAAACAAACTTAGATATTTTATAATAAATCATTATTTCACTTATTGTCTTTCACAGTGTCAATCCTTTATTTTAAGCCTAACGATTTCTGGATACAGGCGCTTGCTAAAAATCTTAATGCTCAAAGTGACAGCTTAAATTTTGCTGATTAGTTTTAAATGCTAACCATAAAATGATGATGAAACAATTCAGAAAGACAACATCTGAAACAAGTAAAATAAATTGAGGAATAACTGGTCATTATATCTCAAATTCCCAGGAGAACTAAGAAACATTCATCAGACAGCCCTAGCTTTTTATGTAGTTATTATAAAAAGAATCATATGGTAATTTCCTGGGTTATAGTCTTTGTGAGAATTTTCTGGAGCGATTAGAAAGTAGAAAATATTCTACACTAATTTACACAAATTTCTTAAATGAAATGAGCTTCACTGTATAAAAACCTCCAGAAATCATCTCTAATTACCTTCTAAGTTTACAACTTACTCATTTTCCTTTTAGAATGTGTTTTCATTCTACCATTGACCATTGAACATTTATTTTTTTATTTTCATGTAATGAATTCAGTCTAACTGAAATGCAATACTGTGACAATATGGACAGTATTTCACCAGAGAGATTACATTCCTAAAATAATCTGAAATATTCAAATTCTTTGATAAGAATCACTCAAAACCAGGTATTTGTGTCACATACAGTGTTTGCCAACAATTAAATGAAGTTAAACATGTGAAGTCATTACTTTATAATCTAAACATAACTTTTCAACATTCTAAAAGGTAAATAGTTACCTAGGGTTCATATGAAGTTCAGTAATGTATGAAAAGTCCACCTTCCAAAATGTGGATACCCCTTATTCTCCTTGCCACAAAGCAACCTGAGTGACAACAGTCTTTGAGCCTTACCATAACTTTAACAAAATATGTATTGCTTTCTGACAGTACAAGCAAGGTCCTAATGTGACTAACAACGTACTACTACTTCAAAGGAATGTGACATAAGCCAGTAACATTATAGTAATTCAAATAAATACAAAATGTGCATGTGCAGAAGAAAGTTTAAAAAAAAACATTAAAATTAAATTTCAAGGAAGTTATATGTTACACAAAACTCAGAAGTTTTGTACATGATAGGTATCAAACTGCTGTGAAATTTTCATTAGAATTACACCAAATTAAATAGCATTACTAATTTATATTTACTATGCTTACAATAACTGTGTTTATAAACTGTAGCAGTAATACCCAAATACAGGTTAATACATACACATAATTTATGATTTATGTAAAATTCTTTTATCCAACAAAATATTAAACTACCTTCGAGTAATACTCTCACACAAACACAAATATTTTGAAACCAATATTAATGATTATTAAAATTTTACTCACAGTACACAAACACACATTCTATGAAGTGTTTATTCTAGAGGAACAAGGTACATTTGAGCAATCAAGGTACTAATATTATGAACTGAGGGTTGCCATGCCAGTATTCAGCTTTGCCACACTTTATTCTACTGTTTGGCACAAACATCACTCACTGGAAAAGTGGTACAAAAATTTCTTCCTGAAGTAACAAATCTAACTAGAATCCCTTATAACAGCCAGAGCACAGGGTCGTTGAACTCAACTTTGTGCGTCTTATTGTAGATTAGTCATTCTTGGTGTGTCATTTCTTATGACAAAATAGCAAGAATACACCATTCAATTTATCACCAGTAAGGACAATTATAGCCACTGCCTTATATAAACATAGCAATTGTATCCATTTATTGTGGGATTGTTACAATGCATTTTTGACTAACAAACTAAATGCATTTAAGCTTCTTATATCCTGCTAAATATTTTATTGAAAAACAAGTAATGTTATTTCAGTAAAAATTTAAAGAACTGTATGGACATACAGTTAGTTGGCACTCCTTAGTGCCACTACAATTTTATGTCAACTTTAAAGAATATTCATAGTTCAGAGCAGAGCTATATATGATCAGTATAATATACACCGCCATTAAAAAACTAGCTTGACACACATCTCATAACAATAAAATGTTAACATGACCACAACATAAGCAGGATATAAACGACAAATCCTTCATGGGTTCATTGTTCATACCTGGACATAAAATAGCCACAAGAGTGAAGTGACTCTCTAATAGTTCTGAAAAGATATACTATGGTCTACAAAGACAAATAGGCATATTAAATATACACATCACTCTTAGTGTAACATGCAAGTAATACTGTAA
Organism: Schistocerca americana; assembly: GCF_021461395.2. Classification (NCBI taxonomy): domain Eukaryota; kingdom Metazoa; phylum Arthropoda; class Insecta; order Orthoptera; family Acrididae; genus Schistocerca; species Schistocerca americana. The sequence goes on from NC_060126.1 coordinate 257,313,295, forward strand.
TGTCAATACTGCCCGTAATACTGTAATGCCAGTTCTTACACTTACTAGTAAATGCTAGTACAATAGCACATTGTTTGCCTTTTAGCACCAAAAAAACTGCATTTGGAAATTAAATCACCAAATAAATGAAGCCTAGTTCAGAAGTATTAGTCACCAAATCTGTTTGTAGTGCATTTCCTCTTTTGTCTTAATCTTGCCTCACCAGGACAGCCATAGGTTTTAAAAGTGAGTGAGTGTCATTCGTATCATGAGGCTTAAGTGCCCTTCCATCAAAGAAAAATTTCTAGCAGTACCAGGAATGAAACCTGGACCCTTCATATAGCAGTCACACTGACAACTTAGCTATGGGGGTAGAATGTTTCTATTCTTTATATACACCTATTCTCAGTTTTTATCATTAAGGTGAAATGTGTTCTGTTCTTTTTATAGTTATTTACATTGTACTTTAAACAGATGTCTTATGTGACCAGACAAGAAGACCATAGGTAGCAAAACAAACACTAAGTTATATTTCAAACAATGGAAATTCCAGGTAGGTATATCAAAAATGTAGGAGAAGACAGATTGCTACTTATCGTAAAGAAGACACATCAAGTTGCAGACAGGCACAATTAAAAGACTCGCGTATAGTTTTTGGACACAGCCTTCATCATCTCAGGCCAGATGCTGGAATTGGTGGTCATGTGTGCATGATTGTGTATGTTAATGTTGTGTCTGTGTCTCTTTACTGATGAAGTCTGTGGCCGAAAGCTATTTGTGTCTTTTAATCATGCCTACCTGCAACTTGATGTGTCCTCTTTATGGTAAGTTATTATGTTTAATTTTTTTTCGTAATAGAAGAATTATCCACAATCAGCTGAGGAAGGAAATGAAGAATGGAAACAGTGCAGAACTGTATCAACAAAAAAACATCTGACAAAGATGAGGACAAGATGCAACGTCTTTCATTTGATCTTTCTTTCTTATTATAAAATCTTTTTAATTCATCACCATTCCCACCTTTGTTTCCTATCTTTTACATGACACTGATTTTGAAAGCATTTACTCTTGAGTGATTTGTCCAATGTAACATGGGGGATCAGTCATACTGCATAAAATCTTTAGCAAAAATGTTATTTCTATTGATTTAGGCTGTGCTGAATTCATATTCAAATACTATGTTCGTCCTTAATACAACCATATTATGATGATATATATGGTGACAAATTATGAGATTGTAAGCCACAGAATATTCTCCTGTTCTACAATCTTATAATCAATAAATATAATATTTTTACATTACAAACTAGAAAAGGTACCAGTTAATTTTGTATACTATAATAACAATGTGTTAGTTTGATAAGTTATAGTTGTAAAATATTTAAACAAATTATTTACACAAGAACAGAAAACATGTTAGAAGGCCAGTCGGGGTGGCCGAGCAGTTCTAGGCACTACAGTATGGAACCGCGTGACTGCTACAGTCGCAGATTCGAATCCTGCCTCGGGCATGGATGTGTGCGATGTCCTTAGGTTAGTTAGGTTTAAGTAGTTCTAAGTTCTAGGGGACTGATGACCACAGCAGTTGAGTAAGCAGTTAAGAACCATGTTAGAAGCTGACCTTAGGGAAGATCAGTTTGTGTTCCAGAGAAATGTGGGAACATATGATGCTATATTGATCCTATGTCTTATCTTAAAATATGAATACAGTAGAATGGAATGGATAGTGCCTCAATGACAGATGAGTATCAACAAAAGTGAAAAAATTCTAATGGAAAGTAGTGGTATTAAAAAAGCTGATTATGGGAGAAAGAGAGTAGGAAATGAGACACAAAGTACTAGCTGATTTTAGAAAAATAACTGCTAGCCAAAGTAGAGATTATATAAGATGCAGACTGGAAAGCATTTCTGAAAGAGAGGAATTTTTCAACACACAATACAAATTTAAGCGTCAGGAAGTCTTCACTGAAATTTGTCTACGTGTAGCCTTGCATGGAAGTGAAGCATTGATAACAAGCAGTTCAGGAAAGAAAAGACTAGACATTTTTGAAATGTTCTGTTATAGACGTTTGTTGAAAATTAGATGGGTAGATTGACTAACTAATAACAAGGTAATAAATGAAACTGTGGAGAGAAAAAATGTATGGCAAAAGCTCACTAAAATAGGGGATCAATTGACAGGGCTCATCCTGAGGCACCAAGAAGTCATCAATTTGGTAATGAAAGGAAGTGCACAAGGTAAAAATTGCAGAGGGAGGCCTACCATGAATACTGTCAGCAATTTGAAATGGGTGTAGGCTACAGAAAATATTCAGAGATGGAGAGGCTTGTACAGGATAGATCAATGTAGAGAGCTGTATCAAACCATTCTTTGGACTGAAGACTAGAACACCACCAAGAACCAAACAAATACTGTATCGTTTAAACACTGTCCTTTAATTTGCTTCTTTCTCTGCCGCTGAGTGTAGAGACCTAATGTATTAATTTATGAAACATTGCATTTATAGTCAAGTCAAAATGAAAAGGGATAATAAATAGATTAGGCTTTGGTCTTGCTCAAATTTTTCCCCATTTCATGAAGCAGTATTTGTAGCAGTGCCACAAAACTTAATAAGCCAATTTTTCAGAGCACTTTTACATGCACTGGCTATTAGTAATGATGGTAGGCATGGGTCTCCTGAATCCTGATTATCTTAACTCATTCTCTAAAGGTCTAAATATACAACAGCATGATAAAAAAAGAGTAGAATATTATCACATACATACCAGCAGTGTCAGAGACAAATGGGAATTTCATAGGTTAACAATTGCATAAAATTTTAGTACATACAATGTGATTCTTATTATCTTCTAAAATAATATCAGTCATTTTCATTATGGAAGTGTACTCCTAGATTATATTTCATAGAGAATATCTTTGGTCTTTATTTTAGAAACAATGTACACAAATTTCAATGAGGTATGAATCCTATTAAGTATTTACATCAACAGAATATTCAGGCAGTCTAAAATGGAAGACTAGGTGTAACATTCCACATAATTATGAATTATGGTACTTCTTATGAATGCTAAGAAAAAAGAATAGTCCACTTCAGTTACATTTGAAATACAAAAAAGTGATGGAATTGGAAATATTAAATGATACTGACAAAATACAAATGCACTAATTATCTGGTTTAAAGAGTTTTCTATAATGAACTACAGCAGCCATGTGGGCTGAATTCAAGAGAGATCTTAATTATAATTAATATTATAAAATCAATATGGTGAAATATAATGGCAGGAGTAAATATAACAACTTACCACATTGTTGAGGTGTTGAATCAGCAGTGCCCACACAAGCAAGACTGAAAATATTGGTAACCTTTTGGAAGACTATCTTTAGAGCTACTTAGCACAGAATAAACAATCACAAACACCTGCTTAGGGACATTGTCCTGGCTGAGACATTACCTGAGCTGCACCACACAGCCCAAGGAATCAGCCTCATGCTCTCCACCATTCACTTACTGAAGTTTCTGAATATATCAGAATAACTATTATCATTTAATTCCTTTTATTAATTAAGCAGTAGATGTGGCTGAATAGCCTTCTGCTTATAGGCCTCAATTCCTTCAGTAAATCCAACTGACACTTTTGGTGTCACATGCAAGGGCTCTAAGTGGTTTAGGATATAACCCACTACCTGCTTTTCGGCCTCCAAGTGCAAACTGAACACATTCTCAATAGGTATGTTCCTCAAAGCAGATTGTGAATGTCCTTCGTGTTTGGCTAACAAGGTTTGTCACAGTGTTGACAGGTAAATCTACACTCCTCACTTGCTATCAATTTATTCTTTTTCTCTTGATCTTATCCCAGAATTTTGAATCAATAATACTCCTAATCTGAACAGTACATTCGTTTTAATTTTTGAAACACTTACCTATTTTTCCATTATATTATTATGTGACTTATTTCTCGTATTGTGCCACTATATAACATAGCAACATTTTCGTTACTGTTTTGACTAACACTAACTTCCCCTGTCAATCCAATTTTGCTGTACATTTCAATGTTATTTTCTTTGTAATCATTAGCTTATGCCGAAGAAATACAGAATGTAAGGGGGAAAACGAGAATGAAAATGGTGTACTTATAATAGGTGTAATTCTAATGGCATAATTCTAACAGCATTCTGAAAATACCAATGGTGAAGATGAAGTTTGGAGGGAGTTAACTACTGTTATAGCACTGGCAAAAACTAACACTTACAAACAAAATTACATCATTAAAATGTACAATAAATTTAAATGAGAAAATGAGAGAAAACTAGGTTAGTCAAAGTAGCAAGGAATAGGGAACTATGTCATAAAGGCATGATATCTGACACAATTGTCCAACGTTTTTAATAAAAACCCAAAGCAAACACAGGCTTTTAAATCAGAGGTGCCACTAATTCAGAATAATGTCAATTTCAGGAGTAAAAGGAGTAACTTTTTAGCATCCAGGGCATATGGACCTAGGCACCAAGTATGTGACAAATACAAGGAATTTTGCAGTTTGATTTAAGGAACATGCCAACAAAAACAAGAATGTGTTCAGTTTGCACTAGAGGCTGGAAAGCATGTAACAGTTGACATCCAAAGCAATCTAAATATCTTACATATGGTGGCAAAAAGATATTTGTTGAACCTACTGAAGGAAATGGAAACCTAAAACCACAGGAATATACAGCCACATGTAATAAACAAAATTAATTTAATCATTCCAGTTATTGTGACATTCAGAAAGGTAGGTAGGTTGGTTGGTTGGTTGGTTGGGGGAATAAACAGTGAGGTCATCAGCCCAAATAGAGGTCACCTGGAGTTACTGACATCAGCCAACCGAAGTATGTAGGAGTGAGAACATTCTGGCACTGAAACCAATACTGATGCTAGAGCTGAGAAATAATTTAAAGTGAGATAGAAGTATTACAGTCAGGCCAGTATGAAGATCAAAGAGCAGATGAGGGATCCCCGCGCCACAAAAAAAAAAAAAAAAAAAAAACACAAATCCAATTAAGGACAAAGACAGTTATAGAGAAAAGAAGGCCTTCTAGGCATGAGATTCATAAAAGTAAAAGTGACAAGTCAGAAAGCAGGGACCTGCAGCTGGATGCTCCAGCATGCAGCAGGAACTGGGAGCCTGTAACCAATCACTTCAGCCGTGGGCAATATTACGAACGTGTGGTGCAGCTCTGGCAACATAACAATTAAACAGTTTTGAAGAAAACAACAACACTATCAATCTCCAAGAAGATCTTCTCTGACAGCCAATTTCCTTGTTGATGTTTAATACTTTTTAATTTATCCTATCGCAGCATTTTTCACAGTGAAATTTAACGATTTTATGTATATAACTTTCCCCACTTGCTATAACTTGGATGAATGTTGTCATCAGAAACTCTCTACTGCATATATACAGTTTAAATATGTCAGATTAATTTAACATATAACATAGGTCATTTTCATATTCATTTCTCTATACGGTAATGATTTTACAACCATATACTTGTTTTAACCATATGATAAGGACAATTTTGTGAGCTTGCCAGCAATGCCGCCTATAAGTGGCAACTACTTGTTTTTAAAACACACACATGCTATCACATGGCACTTGCTTATAGCATGGATGCAACCTATTCTTAGAAACACAAACCACACATATGTTACTTACTGGCAGATTAAAACTGTGTACCGGACCAAGACCCTAACTCAGGACCTTTGCTTTTCACAAGCAAGTGCTCTACTTGCCTGTGAAAGGCAAACGTCTCGAGTTCAAGTCTCGATCCAGCACACGGTTTTAATCTGCCAGGAAGTTTCACATCAGTGCACACTCAGCTGCAGAGTAAAAATTTTGTTCTGGTAAAACATATGATGTACTGTAGTTTGTACTAATGTTCTGGTTTTCATTTAATATTTTAAAAGAAGATGATGTCAGTATCTACAACTAGTTATTACCAAAATTAAATTTGCAATCTTGATGGAACATTGTAACAGAAAGTGCAAACAGTGATCAGGGACTCTTATTCATGTCTTCAACTGTTATGGGTTGTATTTGTGGGAGCAGCTGATAGGGTAAAAAAGGTGGGTGGGAGGAGAGAGAATCCACTGACATCAAAGTTTTCTGGCCACTTTCCCCCACCCATTGCTACCCTGTCCCCATTTCATTCAGTCCATTCTCTCAGTTTCCTTTCCAGTCTATCTCCTGTCCAGTCTGCTGCTCACCGTAATTGTGTACAGCTTGCCCTGCCTGATCCACAGCAAACTTTCTATTCGGTGCACTTGCTGCTTCTCCCCCTGAGCTGCCAACCACCAATCCTACCAACCCTCCAAACCCCCTCCTCACCAGCTTTCTCCTCAACCACTCCACCCAACAATCCCTCACACCATTTGATCTGCAGTGACAGAACAATGTATCCACCTCAGGCTACGTAATCATGCAGGTGTATGCATGAATGTGTGTATATATGCAGTTGTGCTACAGTAGTTAGCTCAAGATGAGAACGATGACAGTCATCTTCATCCAATGTTTAGCAACATTTTAAATACTGTTTTATGAATCTACTAATGACTCAACACCTCAATTATACAGTTCATTGTTACCTTTACTTTCTTTCGTGTCTCTCGTGATTTATATACAATCAAATTATTAAAAGAGGGGGGGGGGGGGGGGGGGAGGGGGAAGTTAACCAAGGCAAATGTGCAACTTACATTGCAGAAAAATAGTTTAGATATTTCTAAATGACTACATTAGTTTTAAAAAAGCTGACTGTTCTAACATAAAGCCTGATAAAGTTCAGTTTTTAAAAAGCGCATATTAAGCTGAAGACCACAAAACCTTGACTGATAAGGTGTGACACACAGATGCACATCTGGAGACATATGGAACAGCCACACAAAAACACCGCCAACCTCAGCCTCAATGAAGCTTAGAGGGCCTACCTAACTGCATACAAAACAAGCTATTTAACACCCCCTTACAAATAGTGTTCCACAAGAGGACACTGAGAGGCAAGGGACTTAAGAGAGTTGAATAAATACTTCAATGAGTCTCTACCACATCAGATTCATATGCAATCTCAAGCTATTAGATGCTTCCTTCATTGTTACCATTAAGAGAGAGAAGAGATAGAACTATGTCATGGAGACATTACAAAGCTGTGCAATGGCCAAACATCTGCAAATAATACAATCAACATTAAGGCCTCAAAGAATAGACTAAATAATCACTGACAACACAAACAAATGAGAGCTTCATTAATAATAAACCATTGGGAGATTTAGCACAGGCTAATCCAGTGTCAAGTGTGATCAATAAGATAACCAGTTTTGTGAGAAGAAATTGTTACAGTGATCCAAGTGAAAGAAATGAATGTGGTTCAAAATAATGTTTCTGCTCAAGTGGTATCAAAATAAGACACCTGGCTACAAAAACACTGATACCGTATAACAAATTTTGACCGTTCACGCATTAACACATTAGCATCTGCACAATCCTTTATTTGTACCTATCACACAAACTGCCTCATGGGAACTTTAATTCAAGTAAAGGAAGAGGAATTTCTCTACAGAAATTACAGCATCCGAGTCTCTTGGTATTCCTCTAATGCTGAATCTCTCAAAGAATTCAGTTAGGATGACCAGATTGGTAGCAGTAATGGTGTATGCCACTGATATTTATAAGCATTTTGAAACTTTAACTGAACTGAAACACATTTTTGTTGTTACACAGTTATCTACAAAATAAGAGATTTTTATTTAAATTCTTATGAGTAGGCTACAGGAAAAATGTAATTATCCAAATTCCAAGAAAGCAAGTGCCGACAGGCATAAATAGTTCACATAAGACAAATAATGACATTTAAGTCATGCAATGTTATACAGAATTTTTGAATGATAATTCTGAATCTCTCCAAACTTAATGGAGTTTTTAAAATGAAGCACACAAAATATAGCACTCACGTTTTCTGTGGCTTACAGAATGTACATAAATGTATACAGAAAATGGACTACCTGTCTTCTTGGAATTATTTGTAATGATAGAACCATGGCAAACTATTGTTTACCATTCCTTGAAATTCCATATCACATCAAAAACATGTCATAGCAAAAACATGAAAATACATACATCAAATACCTTATGATTTTTAAGACATTTGTGATGTAGTTGTAAATACGAATAATATTGAAACAAAATAAATATATCTAAGCTATTGCACTTCACACTTAAAGAAACAATTTTTTTATTGGTTTTGTCATCATTATAGAAAGAATAAGTGAACCAGCTGGCTCAAGATATGTATCACATATTTTCACTTCCTACACACTCATCATAGGTATGGCTGTGTAGTGTTTGTAATCTGCAGAGTATTCAATAAAATTTGCAATGCTGCAGATGTCTATGAATAGTCATATAAAACAATAATAGTTACAAAATGTAAATGTTTTCTAATAATGTGCCATTAATTTTTACAGTCTTCAAAATTCAGATCTGGAAAACTCCCCTCACCAAGTTGACAGTCTTCATGAATTTGTAAATACGAAATTTATCAATGGAGAACATGGCAACCCTCACGTGGAAGATGTTACATCATTTGAAAAAGGTTCTTTCATGTCATAAAAAAATAAGAAAGAAGTATAGAATTACAGTTTCAGTTATTTTGCTGACTCTTGATTATACGCTCACGAAGCGAACCAAACCTACCCTGTACCTGACGCAGCTGCAATCTAAGAGAATCAGACAACTGCTTCTGTAGCTGCTGCACTTCTGATATTTCTCTTCTCAGATTCTCATACTCCTCCTTCACCTGGTTAACACCTCGTAGAAGTGATATCACTGAAACCTTTTGGAACAACAGAATGACTTTATACAACAGGAATTAAGTGTCTCAAATCAAAAAGCACCCACTATAACATGAGAAATTTATTTCTATACACAAAGGCACACTGACCTGTAACTTAAATTGCAACAAAATAATGACTAACAATTCAAGGCAAATAGTTGTAGGCATAATAAAAAAGAAGTTAGACATAACACATAACTTACCTAATACATAAATGATTCATCAACAAAAATATAAACAACATTATTTGTCAAGAAAATGTAAACTAGACAAAAATAGAAAAGTTATGTTATTTTTGCTGAGGATTATCCAAGTGGAACACATCTCAAAATGTAAAAACCAATGAAAACTTTTCATCTGCTAGAAAGGTTATCACAGATGTTTTCCGGAATGTAAAGGGGATTCTTCGTATTGATTATCTTGCAAAGGTAAAAACAATGTCTGGTCAACACGACAAGTCTTCTGAACCGGGTGGATTTAAAAATACCACACTGAGTGTTGCATATGTCAAAATACATAAATACTCTTCCATGAGAACAATGCACATGCCACAAAGGTGTTTTTGTAATGGGAACACTGGAGAATTTGAAACATTTATTGTTAGAGCATCCAAACTATTAACCAGATTTAACACCCTTTGAATTCCACCTGACCACATACCTAAATATATCTATTGCTAGTGAATGTTTTGATGACAATGAAGTCCTACCAGGTGCAGATGCACATCTTGCTAAACTCTCAAAACTACACATCAGGGGTGGAATATAAGGACTAGAAAAAAACGGACGATGTTCACAGAGTTATTGACTATGTTAAAAACCAGTGCATTTTAACTTAAAAAACAGTTTTCCATCAATGGATCAAAAACATTTCACCTTGCTCTTAACTATCATGAAATTCCTAAGGAATCACTGTTATGGGAACAAAATGCTCCTACCACAACTCCGCTTTGTCAACCACAGGGCAATATGGTTGAAAAATTTGGGCAATGGGAAAAAACTGTACATAAGATTGCACTGCACAATTGGTATTTTGCAAAATTTTATAAAACTGAGTCACAACCCCCACACAAATGTTGTATATATAACAGAGGAAAACATTCCACGTGGGAAAAATATATCTAAAGACAAAGATGATGTGACTTACCAAACGAAAGTGCTGGCATGTCGATAGACACACAAACAAACACAACCATATACACAAAATTCAAGCTTTCGCAACCAACGGTTGCTTCGTCAGGAAAGAGGGAAGGAGAAGGAAAGACGAAAGGATGTGGGTTTTAAGGGTGAGGGTAAGGAGTCATTCCAATCCTGGGAGCAGAAAGACTTCTTCTTCTTCTTCAGTAGCTCTACAGCCCTTGGTGAGCCTTGGCTTCTTCAACAATCTTCCTCCACACTTCTCGATTATTTGCTGCTCTTTTCCACCCCCGGACTCCCATATTGGTGATATCCATTATTACCTCATCGATCCATTTTCTTCTAGGTCTCCCTTTTCGCCTAACTGAAAGGATCATATCTTTCATCATTTTCTTTGGAATTCTATCCTCTGCCATTCTCTCCAAGTGTCCTAGCCATCGTATTCGCTGTGATTTCACAAATTTTACTATGTCCCTGCCTTGTATTAACTCTTGTAATTCGGCATTGTAGCGTATTCTCCAGCCTTCTTCTTCCCTTATTGGCCCATAGATTTTGCGTAATATTTTCCGCTCAATGCTTCTTAGAGCATTTTTATCGTGTTCTGTCAACGTCCATACCTCTGAGCCGTATGTGATAACTGGGCGGACTAGGGAATTATATATTAGCAGTTTAGTTTTTCTTGTAACAAGGCTATTTTTGAAAAGCTGCATATTTGCAAAGTAAGCTCTGTTTCCTGCTTGTATTTTTTCCAATACTGTTATCATTTGTTATTAGGGCTCCCAAGTAATTAAAAGAGGACACTCCATTGAAACATTTCCCATTGATGTTTAGGTTTTTAGGGGTTCTTCTGGCCTCAGATTGTGACATTACCATATATTTTGTTTTGTTTTCATTTACTATGAGGCCAATTTTTAAGGCTTCTGTTTCCATTGCCCGGTATGTTTCTAGGAGTGTATTGGTATTTCTTCCTACTATAGCAATGTCATCAGCGTATGCACATATCTGGCTAGTTTTCATAAATATGGTGCCTCTTTTGTTGATTTTATTTACTGCACTATCCAGGGCTATGTTGAATAGGACAGTGGAGAGACTATCCCCTTGCTTCACACCTTTATTAAAGTCAAAGCTATCACTTGTTCTGCTAAGGACCTTTACTTTTGCTCTTGTCTCTGTCATTGTCATTCTGATTAGTCTTATTAATTTAGCACATATTCCAACTTCTTTCAGTACTCTGTATAGTTCTTGCCGATTTATGCTGTCAAAGGCTTGTTTGAAATCGATGAATAAGAAATGCAGATCTATATCATATTCATAGAACTTTTCCATCATTTGTCTTATCACAAATATTTGATCAGTTGTTCCTCTGCCTGGTCGAAAGCCACACTGATATTCCTCTAGTATGCCTTCTGCACACTTCTGTATCCTTTCGTCTAATATACTTGTGAAGATCTTATAAGCTGTACTTAGGAGTGTTACACCTCTATAGTTTTCACATGCTGTTCTGTCCCCTTTCTTATAAATGGGGACTATTATTCCAATTTTCCAATTATCTGGCATAGTTTCTGTTTCCCATATATCTGATATTAGTGTGTGCAGTTCCTTTATTACAGCCTCACCACCAGTTTTTATTAATTCAGCAATTATGCTGTCTTCCCCAGGGGCTCGATTGTTTTTTGACTTGTGCACAGCCAGGGAGACCTCTTGTAGTGTTGGCTTTCTTGCCTCATTGGTTTCATTGTCTACTTCCAGCTCCACTCTTCCCTCCTGTGCAGAGGTCTCTTCATCTTCTAGGCTGGTGCTTAGTGTATCTTTGAAATACTCTGCCCATCTTCCCACTATCTGTTCTTCCTCCCTTATCATTTTCCCATCTTTACTGGAGCAGGCCGTTGTTTTTGGTTGGAATCTATTCTTCATTTCGCCTATGGCATGATAGAACTTTCTTATTTCACTCTGTTCCTTTAGTTCTTCTAGTTCTTGAAATTTCTTCTTATTCCACTCTCTTTTCTTTCTCTTGCACAGTCTGTTAGCTCTTCTCCTTAATTCTCTATATTGTTCCACATTATTTCTGGTTTCTCTCTGTAGCACTTTTGTTCTTGCCCTGTTCTTTTCCTATATTGCTGACCTGCAATCTTCATCAAACCATTCCTGGGTTGTTCTGTTCCTTCTTATGCCTATTATTTCCTCTGCAGCATCCTTAATGGCTTTTTCAAACCTGTTCCACCTTTCATCTACTCCTACTGTGGTCTCTTCATTGCTCAACTTTCTGCTTAGTGTTACTTGGTATTTTTTTACTTCATCAGGGATGTTCAGTTTGTCTGTATTCCATTTCACCATCTTTCCCATTCTGTTGCCCTTTGTTAGTGACAGTTTCTCTCTGAAGACTGATTTTATCAAAAAGTGGTCTGAATCACAGTTTGGTCCTCTGCAGCTCCGTGGAGTGGCGTGCAATCACTAAAATATGATCAATCTGATTGACTACTCCATTGGCTGCAGACTTCCAAGTACCCAGATGGATCCTTTTATGTGGAAAGCAGGTACTTTTAATAATCATATTATTCCTTGCTGCGAATTGGCATAGTAAGTCTCCATTCTCATTGTTTTCTTCATGTAGTGAATATTTTCCAGAAACTCCATACGGATGTTCATTCCTCCCTATTTTTGCATTAAAATCTCCTATTACTAGCATCAGGTCATATTTAGGTACTGCACAGCATACTTTTTCCAAGTCTTCGTAGAACTGTTCTTTAATTATATCCTCTTTTTCCTCTGTTGGTGCATGTGCATTACCTATTGATATATTCCTAAATTTACCTTTTAGTCTGAGTCTGCACATCCTTTTATTTATAGGTTCAAATTCTAGAAGGCTTTTCCTAACTTCCCTAGTTATTATAAACCCTGTTCCAAGTTTGCCTGTTCTTTCTTCTGGTCCACTATATACCATTGAGTACTCAGGTTTATCTATCTGCCCATTCCCCTGCCATCTTATTTCCAGTAGCCCTACAATATCATACTTGAATTTTAAAATTTCATTGGCTATTTCTTTCATTTTTCCAGGCTGAAGCATTGTCCTCACATTCCACGATGCTACTGTTAGATCCTTTATCCGTTTCCTTTGCCGGGGTCATGATACATGCTTTCCATCCAGTTTCCGAGGCTTCTGTTGAATTTCCGTAATATTCTTTTTTTTACAGTATGGGGTTATTAGCCCCATACCCAACCCCCAACCTGGAGGACCAGGATTTGTATGAGGTTTACTCCTCTAGGGAAGCTGGCTTCACTACGCCTCTAGAGCCCTCCCTGCCCTATGTTGTGGGACACACTTTGTCTGGCTCCTCTGTCGAGACCAGTCCGGCTTGGAAGACCCTGCCAGTAGCTATGCTACCACCGGCATAGCTCTCGACTTCACCGAAGCACGCAAACCCTCCCGCCCGGCACTGAAGGTGCCTACTATAAGGCGGTGTCCCCTGGGAGGGGCAGAAAGACTTACCTTAGGGGGAAAAAAGGACAGGTATACACTCGCACGCGCGCGCGCACAACACACACACACACACACACACACACACACACACACACACACACACACACACAAGCAGACATTTGTAAAGGCAAAGAGTTTGGGCAGAGGTGTCAGTCGAGGCGGAAGTACAGAGGCAAAGATCTTGTTGAATGACAGGTGAGGTATGAGCGGCGGCAACCTGAAATTAGCGGAGGTTGAGGCCTGGTGGGTAACGAGAAGAGAGGATATACTGAAGGGCAAGTTCCCATCTCCGGAGTTCTGACAGGTTGGTGTTAGTGGGAAGTAACCAGATAACCCGGACGGTGTAACACTGTGCCAAGATGTGCTGGCCGTGCACCAAGGCATGTTTAGCCACAGTGTGATCTTCATTACCAACAAACACTGTCTGCCTGTGTCCATTCATGCGAATGGACAGTTTGTTGCTGGTCATTCCCACATAGAAAGCTTCACAGTGTAGGCAGGTCAGTTGGTAAATCACGTGGGTGCTTTCACACGTGGCTCTGCCTTTGATCGTGTACACCTTCCGGGTTACAATACTGAAGTAGGTGGTGGTGGGAGGGTGCATGGGACAGGTTTTACACCAGCGGCGGTTACAAGGGTAGGAGCCAGAGGGTAGGGAAGGTGGTTTGGGGATTTCATAGGGATGAACCAAGATGTTACGAAGATTAGGTGGATGGCGGAAAGACACTCTTGGTGGAGTGGGGAGGATTTCATGAAGGATGGATCTCATTTCGAGGCAGGATTTGAGGAAGTCGTATCCCTGCTGGAGAGCCACATTCAGAGTCTGATCCAGTCCCGGACAGTATCCTGTCACAAGTGGGCCACTTTTGGGGTTCTTCTGTGGGAGGTTCTGGGTTTGAGGGGATGAGGAGGTGGCTCTGGTAATTTGCTTCTGTACCAGGTTGGGAGGGTAGTTGCGGGATGCGAAAGCTGTTTTCAGGTTGTTGGTGTAATGGTTCAGGGATTCCGGAATGGAGCAGATTCGTTTGCCACGAAGACCTAGGCTGTAGGGAAGGGACCGTTTGATGTGGAATGGGTGGCAGCTGTCATAATGGAGGTACTGTTGCTTGTTGGTGGGTTTGATGTGGACGGACATGTGAAGCTGGCCATTGGGCAGATGGAGGTCAACGTCACAGGAAGTGGCATGGGATTTGGAGTAGGACCAGGTGAATCTGATGGAACCAAAGGAGTTGAGGTTGGAGAGGAAATTCTGGAGTTCTTCTTCACTGTGAGTCCAGATCATGAAGATGTCATCAATAAATCTGTACCAAACTTTGGGTTGGCAGGCCTGGGTAACCAAGAAGGCTTCTTCTAAGCGACCCACAAATAGGTTGGCGTACAAGGGGCCATCCTGGTACCCATGGCTGTTCCCTTTAATTGTTGGTATGTCTAGCCTTTGCAAGTGAAGAAGTTGTGAGTCACGATGAAGCTGGCGAAGGTAATGAGGAAAGAGGTTTTAGGTAGGGTGGCAGGTGATCGGCGTGAAAGGAAATGCTCCATTGCAGCGAGGCCCTGGACGTGCGGAATATTTGTGTATAAGGAAGTGGCATCAATGGTTACAAGGATGGTTTCCGGGGGTAACAGATTGGGTACGGATTCCAGGCATTCGAGAAAGTGGTTGGTGTCTTTGATGAAGGATGGGAGACTGCATGTAATGGGTTGAAGGTGTTGATCTACGTAGGCAGAGATACGTTCTGTGGGGGCTTGGTAACCAGCTACAATGGGGTGGCCAGGCTGATTGGGTTTGTGAATTTTAGGCAGAAGGTAGAAGGTAGGGGTGCGGGGCGTCGGTGGGGTCAGGAGGTTGATGGAGTCAGGTGAAAGGTTTTGTAGGGGGCCTAAGGTTCTGAGGATTCCTTGAAGCTCCGCCTGGACATCAGGAATGGGATTACCTTGGCAAACTTTGTATGTAGTGTTGTCAGAAAGCTGACGCAGTACCTCAGCCACATACTCCCGACGATCAAGTACCACGGTCGTGGAACCCTTGTCCGCCGGAAGAATGACGATGGGTCAGTCAGCCTTCAGATCACGGATAGCCTGGGCTTCAGTAGTGGTGATGTTGGGAGTAGGATTAAGGTTTTTTAAGAAGGATTGAGAGGCAAGGCTGGAAGTGAGAAATTCCTAGAAGGTTTGGAGAGGGTGATTTTGAGGAAGAGGAGGTGCGTCCCGCTGTGACGGAGGACAGAACTGTTCCAGGCAGGGTTCAATTTGGATAGTGTCTTGGGGAGTTGGATCATTAGGAGTAGGATTAGGATCATTTTTCTTTATGCCAAAGTGATATTTCCAGCAGAGCATACGAGCGGATCAGACTCTGAATGTGGCTCTCCAGCAGGGATAAGACATCCTCAAATCCTGCCTCGAAATGAGATCCATCCTTCATGAAATCCTCCCCACTCCACCAAGAGTGTCTTTCCGCCATCCACCTAACCTTCGTAACATCTTGGTTCATCCCTATGAAATCCCCAAACCACCTTCCCTACCCTCTGGCTCCTACCCTTGTAGCCGCTGCCGGTGTAAAACCTGTCCCATGCACCCTCCCACCACCACCTACTTCAGTATTGTGACCCGGAAGGTGTACACGATCAAAGGCAGAGCCACGTGTGAAAGCACCCACATGATTTACCAACTGACCTGCCTACACTGTGAAGCTTTCTATGTGGGAATGACCAGCAACAAACTGTCCATTCGCATGAATGGTCACAGGCAGACAGTGTTTGTTGGTAATGAGGATCACCCTGTGGCTAAACATGCCTTGGTGCACGGCCAGCACATCTTGGCACAGTGTTACACTGTCCGGGTTATCTGGTTACTTCCCACTAAAACCAACCTGTCAGAACTCCGGAGTTGGGAACTTGCCCTTCAGTATATCCTCTCTTCTCGTTACCCACCAGGCCTCAACCTCCGCTAATTTCAAGTTGCCGCTGCTCATACTTCACCTGTCATTCAACAAGATCTTTGCCTCTGCACTTCCGCCTCGACTGACATCTCTGCCCAAACTCTTTGCCTTTACAAATGTCTGCTTGTGTCTGTGTATGTGCAGATGGATGTGTGTGTGTGTGTGTGTGTGTGTGTGTGTGTGTGTGTGTGTGTGTGTGTGCGTGCGTGGGTGTGTGCGTGCGTGGGTGTGGGTGTGCGTGCGTGCGCGCGCAAGTGTATACCTGTCCTTTTTCCCCCCTAAGGTAAGTCTTTCTGCTCCCGGGACTGGACTGACTCCTTACCCTCTCCCTTAAAACCCACATCCTTTCGTCTTTCCTTCTCCTTCCCTCTTTCCTGACGAAGCAACCGTTGGTTGTGAAAGCTTGAATTTTGTGTATATGGTTGTGTTTGTTTGTGTGTGTATCGACGTGCCAGCGCTTTCGTTTGGAAAGTCACATCATTTTTGTTTTTATATATCACAAATGAGGTAAATATATATCACTCACACAAGATAGATAATTATCGAATGTAATTAAAACTTTCAACATATGTTCTATCCATTTTTTAGAAAAATGAATAATTCCAAATGCAAATAACATTATAATCAATTTCTTGTAAAATTATTACAAATTTTATAGCTATTATATCACACTTCTGGTACAGCTAGCAGCATTATTGAATGCAGATTGTAAAGCTTAGTATGAGTCCACAGTGTCCTCCGTAATCACAGAAATTTTTCCACTGTGTCAACTATGCTCACAAACACTAGGATTCTCACTTCAACTGTACCAGCTGGTATGTTTACATGCAACATTATTAAGCTAGATCACACTTGTGTTTGCTGCAGAAGCAGGTTTCTCTTATTTATAACATTTTCTGTCAGTGTAATGTGCTCCTCAAGCTATAGCAGGCAATAAAAACTTTTTCACGATAAACTTGAACAGTATGAGTATGCCAGTTCATGCAAAGGAGGCTTTAAAGGGCAGGGCACTACCATGAGTTGGAGCAAATATTTTAAAAGTATGAGGAAATACTTATTTTTCTTAAAACAGAGAGAAATGGCAATGTCATTAACACAATGGATTTGCATTTAAGAAGAGTGATAACAGCCTGGGCTAAGCATCAATAAATTTTCTATCATACCTAAATCTGCTGAAAAAGACTATGGCAGATTTACATCAACATCTTTGCTCACTCAAAACTTGTGTGCAATTATATTATTGTCAACATGATGTGAAACTATAATCTTCCTTAGAACTGTACTTACTTCCATTTAGATGAAATCAGATTTAATTCTATGGTGAATTCAGCTTGCAAGCACATATTGAGTTCTGTTGGTAGTGAGCTTTCTACACTTCCATGAGCAATCTCACTGGTTACTCAGGCACAATCTTCAAGTGAGCAAAATTTTCTTGTCCTCTCATGATCAAGAGCTTGGTAGTAGTCCTCATGGTGAAAGGAGAGTCCTTACAGATTAAGTGGGCTTGGCATCACTGTTTCACATGCCTGCCATTACCACTCACAAAATGTGATTTTGTTTTTCTTTCTATAACAAGTCAGTTTTGGCACAGCTTTACAGGCACTTATGTCAGTCACCTGGCATCAATACTGCCAGCATCTTTTTGCACTTGGCAGCTGAAAGCTGGCAACAAAGTTGTCAGTGTCAAGGATCTTATTTTGCCATATGGAGTTATAGACTCAGCTAATAAGGCCTTGTTGGTGCCAGATACACACCTGACTACATCATTGTTACATATACTAATGTAACTGGTAGGTGAATAACACTCACCTTAGAGACAGTTCGAATTACATTTCAGCGATCACCATGCAGGAAAAAGCATTTGACAATACATAAACTTTGCATTAGCATTTAGGGATGCACACAGATGATACTCATCAATAACAATCATTGCCTGTACACCCATCCTGTATTCCAGTCATTTCACTTTTATGAGCAATTTCACATGTGTGGGGACAAAACATCATATACAGGCACATGTACCGCCAGCTTCTAATGTCAGTATTAACAACTCAAAAGCTAAAGAATCAATGGCTCCGGCTTACAATGACTTCTCAACTCAAGCGTAACATCTAAACCAAGGCACTAGTCATATGGTGCGATTAACTTTTGTGTTTGTGTGTTACTTGGGATTGTAACCAGTAAGTGGCAACCATCTCCACCTGTCCATTACTGTGAAAATGTGCAGTGGTCAGCAGTTATTTGAGTAGCAGGGAAGATAGAATTTGGGGGGGGGGGGGGGGGGGGGGGGGAAGTGTGGACTGTAGGATGGAAAATAACATCTCCCAATACAAAAGTGACACAAAATGTGTTGAGTGACCCCAGTTCTTAATTTCTACCTTTCTACCCAATTTATGCAGTATTTGAAGATTTGCCTCCCAGGACATTGTGCACATCAGTTTCTGCATCTTACAAACAGTGTCAATCCACAAAAAAGGTCATTGACAGCTGAACACATTTTCTGCAGTTGTCCTGGAAAGTGTCCAAATATTAATCCTCTTGGTGGCATGTGTTTTCTTTCCTGTGAATTCAATAGCTCTTGTAGTGATTAAGTGCAGGCACTGGTGCCAATCCCAGTTGGCAGGCTTCTACGACATAAAAAAGTTGATACCATTATATGAAATTTCTCAGGGTGTTTCACAATCCATGTTAAACACTTATAGAGGTTTTAGAATGGACTTGATAGATCAAGTTTTACATAGGAACCCATGTCCAGAAATGTCACCCAACTACGCTACAGAGTGTCAAATTTATAGGTGCCTGTAAATCACTGTATAGACAGGGTGATTCCATGATGGAGTTATAAATTTTCAAGGATGATGGAGACAGGTTAATGTAAGAATCTGAGGTAAGGGTCTCTGGTTTTGAAATGAACAAGTTGAAAGTTACAAGTGGAAATCATTCTGATACCTCTGACAGTGGAATACATGTACCAGTACTGTTGTTGCTAACATTGCAGGGTAGGCAACATTCCGAGGTGGTAGCATGGACTAAAACAAGGAAAAATGTCCAGTAAACATGGGCTCTAAAATGCATAGCTTAACGGCTATGAGCACTTGTTCAATAGACGAGATGTGTTTCACACTAATGAAGATGAACAAGTGCGCATAACTACCCAGGTATGCATTTTAGAGCCCATGTTTACTAGACTTTTTTTCTTGTTTTGGTCCATGCTACCACCTCAGAATGTTGCCTACCCTACAATTGTAGCAACAACAGCACCCGTACATGCATTCCACTGTCCGAGGTATCAGAATGATTTTCGCTTATAACTTTCAACTCTTTCGCTTCTGATCCAGGGACCCTTACCTCAGAATGATACATTTATCCATCTCCATCATCCTTGAAAGTTTGTAACATCACCACAGAATCACTCTGCATATACATACATTGACAGGTGTCGGCATCTACAACTTTAACACTCTGAAGTGTCATTACACAATGCTACTGGATATGGGCTTGTATGTAAAACTTGATCCATTAAGTCCCCTCTAAAGCCTCTAGATGTGCCTCACGTGAATTGTGAAACACACTGCATGTTGAAAAGTATCTCAATGATCGCTTATCCCTTCCTATACATGTTACCAAATAAATGTTTGCTTTCTAGTAACAGCTCTATGGAACTTATTTTCCGGTTAAACCCCATATTCAGGCAGAAAGAAGGAAGCTGGGAAAATAACTGAATCACTGACAAGCATATGCATTGAGAAAGTAATGAAGTGGGGGGAAAACTGTTAGGAATGGTAATTCTTAGGGAAATGGGTGTCAGTGTTGTTGCTTGCTGGTGGCATTTTAATTCTTCATAAAATTAAAGAAAATCTGAAAATATTAAACCGAATGTAGGAACAACTCAATGAAGAGTATAGTGACAAACATGGAAGAAATGTGTAAGCAACATAAATTTTTTGAAATATCATCATCTCAAATACTGAACATAGGAAAAACAAGCAGCATCAGTGAAGAAGTTCTGCTGTTAGGTAAGCAGAATAACAGAAACAAATAAAAGCAAGATTGAGGAATGAAGTATCTTTGAGAATTGATTTTTCCCTGTTGAAAATCATAAATGGTGATTAAACATTAGAATGTGACACAGATTGTGGAACAAAGATGTATTACATAGAATAGAAAATTAAGAACATCTTACCAGAGGAATGAACATTCTATGAACCTTGTCAAATACCAAGAAAGTGCACAATCACAGAGTAATATGGAATATCAATAAAGAAACTTAATGCTCATGAACCACAGATAAAAATAAAAACTGAAATCCATCATTTTGATAACAGTGACTGTTCAACTAATTTTAGTACATTTCGTGAACTGAGAGATTTAATTTTAGCAATTTATATGTCCAAGAATCATGTAACAGAATATGGATATGCCAGCTTAATACAAGCTACACATCAGTCACCTACACATATATATGAATATATGTAAATATCTAATGAGGAGAACAGAACAGAATGTTTGGTTGGCAATGGTCTAGTTTAAGGAATCATACTGGCATTTGCCTTATGCGATTTAGGTAAACCTGATTCAGAATGACCAGACAGAGCATGACCCTCCTTCCTTCCTTCTTTCTTTCCTAACCTGAGGCCAATGTCTTAACAAATGCACTACTGTACTCTATTGGCCATACCTAATGTGCAGTTCTCTTACATCTGTACATATTTGATACAAGTTAGCTTAGTAAAACAGAAAATAATTATGTATTGTTCCTTTAGTCTTGATTGACGTAATATGAAAAAAAGTTTGAAGAAAAAAACTGGAGGTAATATAAAGGCATAAGGTCTTTTTATTATTATTATTTTACTCTCACATGCCCAGTAGCAATCTGCAGAATACAAAATACATACCAACAATTTATGCATCTGTGTGAGAAAACATATAGCCTTGCCCATGAAAACCCTAAAATATGTGCACTGAATTATGAATCAGCAACAAGTAGTTTTCCTCTATTATTAGTATCCCCTCCCACTCCTCTAGACAGGCATTGCAATCTGAGCCAGTATGTCACTTTCTTCTTATATTTCCTCACAGGATACCCATGCAATTTTGCATCCACATTTTGTACAGCGTAAATAACAGTGTCGCACAAGATGGAAGTTCCATGTCAATAGAATCAGTCAATGCAATTTATCACCACTTCTACTGACAGTTGTAGAATTAGAAACAAAATTTCAACATACAGTTCAACATACTCAACAAAATCACTGGGTTCACATTCGAGTTGCATTTTCCATGTTTTATGTATACAATACACCATAATATTATTCAGAGGTTTCTGTATTATCTAATATAGGCTTTCTGCATTTATCTAGCAGTTTTTGTGTTTATAAGATAAAGGTAAATTAACTCAGTATTAGTCTAAACTACAGATCAAACCATTTACCACAATCTTTAATCCTCAGTCACATTAGTTGGCTTCTCTGACTAACAACCAAATTGTCACCTTCCAACCTTACCCAGACCTCAGGCTATGGTACCGATATTTTTGCTCTTTGGTAATGTACTATTCACAAATGTTATGAGAGAATGAAACATGTCAAAGCAACCATTTCCAAATGAAACACTCTAGACTCCCCTCATTGCATCCATTTAATAGCAGAATCTTTAAAACCTGTGAAATACAAGATACGCCAAACAACAAAGTGCAAAACAACGAAGTGCAAAAGTCGTCTTCTAGATAAGCCCAAAATTCATTTATTTACTTGAATAGGCTATTAGTGTCAAATTTTCATGTGTTCTTGCATGATACTTATTAGTAAATGGTGTATCCCACAGTCTGGAATGTATTAAGGACTACAAATCATTTCGTGCCTCATTCTTCGTTTGCCTGCAACACTCTTACCTGCAGACTCTGGCACAACACATATGAAATTCAAGAGTGTCTTGTCTGCTTTCTCCAATTTTATTCTCTAAAGTGGGCTTGCTGAATATAAGTCAGCAGCAACTTCCATGAAATATGCCAAAGTTTCATTACTACAAACCTCCCATTATTGTGAACGCTTATAAACGCTTATAATCGATCAAAAATCAGTCCAGATAATAGGTGATAGTAGCCCACTAATTCGTAGGAGAAAATAAATCAGAATTACTCTCCCTGCAAGAGCTAGAGATTTACTGTCCAGTAGCAGGAATTACAAGAGCATCACTTTCAAAAAACATGCTTCTTTTAAGTATTGTGGTACAGACACAAATGATCAGAAACAGTAGTTTTAATTTTAAAATGAAATCTAAATTACAGATCTCTCTACATTAGGAGCACAACTGCCGCACCTATGTCCGACTACTTGGCGTTTGGCATTGGGGCAACCACGAGTTACGGTACCGGTAATACTTTGCACCGCAAGTGTGACAATGCACAAAATGAAAAAAAATGCCTCCCAAAGGCGTAACACACAGAGTGGAAGAACGTTAGAAGAGCACTTTACACTGCAGGCGTATTCTAATAGCGCAAATTAAAATTCATGAGAAATAAGACAGCTAGCGAAAATGGCACTCTGGGCCTACCTCAGTGCCGTCCAAATGAAACAACTCTTTCTCGCATTTCTCAAGCTTCCATGCAATCAGGTCCAGCTTTGTGTCAGCTTTTTGGACCTGCAGGCAATTAAAAAGAGGGAAAACGTAAACGAAACTATGGTCAATGACGTGCATTAAATTCACGACTTAACTTGCTTTCAATAATTTATTTTGAAGTAGGGATATGTAAAGAGGAGGAAATAAAACAAACAGGCTCCGCTGTTCAGCCCACACCTAAATTAAAAAGAAACGGACGGTAAAAAATAACAGAACGGAAAAGCACCAACAGGGCAACACAGAATGCCGCAGACTCACTGTGACTTCTAGTTGATCCGCTGTCTTCTCCATAACTATGTCACGTTTACTTTTGTTTTACAGCAGGAGTGTCGCGTCTTACTACGCTCTCCCCAGATATGCGTCAAATTTTTCGTTATTTATTTGTACATTTGAGGAGCGGGCGATCGCTCCAGCCGACCGCCCCTGCAGAAATCAATTTACTTAGAGCCAACCGCCCGTAGTCATCGACTCTCTGCGATAACTTGCCCTCGAAACTGCGAGCTATCGCGAAAAACGCATTATCGATTAAAGGCAGCGCACCAGGCGGCCGAGACTGCAAACAAAAGGGGCGCGTGACCTTTGACCTATGTCAATGTTTCGCTGCGCAATGTACAGAACATAAGGGTAGTTTTTTTACTGAAAGAAAATGTTTCCGACTTTTCCGTTGGTTCCACTATCAATATCTCCATACAACCTAATAGGACTGCTCTACATCACATATTTACTGCACACCCTGTAAATAACATTTATTTTATTTATTTATCCATCCGTTGAGAATAAACACTGTATGAATCGTCAAAACCCACACACGAATCATAAACAAATAAGTATATGCAGACATTATTTTTTGTTACAAATTTGTTTATGTTGCTACCCAGTTCGCTGTATTCAAATTTATCTCTGTTGTGGTGTAAAGTCCCTTCGCAACAGTGAGGTGTAAGGTAGGAACCTATAATGACAGTTGATTCTGCACAACTAGTCTATTAGCAGCCGAAACGAAGTGGCTTTCGAGTGGGAACCGCAAAAGTTAGATGACAAGGCGACAAGTCAACCGAATTCTCCACCGGAAACAAGTCTGGTGTGTCATACACGGCATCAGTGACAGTACGTGTGTCATATGATAGGATTCCCTTATCGACGCAGCCAATTTGTACGCCAGATAAATGAGTGAGATATACCTCATTGTCCGATTTAGGTGTTCGTATGAATGTCAATGCGATCACTCCCATGGAAATGATGAAAACATAGTAGTTTGTCACATAAGCTGCAACAAATTAACTCTACAGCTTCACAATCACAGTTTCTCTATGCTCTGTCAAAACAAATGTTTTTAAAGTTTTTGAAGCTCCGTTCCGTTTTGGAACTTTCGACTCTTGAATTCCTTTGTTGTAACATTGTTCACGACCGTTTATTTGTTGTTTTCATTTCTGTGAGACGTCTATGTGGCATCTCGCCTGCTCTCGCTGTTCATCACATTTACTTGTTGACGGTACGCATTCTTACGTGACTCTTATTCTATAACCAATGTATAGTATGACAAATGTCAAGACTACAGAAAGAGAACAAAAGTTTCAATGACCAGACGGACAGATCATAATGTTGTGAAAAAAATAAAAAATGGCACGAGGCACTTTTTAACATATATATATATATATATATATATATATATATATATATATATATATATATATATATATATATGGCTCTCCGGCCATTTGACCATCTTCTTCTGTGTGAATGCACAAACAGTGCCCGAACTCTTACGGGAATCGGCAAAAGCCGCGAGTAATGAGTATAATGGGCAGGGGCACTATGAATATACTGCGGGACAATAAGTTGAGAATGTGGGTCTCACGGGAGGTGTGCCAGAGATAAGTCCCTGCAGTCACACTATCCTCTGCGTCCTCGGTGGCTCAGCTGGACAGCCGGCACGGTAACAGCGTATTCGGTCAGCGGGCTGCTCTCTCTCTTTAATAATAAAAAAAACTGAGTAAAGGAATCAACGATCGACTTAAACGGATGTCTTGTGACGTCCACCAAGACAAAATGCAACGAACAATACCGAACAAGAAAAAGAAGTATGGATAGAGCGTCTGCCATGTAAGCAGGAGATCTTGGGTTCGAGTCCCGGCCGGGGCACACAATTTAAACTGTCCACGTTGACTTATATCAACGACTGCATGCAGCTAGAGGTATTCTTTTCATTGTGCTTTTTAACACGGGTCGACTGTGCCGGAGTGCAACGCCATGACCAGTTAACCAATACACCGCTACGGTTCAGCTTCTCTCAATATTGCACTTCTTACAGGGGAACCTCCCCATCGCTCCCCCCTCAGATTTAGTTATAAGTTGGCACAGTGGATAGGCCTTGAAAAACTAAACACAGATCAATCGAGAAAACAGGAAGAAGTTGTGTGGAACTATGAAAAAAATAAGCAAAATATACAAACTGAGTAGTCCATGCGCATGATAGGCAACATCAAGGATAATGTGAGCTCAGGAGCGCAGTGGTCCCGTGGTTAACGTGAGCAGCTGTGGAACGAGAGATCCTTGGTTCAAGTCTTCCCTCAAGTGAAAAGTTTACTTTCTTTATTTTCGCAAAGTTATGATCTGTCCGTTCGTTCATTGACGTCTCTGTAATAAGTTTAGTGTCTGTGTTTTGTGACCGCACCGCAAAACCGTGCGATTAGTAGACGAAAGGACGTGCCTCTCCAATGGGAACCGAAAACATTTGATCGCAAGGTCATAGGTCAAGCGATTCCTCCACAGGAAAACACATCTGATATATTCTATTCGACACTGGTGACGCCACGTGCGTCACATGACAGGAATATGTTGTCGACCCACCTAACTTGTACACTTGGCGAATGGGTAAAAAGATTCTTCTACCTTGCCCGATTTAGGTTTTCTTGTGGATGTGATAATGACTCTAAAAAAAGTGATGAAAAAATAAGAGTTTGTCACATAAACTGCAACAAATGAATGCAACAGTTTCGCAGTCGCACAGTTTTCCCTGTGCTCTGTCAAAACATATGTTTTTAACGTT
This sequence comes from Schistocerca americana, assembly GCF_021461395.2. Taxonomy (NCBI): domain Eukaryota; kingdom Metazoa; phylum Arthropoda; class Insecta; order Orthoptera; family Acrididae; genus Schistocerca; species Schistocerca americana. The sequence goes on from NC_060126.1 coordinate 257,339,350, forward strand.
TTCAAATTTTTCCGTGTGTAGACCGTCAAATCCTGCATATGTCCAAGCAAATCTGAACATGTCCTGGAATTTCGGAGAGCGAAGTTGATTATGTGTGAGTGTCTGAACTTTCATAAATGTCTGAAAACAAAAAATTAAACTTTTCACTCGAGAGAAGCCTTGAACCAAGGACGTCTCGTTCCGCGGCTGCTCACGCTAACCACGGGACCACGGCACTCCTGAGCTCATATTGTCCTTGATGTTACCTATCTTGCGCATGGACTGCTCAGTTTGTATATTTTGCTTATTTTTTCATTGTTCCACACAACTTCTTCCTGTTTTCTCAATTTATCTGTGTTCAGTTTTTCAAGGCCTATCCACTGTGCCAACTTATAACTAAATCTGAGGGGGGTGCGATGGGTAGGTTCCCTTGTTAGCTTGGACCATTCACTCTTTTTATTTTTTTTATAGTTCAGTACACCTTGTTTTTATGCTTGACCTGTGTTCAGTTTTTGACGGGTTATCCACTGGGCCATCTTACCATTGACTCTGAGGGTGTTGCGATGGGCAGTTACCCTTGTAATGTCTCGCGAGGTATTTAAAGGTTTGCTTGTCGACTGCGTTCCAGAAGAGAATTTCCAGCGTTACAATCACCAGCAAGGTAGACAGCATCTGACCGTACTAGTACTTTTTGGCATTCTTTGCTCAGGTTTGCAGTTCCAAGTTCAACATCAGGACTGTCTCATGGCATGCACTAAATACCTACAAACTCCACAAAATATTGTAAAGCATTCCCTAGGCTCTCTAAAAAAGCCACACTCCCACGTACCCCATCCTGACACTTCATCAAATACAATCACTTTGCATCCTGCCTGGAAGACACTTTCACCACCCTACATGATTTCAACTTTGATGGGCTCCTATACGTATGAATGTATAGAAATAAGCTATCTCACCTCTTGCACTATACTTCCAGCACTTATGCACATTCTACTAACAGGACCAAACACTAATAATCACTGAAGACATGACAAAAACACTTGTTAAAAAGCAAAAACCAGCTCTCGGTCATGCTGAAATTACCTACCGGCACCGCAGGGAATGTCCCAGAGTCTACTACGAAATCCATGCCATCCTTTACTATACCATCTCTGCACAGGTCGTTACCCAGAGCAGTGAAAAATGTCGAAGTCAAGTCTTCCTGAAACGAAGTCATATCTTCCTAAAAGGAAGTTATGTCTTCCTAAAAGGAACTCATGTCTTCCCAAAACGAAGTCATGTCTTGCTAAAACCTGATAAACCACTCTTGCAGACCTCATCCTTTCGACCTGCCTTACAAACGTTTCGTTCAACCAATACCGGAACACTGCTCGTCAGTCTGTAATGTTTGGGATCCATACCAGATAGGATTGATGGAAGAAAGAGAAGATCCGAAGAAGAGCAGCCTGTATCGTTACAGACTCATTTAGTAAACACGAAAACATCACCGAGATCCTCACCCAGTTCCAGTGACAGATGTCGGACAAACGCGTTCTGCGTTATGGTTTGGTTTGATGTTGAAGTTCCAAGACTGTTTCTTCTTAAAAAAGTCATCGTCCTACGTATCTCTCGTGAAAAGGCCATTAAGATAAAATTAAAGAGATTCGAGTTCCCTCAGAGACTTACCAGCAATCGTTCTTCCCTTGGACCATTTGCGCTTAGAACAGAAAAAGGGAGAACACCGGCACAGAAAGTGCAGTCAGGCACACAGCTAGTAAAAGCCTTTTAATCATCCTTACACAATGAGTCCATCAGCACCTCGTAACACACCTCATTCCCAACGGTTAGTATGGATTTCATTCCAGTGTTCCTATCAACTAATAACTTCTTTACCTTACCCACCTTGATGCGACAATCCGCCACATTTATCTCCCTTGATATCCAAAAAACCCTTGACTGACATTGCTCTTCAAGTTACAAACATATGCAGTCCGATTTAATTAATTCCAACTTACATCACTTTTCATTCACCATCATCCTACACTGAAGAGCCAAAGAAACTGGTACACTGCCTCACATCGTGTAGAGCCCACACGAGCACGCAGAAGTGACGCAACACGACTTGGCATGGACTCGACTAATGCCTGAAGCACTGCTGGAGGGAATAGACAACATGCATCCTGCAGGGTTGTCCATAAATCCGTAAGAGTACGAGGGGCAGGACTTCTCTTCTGAACAGTACGTTGCAAGGCATCCCAGATTTGCTCAATAATGTTCAAGTCTGGTGTGTTTGGTGGCCAGCGGAAGTGTTTCAACTCAGAAGAATGTTCCTGGAGCCACTCTGTAGCAATTCTGGACGTGTGGGGTGTCGCACTGTCCCGCTGGAATTGCCCAAGACCGTCGACATGCACAATGTATGCATGTCATCAGACAGGATGCTTACAGACATGTCAACCGTCAGAGTCATATCTAGAAATATCAGGGGTCCTATATCCCTCCAACTGCACGCGCCCCACACTATTACAAAGCCTCCACCAGCTTGAACAGTCCCTTGCTGACCTGCAGGGTCCACGGATTCATGAGGTTGTCTCCATAACCGTACACGTCCATCCGCTCAGTACAATTTGAAACGAGACTCGTCCGACCAGACAACATGTTTCCAGTCATCAATAGTCCAATGTCGGTGTTGAGATTCCCAGACGAGGCGTAAAGCTTTGTGTAGTGCAGTCACCAACCGTACTCGAGGGGGCCTTCGGCTCCGGAAGCCAATATCGATGATGTTTCGTTGAATGGTTCGCACGCTGACATTTGTTGATGGTCCACTACCGAAATCTGCACCAGTTTACGGAAGGGTTGCACTTCGGTCACGTTGAACGATTCTCTTCAGTCGTCATTGGTCCCGTTCATGCAGTTTCCGGCCGCAGAGATATCAGAGATTTGATGTTTTACCGGATTTCCGATATTCACGGTACACTCTTGAATCTGTCGCACGGGAAAAACCCCACTTCATAGCTACCTCGGAGATGCTGTGTCCCATCGCCCGTGCGCCGACTATAACACCAAGTTCAAATTCATTTAAATCTTGATAACCTGCCATTGTATCAGCAGTAAGACTTTTAGTCTTATATAGGCTTGCCGACCGTAGCGCCGTATTCTGCCTATTTACGTATCTCTGTATTTGAATGCGCGTGTCTATACCAGTTTCTTTGGCGCTTCAGTGTATTTACTATGTTACACTCAACCACAGCTCTCCTTTATATCCTGTACACGCAGATATTCCCATCCACGATCCACCACCTATCTCCTGCAGTGTGCTGATAACTCCCCTTACCCAGATACCCACTATACCCCCTGACTCTGCCATGCCTCCCTCCAAGCTGCTTGAATCTCCTGGCCGAGCTGTCTAATATGAGAAGAGCTCCAATTAAACCCACATTTTCAGGTGCAACACTTGATGTTTCTGTAGTTCAGATTTCCACATTTCCATATACAACCAATCTATCCCTCTGACTAATATGGTGAAATATTTAGAACTAGCAATTGACACAAAACTGACATGGAATGCGTATTTCCTCACCAATAATTAGGAAGAAGAAAACCCACTAAAACTACTAACAAGCCAGACATGGGGTCTATAACCTACTATTATCCTCATTTATAAATCCCTAATTTCCCTCGTCCTAACCTATTTCAGCTTTTCCCGGATCTCCGACTACTTCAAATTCTACAAACCCCTTGAAATCTTGGAAAGACGTGCACCCTTACCGCACTTTCCACGTCCACCTATCTTCCCCAACTCGCATCCTGTACCAACTCATCCACTTCCTACACCTCCTTCGCTTCTTGGAGCACTTCTGAATCCAGTGCATCAACTGCAAAACCCGTTACCAACCACCAATCTAGGCACCCTACTGCACTGCTAAATTCATATTCCATTTTCCATACACCACGTTTTATCCATCCAAGTCTGTGGGAAATTTAAACAAGTCCCTCCACCCAATGATGAAATCTGAGATACACCTTTCTTTCCAGCCCTAGTCACAATGCTCCTCCTCATACCATCCTTCCAGTTTCCTCCCTCCCCCTACCTTCCATTCAGTGACTCAGTAGCTACCTGGGTTCCATTACGCCATATAGTCATTCTGATGATTCTACCTTCATCACAAACACATGCACTATCAGTTTCTCCATTATACCATAGCAGTATTATTACCATCAGTGATTGAATTTTAACTAATCATCTAAAACGTTTTAAAAATAATAAAATTTCCAGAAAATCGCAAAAAATGGTCAACCAAAATATATTTTTAAAAAACAGCATTTATTTTCATCCCCTTTTATATATTTTAAAAGGTCTATTAAATGTGTGAAACCTTTAGCTGAAGTGTGATTTTATCTGCTACTAGCCCGCCCTTCGTGGGGAGTGAAAACACAATTGAGAAAAAAAGTATTGTTCAGTATTCGATGCTCGCCTGAAAGTGAATGGCAGATGGTCATTCGAGATATCTTCGAGCGTAATAACGACCACTGGTTGGAAGCTCAAAACTGAGTGAATAGTATCTTCTATATAGCTATTGTATAGTCAGTACAGGTCCTTTTAGACTGCCTAGGGGCTTACTAGAAGTTACGTTTACTTTCGTTTCAGATCCTCCATCCTGGCTTATTATCCCCTGTGAACATATTTTCCTTGGTAGACTTCGATATGTTTTATCCTCTCGAGTTGTCGAAATCTTTGAATATCTGGTTACCACTAACCATGTCTCTCGATGTACCACGTGTAAAAAGTGCGAGTTAGATCTCTCACTAGATAGAAAATTACATTAGTTCCTATTCACTCACGAATCTGAATACTACCCAGATAATCAAGATGCAAGGGTAGTGAATAAAACACAAGGCGGAGAGAAGTTTATAGGAAACCTTTACAAAAAGGAGACAGTTGAAAGAAAATGTTGGCTTAGACAAAGAATAGAAATACTGGCATAGTATTGCAGGATATGGCGTATAAGAGCAAATCAGTGTGAAAGCAGAAGACAAAGAGGGAGGAATACTATCAGAGATATAATTAACCATTCTTGTTAATATTTATTCACATATGTAGCGGATATGCTTCAGTGTTTCGAAGACGAAACATTCATGTGACAAAAGTCGCATACCCTCTTGTAAAGCCGAAGATGCTAGAATGGTGGAGCTCGACTTAGAGCCATGGCGGAAAAAAATGCCATTGCCACTGTTTGGCGGCAATGGAAGAAGAGATGGTGGCATAAGACACCTGTTCACTGAACTGTATTCCTGTGTCTGGGATTCAATCCAGAAAATCTCTGCAATGTCTTACGCAAGGAGGACTTGTGATACTCCCGACTGTGAACCTTTCGCAAAATAGGGACGTAAATTTCACTAACTCACTGTTCCGTCTGTTGTTGGCAGAATATTTCATACATTATGAATGAAAAAACACACGACACTGGTGTGACATTCTATAATATTAATTGTTTTACAAAGCGGGCTTTCGGCTGTTCTGCCATCATCAGGTACAAAGATAACTGTGTGTGACAAATTTTTGTGTGATCAAAGATTTTGAGGTTGTGCAACTAGAGTATAACAGATAGTTTGCAAATATGACAATTGTTAATGGCTGATTGGGACTAAAACGAGAAGGATTATTTCAGTAAAATGCAAACTACGTTACACTAACTGAAATTTCAGTTTCACTTGGTGTGTTAAAATCTTACTTTGTATAATTACAGTTGTTTCATGTACCTATTCAATCTTGTTTGATATATTTAGCTTATAACATTGGACCTTTTAAGGACAAGATTATGTTGTTCAGTCATATTTTACTCCATATTGTTTACCTTAGCTTTCCTCTGAGAACAATTTTAATTTGTCATGTGATTCATTATTTGGTGTGTCACGAAGTTTATCTAACCTAAATATTTTTACATTACATGTATATTAAAATAGCCCCTCTCGTTTAAGTCCTAAATTAGGCATTAACAATTTTTATCTTTGGAACCACATGAAATACTCTGTACTTGCACTATTTTAAAGTCTTTTATCCCACAAAAATATCACAATCAGACGTATCTATCTTTGTAACTGATGATGGCGTAATAGTCAAAACTGGTTTGTAAAATAATATTGTAAAATATTACTACAGTTCCTCATGTTTTCTCATTCATAGTAAAGAAACTTCACAAAATTTGGAATCTGGCCGAAACTGACATTACTTCAGTGCAAAAGCCACACGAAAATTGTTGCTTACGGTAGAGAGCATACAGAAAGTAAGAAATGGACCGACGAATTATTTACGCCAAGATCAAATAATTTCCATACATACGAAAACTGGGAATGTGAATTGAAAGAGACTGGGCTTATATAGAGCATTCTCTTTAATATTTGTTTAAATTACTATTTTAGTGCCTAAATTTGTCTTAAATATGTATTAGTGACTTATCAAAATAACTTTGATTTTTATATTCTCAATAATTTTTTTTTGAATAAATAATTCACTTTTCGTACCTAAATAACGTCTGACAATCAACTTCAACGTGTGAGACATCTAATCTGAAGATGAAATGTACTCTGAAAGAGTAAAAGCCAAATGATGCTACGGCCCTAATTTTATTTGAAAATAAAGCTAAGGACGCGTACTACGAGTTAAACCGATGGTAGGAACGGCGATTGCAAACACATCCTCTTCAAAAATAAAAAACCGTAAATCGCGACAAAGTGCCCCTACCGCCGCACAGGTTCAGTGCTCCTCATACAAACTGAGCGATGTGGCACAGTGATAAGGCACTGTGTCCGGGAGGACGGAGGTTCAAATCTCTGTCCGACCATGCAGATTTAGGTTTTCTGTGGTATCACTAAATGAGAAGGCAGGGCCGGCCAAGGCATGACAGTCTGCACGCAAGCCTCTTGTGCAGGGAATGTGCAGGCAGAGGCTCAGCCCCTCTTGGCTTTGCTCGATCCATCTTGCAAGTACTCGGTACAGTGCGACATGTCATTTAGTATTGCGGTGCGGTATGCTTAGATCGGTACAACTTTCCTCAGTTCAGCGGAATCGTGGTGTCAGTGCCAATTACAGTTCGCTATTTAGACCATTGACAGCCTTGGGAGAGCCGGCCCTGACAAAATTCTACCATCTGGTGAGCAAGATGTATGAGGCAAGCGAAATACCCTCAGACTTCAAGAAGAAAATAATAATTTCAATCCCAAAGAAAGCAGGTGTTGACAGATGTGAAAATTACCGAACTATCAGTTTCATAAGCTGCAAAATACTGACACGAATTATTTACAGACGAATGGAAAAACTGGTAGAAGCTGACCTCGGGGAAGATCGCTTTAGATTCCGTAGAAATATTGGAGCACGTGAGGCAATACCGATCCTACGACTTCTCTTAGAAGATAGATTAAGGAGAGGCAAACCTACATTTCTAGCATTTGTAGACTTAGAGAAAACTTTTGACAATGTTGACTGAAATACTCTCTTTCAAATTTTGAAGGTGGCGGGAGAGTGAAAGGCTATTTACAATTTGTGCAGAAACCAGATGGCAGTTAGGAGACGAGGGACATGAAAGGGAAGCAGTGGTTGGGAAGGGAGTGAAACAGGGTTGTAGCCTATCCCCGATGTTATTCGATCTGTATATTGAGCAAGCAGTAAAGGAAACAAAAGAAAAATTCGGATTAGATATTAAAATCCATGGAAAAGAAATAAAAACTTTAAGGTTCACCGATGACATTGTAATTCTGTCAGAGACAGCAAAGGACTTGGAAGAGCAGCTCAACGGAATGGACAGAGTCTTGAGAGGAGGATACAAGATGAACATCAACAAAAGCAAAATGAGGATAATGGAATGTAGTCGAATTAAGTCGGGTGATGCTGAGGGAATTAGATTAGGAAATGAGACACTTAAAGTGGTAAAGGAGTTTTGCTGATTTGGGGAGCAAAATAACTGATGATGGTCGAAGTAGAGAGGATATCAAATATAGACTGGCAATGGCAAGGAAAGCGTTCTGAAGAAGAGAAATTTGTTAACATTGTGTGTAGATTTAAGTGTCAGGAAGTCGTTTCTGAAAGTATTTGTATGGAGTGTAGCCATGTATGCAAGTGAAACGTGGACGATCAATAGTTTAGGCAAGAAGAGAATAGAAGCTTTCGAAATGTGGTGCTACAGAAGAATGCTGAAGATTAGATGGGTAGATCACATAACTAATGAGGAGGTATTGAATAGAATTGGAGAGAAGAAAAATTTGTGCACAACTTGACTAGAAGAAGCGATCGGTTGGTACGGCATATTCTGAGGCACCAAGGGAGTACCAATTTGGTATTGGAGGGCAGCGTGGAGCGTAAAAATCGTAGAGGGAGACCAAGAGATGTATACCTAAACAGATTCAGAATGTTGTAGGTTGCAGTAGGTACCGGGAGATGAAGGTTGCACGGGATAGAGTAGCTTGGAGAGCTGCATCAAACCAGTCTGTGGACTGAAGACAACATTTGTTAGTGGTATAAAGGAAATTCACAGGTCCAGTGGCTGTTTACACGTAAGGAGGCACCTTAGCGATCTATCGTCACAAGACGTGAAAATGAATTGGAATGACAACAGAGAACAATAAGAATTCTCAGTATCTATTACACAGTTGCATATTGACGGGTACTGGAAATTTTCTGTGGGAGGACATTACAATACCATGCAAAAGGAATGTGAAGATTTAATTGACGGTAAAAGATCAAAACATTAGACCGATCGACAGACGAGATTCCTTGTTCTGTGAACCAAGAATCACTTCGCGCTAAATTAGCGGGCGTGAAGTACATAATGAAATTGGCGATACGAATAGTAAATTTACTGAAGTCACACGCGTTGTTACACTGTCACTTGCAGCTGTTCTCAATGGAACTGAACGGGGAGTATGGAGACGTCATATATTTCTACACAGTAAGTTGGTTAAGTTGAGGGGCATTCCTGGAAACATTTTCCGATTTAAAACGGGCAGTTGTTGAATTCATTGAAGACAAAGGAAAGCAGGGATGAAAATTAGAATACCAGGAACGTATTTCAGACCTCTCATTTTAAGTGGACTTGACTACATGCGCCTACAGGAAGATATATGTCAAGGCGAGAAACGACTTATTTCTGATTCGATAGGGATACATTTAAAAAGAAAATCACATTTAGGAAGGGACAAATTCTGACAAAAATAATCGTCTATTTCCCTAAGATCACTGGCGTTAAGGAAAACGCGAGTTTTGAAGGATTCAATGCGGCCCTGAAATAATTACAATGATAGTTTTCGAAACGTTTTTGAGAACACTGCGAATCTTACACCCGTTTTGGAGACCGTTTGCCGTTTCAGTTGGGGTGCCTCTGGGCAGTTGCAGATGGAACTGATGGGTTTCTTTTTTTGGAGATTTGTGATCGGGTCTTATGGGACCAAACTGCTGAGGTCACTGGTTCCTGAGCTTACACACTACTTAATATAGCTAAAACTAACTTACGCTAAGGACGACACACACACACCCATGCCCGAGGGAGGACTCGAACTTCCGAGGGGAGGGATCCGCGCGGACCGTGACAAGACGCCCAAGACCGCCCGGCTACCCCGTGCGGCTGATGGATCTGCAAAGTAATTCGCGTATAAAAGACAAATACTTTAAAACTGTCAGGAGATCTACGTTGTTTTCCTCAGGAAAGGTTTCCAAGACTTCATACCAATGTTGCAAATGTGATAAAATTTTCGAACAACATATCTTTGTGAAAGGGTTTTTTAGATTATGAAACTAAATCATTACGATTAGGTGGCAACCTGACGGACTAAAATCGTTTAAACTGTCTGCGTCTGTCTATACGCCGACAATATGTACCAGATACAACCTGAACCGTTGCTGTTGATAAAATATATAAGTGACCTACTAGAAAGAGTCGGAAGCTCTTTAAGGCTATTCGCAGATGAACGGCCTGCAGAGAACTGATGAATGGTGCAGGCTCTGGCACTTGACCCAGAACGTAAATAAATGTAACATATTGCGCATACATAGGAAAAACTGTACAGCTACACTATTGTTGACAAACAGCTGGAGACAGCGTCTGCCGTAAAATATCTAGGCGCAACTATCGAGAGCGACCTTAAGTGGAATGACCACATAAAACAGATAGTGGGAAAAGCAAACACCAGATTCAGATTCATCCGAAGAACCTTAAGGCCTCTGGCCGTAATAACGGCCTTGATACGCCTGGGCACTGAGTCAATCAGAGCTTGGATGGCGTGTACAGGTACAGCTGCCCATGCAGCTTCAACGTGATACCACAGTTCATCAAGAGTAGTGACTGGCGTATTGTGACGAGCCAGTTGCTCGGCCACCATTGACCAGACGTTTTCAGTTGGTGAGAGATCTGGAGAATGTGCTGGCCAGGGCAGCAGTCGAACAATTTCTGTATCCAGAAAGGCCCGCACAGGACCTGCAACATGCGGTCGTGCATTATCCTGCTAAAATGTAGGGTTTCGCAGGGATAGAATGAAGGGTAGATCCACGGGTCGTAACACATCTGAAATGTAACGTCCACTGTTCAAAGTGCCGTCAATACGAACAAGAGGTGACCGAGATATGTAACCAATGGCACCCCATACCATCACGCCAGGTGACACGCCAGTATGGCGATGACGAATACACGCTTCCAATGTGCGTTCACCACGATTTCGCTAAACACGGATGCGACCATCATGATGCTGTAAACAGAACCTTGAGTCATCACAAAAAATCACGTTTTGCAATTCGTGCACCCAGGTTCGTCGTTGAGTTCACCATCGCAGGCGCTCCTGTCTGTGATGCAGCGTCAAGGGTAACCGCAGCCATGGTCTCCGAGCTGATAGTCCATGCTGCTGCAAACGTTGTCGAACTCCTCGTGGAGATGGTTGTTGTCTTGTAAACGTTCTCATCTGTTGACCCGGGGATCGAGACGTGGCTGCACGATCCGTTACAGCCATGCGGATAAGATGCCTGTCATCTCGATTGCTAGTGATTCGAGGTCGTTGGGATCCAGCACGGTTTTCCTTATTACCCTTCTGAACCCACCGATTCCATATTCTGCTAACAGTCATTGGATCTCGACCAACGCGAGCAGCAATGTCGCGATACGATAAACCGCAATCGCGATAGGCTACAATTCGAACTTTACCAATATCGGAAACGTGATGGTACGCATTTCTCCTCCTTACACGAGGCATCACAACAACGTTTCACCAAACAACGCCGGTCAACTGCTGTTTGTGTATGAGAAATCGGTTGTAAACTTTCCTTACGTCAGCACGTTGTATGTGTCGCCACCGGCGCCAACCTTGTGTGAATGCTCTAAAAAGCTAATCATTTGCATATCATAGCATCTTCTTCCTGTCAATTAAATTTCGCGTCTGTAGCACGTCATCTTCGTGGTGTAGCAATTTTAATGGCCAGTAGTGTATCAGGGATCCCTATCAGGTAGTACTTATAGAGGAGATAGAAGATCCAACGCAGAGCGGTGCGTTTCGTCACGGGATCGTTTAGCTGCGAGAGAGCGTTAGAGAAATGCTAAACATGCTCCACTGGTAGACGTTAGAAGAAAGGTGTTGCGCATCATCGAGAGATCTACTATTGAAATTTCGGGACAGCACCTCTCACGAGGAGTCTTCCAACATATTACCTACCGCCACATCTCGCGTATTGAGCACGAGGAGAAAATTCGAGAAATTAGAGCCAATGTAGAGGCTTACAGACAATCAGTTTTCCCACGCTCTATTCGCGAGTGGAACAGGGTTGGAGGGATCAGATAGTGGTACCGAAAGTACCCTCCGCCGTACACCATTAGGTGGCTTGCGGAGTACGATGTAGATGAAGATGTAGGTAAATATTTTATCGTGCTTTCAGTGTGCCAAAAAGACGGCTAATCCTGTAGGACACATAAGAATGGTATCGAAATAAACTTGCCATTTCCCTCTTCATTACTTTTAAGTTTGTCACCTAGTGTTGAAAATTTTTTCAAATGGTTCAAATGGCTCTGAGCACTATGGGACTTAACATCTATGGTCATCAGCCCCCTAGAACTACTTAAACCTAACTAACCTAAGGACATCACACAACACCCAGTCATCACGAGGCAGAGAAAATCCCTGACCCCGCCGGGAATCGAACCCTGGAACGCTACCGCACGACCACGAGCTGCGGGCGAAAAATTTTTTTTATTTTTTTATTTGCTCTTTTGTTGCTAAGTATCTGGTCGACAACACCTTGCTTATATTTCTGAAAATTGTATGAGGAAAGTGGCGTTGTTAAAGCACGGTTTATTGAATGGAAATACGCAACTTTATGAGCCAGTGGATGGGAAGAATCTGGTGGAATAATATTATGAGAGTACGTTGTCTTACGCTGAATATCGAGTGTGACACTGCCATTCCGTACGCGTAATTTCAGATCAAGGAAATTTAGGTCACCGTTCTCATTTTGAAATTCTTTTGTAAATTTAATTTTCTCGTGGAAGCCGTTAGAGATGTTGAATAACAAATCCAATTCTCGTTCAGTTCCATCAAATGCAAAACTTAGGTCGTGTACATACCGCGCATAAAACCGTATTTTACTCATTAATTCTGACTTGGTTTTGAAGAAGCCATCTTCAAGGGAGTTAATGAAAATGTCAGCGAGGATGCCAGCCAAGGGACAACCCATGGCAAGGCCAAAGGACTGAACATACGATTTACCATTAAAAGTAAAATAATTGTATTTGAGCACTACCTTTAGCAAACCTATCAGTTCTGTAATTTGCCTCTCAGTAAACTTTTATGCAGTAATAAGTTCTTTTAAACAATTTCATGTGTCGTGTCAATCGAAACGTTTGTGTATAAGCTTTTAATATCATAGGACAACAATAAAGTGTTCGAAGTTCATTTCCTTCTTTTTTTTCCTTTATTGTATTTCGATTCCCCCGAAGGGGGCGGGCTGGCAGCAACTTATTACGCTGCTCTGCAGCCTACAGAATTTTTAAAATGTAAGGAGAAGTTAAGAAACAATAAAAGCAGGCGATAAAACGGGGACTCAAACTGTAAAAAGGCGAAAATTTGGGGAAAGTTAAAACATAAAGCAAAGGGTTGGCAAAGCGAATAAAAATACACAGGATGCAGACAGGTAACATAGTAGACAGACAATTAAAAAACATGGCGACAGTCTGGTTTCTGTTCGCAAGAGATATAAAATCACACTCAGCGACAGTATGATGGCCGTTCGCAACACTTCGGAAAAGACACACAACACTGGACACTCACTGTAAACACTGCACTAAAACGTCGGCACAAAGAGGACACACCATAGCCTAGAGTAGATGGGGGGAGGGGGGGGGGGAGAGGTGGACCTCGGTAAATGAGGGAGAAAACAAGGAGGGAGGAGAGGGAAAACGAAAGGGGGGGGGGGAACCAAAGAAGGGAGAGGACACATAAGGTGGGGGTGGGGGAGGGGCAGGGAAGACGCGAGAGGGAATGGGAAAAGGCAGAGGAGGGTAATGCAAAAGGTCTTGGGGGAGAGAACGTGGGGCAGAAGAGGGTAGGTGGGGAAAAAAGATCTTGCTTATTTTTAAAGAAAAAATTACTGTCAAAACTAAAAGATTCCTTGAGTTTGCTCTGAAAATGTCTAGCTAATTTGTTGTGGATACTCCACATATAGTGTGTCCCACTCAAACCTCCCTGATTTCAAGGACCCAGGAGAGAAACACCACAGTAGATACGACAATGAAAATGCACCACATTGTATTGCATCTCAAAGAATTTATATTGCCGCGTCAGAAGTGCCAAGTATCGTCGCCAGAGTGCAGCATGAAGTGAAAACGGCGACTCCACAGCAGCGTGCACACGCAGTAGTGTGGTTTGCAGAAACAAAGTCGCCGATTACTGTGCAACGAAATCATTGACTTGTGTATGAATGTGATCCACCTGACGTGGAAACAATTAAGGAATAGAATAGGAAGATTCCGGCAAAAGGAAGTGTTCTGAAACATTCTGGCGGTGCACGTTACGGACTTTCAGGAGAGACAGCGCAGGACATCAGACAAACATTTCTCAGAAGCCCACGTCAGTCAATTCGTCAAGCATCTAGGCAACTTGATGTACCTCGGCCAACATTGCAACGTGCAGTTCACCACCGTCTTCGTATGTGTGCTCAAAAAGTGCAAATTCTGCAACATCTGACGCCGAACGACAGACCACGCCTACAACAATTTGCTGCGAATATGCTGCAGCGTATTGATATGGATGCCAGCTTCCTGGAAAGATGTTTATTCTCAGATGAGGCAACCTTTCATCTATCAGGAAGGGTTAATAGGCTTAATGTTCGGTTTTGGGATTCACAAAATCCACACGTTGCCATTGAACATGTTCGTGATAGCTCTAAACTAAACGTCTGGTGCGGGCTAATGCACGACAGGATTGTTGGACCGTTCTTTGCGGAACTCTGAATGGGGTAGTGCATGACTGCAAATATTTTCAACATGGAGCTACGCCGCATTGGTCAACGGATCGGACGTGGGGGACCCATTGCCTGCCCACCATGTTCATGTGTTCTTCATGTGGGGATTCGTGAAGGATCGCGTGTATGCGATTAAAGTGGATGATATTCCTACGTTGCGAATCGTATCACTAATGCGATTCCAACAATAACAGAGGAAATGTTACAAAGAACTTGGCAAGAAATTGAATATAGAAGCGATATTCTTCGTGCTACAAATGGTTCACATGTAGAGGTCTATTGATAATAAATAAATTCTTTGATATTCTCTACGATGTGCTGCATTTTTCACTGTCGTATCTATTGTGTTTTTTTCCTATGTCTTTGAAATCAGGGAGGTTTGAGTGGGACACCCTGTACTACAGGATGTTCCATTTAACTGATGACGGCCTGTGCGGCGGAGTAGATGCCGGGCAGCGTGCGCTCACTTGCCCTGTGATCAGATGCCGTGTCGCCGGTTTACTGCTGCCGAAAGACGTGACCACATTTACACTACCGACCATTAAAATTGCTACACCAAGAAGAAATACAAATGATAAACAGGTATTCATTGGACAAATATATTATACTAGAACTGTCATGTGATTACATTTTTTACGCAATTTGGATGCATAGATCCTGAGAAATCAGTACCCAGAACAACCACCTTGGGCCGTAATGACGTCCTTGTTACGCCTGCGCATTGAGTCAAAAAGAACTCGGATGGTGTGTACAGGTAAAGCTGGCCATGCAGCTTCAACACGATACCTCAGTTCATCAAGAGCAGTGACTGGCGTATTGTGACGACCCAGTTACTCGGCCACAATTGACCAGACGTTTTCAATTGGTGAGAGATCTGGAGAATGTGCTGGCCACGGCAGCAGTCGAACATTTTCTGTATCCAGAAAGGCCCATACAGGACCTGCAACATGCGTCGTGCATTATCCTGCTGAAATGTAGGGTTTCGCGGGGATCGAATGAAGGGTAGAGCCACGGGTCGTAACACATCTGAGATGTAACGTTCACTGTTCAAAGTGCCGTCAATGCGAACGAGAGGTGACCGAGACGTGTAACCAATTGCACCCCATACCATCACGCCTGGTGATACGCCAGTATGGCGATGACGAATACACGCTCCCAATGTGCGTTCACCGCAATGTCGCCAAACACGGATGCGACCATCATGATGCTGTAAACAGAACCTGGATTCATCCGAAAATATGACCTTTCGCCATTCGTGCACCCAGGTTCGTCGTTGAGTACACCATCGAAGGCGCTCCTGTCTGTGATGCAGCATTAAGGGTAACCGCAGCCATGGTCTCCGAGCTGATAGTCCATGCTGCTGCAAACGTCGTCGAACTGTTCGTGCAGATGGTTGTTGTCTTGCAAGCGTCCCCATCTGTTGACTCAGGGATCGAGGCATGGCTGCACGATCCATTACACCCATGCGGATGAGATGCCCGTCATCTCGATTGCTAGTGATCCAGCACGGCGTTCCGTATTATCCTCCAGAACCCACCGATTCCATATTCTGCTAACAGAACGCGAGCAGCAATGTCGCGATATGATAAACCGCAATCGCGATAGGCTACAATCCGACCTTTATCAAAGTCGTAAACGTGATGGTGCGCATTTCTCCTCCTTACACTAGTCATCACATCAACGTTTCACCAGGCAACGACGGTCAACTGCTGTCTGTGTATGAGAAATCGTTTGGAAACTTTCCTCATGTCAGCACCGGTGCCAACCTTGTGTGAATGCTCTGTAGCACGTCATCTTCGTGGTGTACCAATTTTAATGGCCAGTAGTGTAAAATAAATTTTGTACTCACCCACGTCACACAAGGGGATGCTGCAAGCGCCTGCCATTACTTTCCACGCATTTCTGGGATCTACTCAAGAAATTATTAATCACATGATGTAATTCTCTCTGAGATATTGAATTAATTGATTCGCTGATATAATCCTTGAGTTCCTCAATCGCGTGAAGATATGCCGTGTTCACTTTGTCCTTCAGTGCCCCCGACAAATAAAAATGGCGCGGAGTTAAATCAGGACTTCTAACGGCCCAGATATTGTTACTACTCACTCATCGAACACATCGTGAATTGCATGCGAAGAAACATTGGCCTTATGAGCCCTTGCCTAATCCTGCTGAAAAAATGCCAAGCTTCGTTCTCTTTCATTCAGTTCACTAAAAACCGGCCGCGAAATGTTTTGCTTATATCTTTCACTTGTAACTGCGTCATTAAAAAAAATTGGGCTTATTGTTCTGTTACCACTAACTAAGCACCATGGCCCTATTTTCTGATCATGAAAGAGTTCTTCATCAAGCTCAACAGGTCTATCTGTGCTCCAGTGTCAACAATTTTGGGAATGAACGTACCTATGTAAATGGAACCAAGTCTTGTCTGAAAACAGAATAAGATAAGGGTCCATTTCACCGTCACGCACCCTGTGTGTGCGACCACCAGGTCGAAGTTCCTGTACTACTGATTCTTTATACGGCCTTTGCCCAAACAGCTTAGCATCTCTTTACACAGATATTTATTATTTGGTGGTTCGGATGCTGGTTCTTGTGAAGCTTGAACTGGTTTTTTTAAAACGAGAGGCTTTGGATTTATGTTCACTAACTATTTCTTCTGAAACTTCCAGATAAAGTTTTCAGTATTTTTTAAGCAATTCCGAATTTCTTTCCGCAAGTTAACTACGGGACCTGCACTACTTTCGGTGATACCATTTTTCTCAAAAAACTGTAACGTTTTGTCTACATACTCGTCTTTGTAGTCAATAACTGTATTGACTCTATCGGCTTTACTTATTACCACTTACTAACACTGTCTAGACCAATTTTAAGGTCAACCACAAAATCGTTTATAACTGTAGAGTCACTAAGCCTAGGGTCTACATTGTATTTTACGCCTTTTTATAAAATTAGGCCTTTTTCCTCCGAAAAGTTAATTTGAGTTTTACTTAATAAACTCTCAAAAAGTGATGCTGTATTCTGTTATTTATTGTAGCTTTATCCTAATTTATTGGTGTGTTAAAGAAGGTGGAGAGGTACCCGGCCTTCAAATTCGCAAGGCTATTTTGTGTAAACAGGAAAAGGGTTCTGGGAAGTACAAATTGTGTATCCCTAAGGAGCTAGTAACTATGGCTATTAAATATTTCCACGAGACTGCGTCGGGAGGGCATATGGGTTTTAGTAAGACCTTAAACCGCGTGCGAGAGCATTTGTACTGGCCGAGTTTGTATAGGGACATTAGGCGGTTTGTTGCGAAATGCAACGAATGCAAGCGAGACAAACCTGATGTAGCCCCTGTACTGGATTTCTTCAGTCGGAGTCCAGTCCCATGGAGCGTCTCTTTATTGATTACATAGGCCCCCTACCTCGAACTAGGAAAGGTAATAAGTACATCTTGGCGGTAGTTGACGCAATTTCGCGATATTCCTGGTTGTTGCCGACCAGAAGTCACGGCGGATATTACTGTTCAGCAACTTGCTAGTGTTTTTTCTTGGTTTGGCACTCCGAGGACCTTGGTTAGTGATAACGCCCTGGCTTTCTTGTCAGGGCGATTTAAATCTTTTTGTTTCTCTCCAGGTGTCAAACATATAACCACGACACCGTATTATCCCAAAGCCTCCTTTGCTGAACGAGTCAAACGTAACTTGAAAGCTGCCTTGTGCATTTTTCATTCTCGTTCCCCTAAAAGCTGGGACACGTCATTGCCGTGGCTCAATCAGGCGTTTAACTCAGCGCGTCACGAGTCAACCGGCAGTACGCCTAATGCGTTGATGTTTGGGCATTCGATAAATTCCCCCTTGTCCAATTTGTGGAATATTACTGATTTACCGCCCAGGGAAATTACTCCGGCAGGCCTTCGTGAGAACTGGGACAGAGCGAGGCGTAACATTCTGCGCGCGCACAATAAAAAAAAATGGTTCAAATGGCTCTGAGCACTATGAGACTCAACTGCTGTGGTCATAAGTCCCCTAGGACTTAGAACTACTTAAACCTAACTAACCTAAGGACATCACACACATCCATGCCCGAGGCAGGATTCGAACCTGCGACCGTAGCGGTCGTGCGGTTCCAGACTGTAGCGCCTTTAACCACTCGGCCACTCCGGCCGGCAGCGCGCACAATAGACAAGCCAAATAGTATAATCGTGGTAGACGCGAATTTGAAGGCCGGGTACCTCTCCACCTTCTTTAAGACGCCGATATAACGGTACCCAATGTAAAACATCAATTTGTTTCTGGGGTAGGTCGCAAAATAGCCCCGGAACCTCCGTCAGTAAGGCCCCCACTCCTATCTCAGTTTCCTCCTCCGTTTCCCCATCCGCGAACATACTGCTGAGAGCATCCGCGACAGTATTACCCGCACCACGAACGTGTCTAACCTCAAATCGAATGGGGGATATGCGAACTGCCCACCGCGCTAATCTGCATGTTTTACGGGGGCGAGATAGAACCCAACCGAGAGCCTGATTGTCGGTCTCCAGTACAAACAGGCGTTGTTCCAGGTAAAATGGAAATTTTTCGAGGGCAAGCAACACCGCCAAAGCCTCGCATCCATAAACAGAGTACTTCCGTTCCGGATCGCATAAACGACGCGACACATAAGCAATGGGACGTCGACTACCCTCTTGCTCTTGTAGTAATACGGCGGCAATTCCTCCCCGGGAGGCATCAGTCTGCACAATAAATTGCGAATTGAAATCAGGTACCGCAAGGACCAGAGGATTAGCGATGGCCTGTTTCAAAACGAGAAAATCACTTTGTTGCTGGGAGCCCCAATGGAACTTCGCATTTTTCTTTCTTAACCGATTGAGGGCATCCGCTAACAAGGCAAAAATCAGGGACGAACTTATGCAAAAAATTACACATACCCACGAAACGGGCAACACCTTGTTTATCGCGGGGAGGTTGAAACTCGTGTCCGTTCCTGATCTACCTCCACACCTCTTTCAGAGACAACATGCCCCAAGAAGGCAATACTAGTCTTACACAATTATTTTGGAAGGCTTAACCGTCAGACCCGCATTACGCAATCTTTCCAATACCAATTGCACATGCGTAAGGTGTTCCTCAAACGACGAGCTGTAAATTGCCAAATCTTCTAAATAATTACAGACGCACTGAAACTTCAGATCACCCAAGAAGTGTCGAGAAGTCTTGAAAGAACAGCGGCGCCCGTAGCCAAACCGAATGGAACTCTATTAAACTCAAGTAAGTTGCAATCGGTGGTAAATGACGTGGCCGGTTTAGAAGATTCACTAAGGGGAATTTGAAAATACGCTTGGTTTGGATCTAATACAGTAAATACTTTCGCGCCGCGAAATCAGGTTAAACAATTATGGAGATCAGGCAAGGGTACCGACTAATATAACCTTCTGATTAAGAAGACGATACTCCACCACGACCCGGTGATCGTTTTTACCCGGCTTAGGGGCCAAGAACACGGGCGAAGCATATGGAGATGTGGAATAACGAATGACCCCCATTTCTAACATTTGATTAATTTTGTCTTTCAATATGTGCATCTTCAGAGGGGACAGTATACGGCGCCTTACGCACGGGAATGTTGTCAATAACTCGGATCTCGTACTCAATCAAGCTAGTTACCCCGAGCTTATCAGTCACCACCTCAGGGTAATTCAGCAACGCTCTTAATGCGTCAGTCTGGCTATGGTTTAAATGGGCCGTATCAGGGAGTCCTTCCTGCACAGAGACCACCTGGCAACCTCCCCCCTGTCTACCATCACAAAAGGCAATTTTAGTTCCAGGCCGGAACTGGAAATGAAATGTGCCTCTAGAACAATCTATAACAAGACCCGCTTTGTGTGTGAAATCACATCCCAAGATCAACGGGATATTTAACCGCTTGGCGACCAACAACTTCACCGCCCAAGAATATTTTTCGACAGATAAGCTAATCTTACATTCCCCGAGGATAGGCAACAACTGGCCATTGGCTGCACGACATCTAACCTCAATACGAAGCAAGTTTGAACTACGGGCCGATTTATTAAATTCAAAATACCTGTTCTTATCTGTTATAGAACGGGCACTACCAGCATCCAATAGGGCACAAATCTGTTCATCCCCAATCTTCAGGCAAATGTAAGGAGAGGAGGGGTGAGAGACAACACGAATGGCCCGGCAATTAACCGGCCAATTTCTCTTACTGCGTCTCCGATCCCTTCCCCTCTTCCCATGGCGTGATTTAGCATCACGGAGTGTCCGCGGCACCGGACAGGCCCGAATAAGATGATCGCGCGATCCGCATTTAAAAAAACGCCGCTCCCATCATCTGTCGCTCGATCTTTCATGTATATACCGAGCGCATTCAAACTTAGGTTCTGTCGGCGAATTCTCATTGCTATTCCTTACGGCCTGCGAACTACGCTCGTCTAACTCGTCCACCACCTCCTGTAAGGCTTTAAAATTTCCTTAAAAAAAACAAGACGACTCATTTCCGATAACTGTATTCCATCTAAAATGTGGTCTACGCACGCGGCCTCCGCAATCTGAATGTCTAGCGCTTGCACGGCTATTTTAATTCGCTCCACAAATTGGCCAAGATTTTCATTCCTGGCTTGGGGGTGCCAAAAATATTCTTGCTCCAGTCCTTTACGCATCCTTTCCGACAACTTAACTTTCAAAATCCTATTTCGCTGTTCTTTTAGTGACCCCCTTCTTGCAAAAATTCGTCAATCATAGAAGGAAGACTATCCCGAGACAACGGGTATAATGCAGTAAGAATAACCACATGAGATACGTTAAGTGCATCGCCATGGCGCCACAGTCCAACGAACAACCTCAAAACTTGTTGAACCTGATCCATAGTGTCAAGCCAGCCGGAGTGGCCGAGCGGTTCTAGGCGCTTCAATCTGGAACCGCGCGACCGCTACGCTCGCAGGTTTGAATCCTGCCTCGGGCATGGATGTGTGTGATGTCCTTAGGTTAGTTAGTGTGGTGTCACCGCCAGACACCACACTTGCTAGGTGGTAGCTTTTAAATCGGCCGCGGTCCGCTAGTATACGACGGACCCGCGTGTCGCCACTGTCAGTAATTGCAGACCGAGCGCCGCCACACGGCAGGTCTAGAGAGACTTACTAGCACTCTCCCCAGTTGTACAGCCGACTTTGCTAGGAAAGGTTCACTGAGAATTACGCTCTCATTTGCCGAGACGATAGTTAGCATAGCCTTCAGCTTAGTCAATTGCTACGACCTAGCAAGGCGCCATTTATCCTTTGTATCTAATGATGCATGTACAGTAACAAGACCAATGTTCACCAATTGTGGATTAAAGTTAAGTATTCCAGCAGCTACGTACTTTTCTTTATAGCATTCATTACGTATCCTGTTTCAGACCTCACGCCAGCCTGCGTGAGCTTAACGCGTGCCTTTCGGCTACTTCCGAGTGGCGTGGCTGTCTTGCTACGCCACTACAGTTAGCTTTAAGTAGTTCTAACAAGGGGAGGCCGCCAACTGTGAAATTCAGATTCGATTCATCCTGCGCATAATAAAAACTCATGGCCAGAGATGTAATGTGGCAAAGCACCAAGATGCACTTCTCAGCTGCTGTCGAGAAAATCGACAGTTAAAAGAAACCGTTGCGGTGAAATACTCTCTACGATTATTAATTTTCTACAGCGTCGTGGCGCAGTGGTAAGCGCTTGGGTTCGTAATCCGAAGGTTGCCGGATCGAATCTCGCGCCATGCAATTTTTTTTTATTATTATTTTTTTGTAATTCAAATATATATATATATATATATATACTATTAATGAATTGCTTATGCATGTTGGTGAAGGCGGGTCGCTCTCCAATTGTACCGCCTCCATTTTTCCGTTCGTTTAACAGGGTGTACCAAAGCTCTCCCGTCGGCACTGATTTTCGACGATGTTATAAGTCGCGCTAGGGGCCGCATCTATCTTCTTTCGAAGTTAGCAGGCAACTACGCTGTTATAAGGCGGCTCGTTTCGGCCCATTCAACATCTGTCCTTCAAGTGTAACGAGCGAGTAACGGAGTTTATATTTCATACCTGCCACAGCAAATTTGTCTTCGTGGGGTCTCTATTCTAATTTGAACGTTTGACTTACGCTATACGTATTCGTTTCTACGTCTTCCGTTAACTATACGTGGTTAACATTATGAAGACAATTAATAACATTTGTGAAATACAACTTTGTTTGCGGAAAACATAATGATGTTCGCAGTCGCCAGTTTTTCAAAGACAAACGACTTTCAACAACTTATTATATGTATAATTGTTGCAACTGATATATATATATGTGTGTGTGTGTGTACACACATTTGAATTACAAAAATTAATACTAAAAAAAAAAAAAAATTTGCATGGCGCGAGATTCGATCCGACGACCTTCGCATTACGAACCTGAGCGCTTACCACTGCGCCACGACGCTGTAGAAAATTGTTAATCGTAGAGAGTATTTCACCGCAACGGTTTCTTTTAACTGTCGATTTTCTCAACAACGGCTGAGAAGTGCATCTTGGTGCTTTGCCAAATTACACCTCTGGCCTTGAGCTTTTATTATGCGCAGTATGAATCGGATCTGAATTTCACAATTGGCGGCCTCCCCTTGTAAGTTCTAGGGGACTTATGACCTCCGATGTTAAGTCCCATAGTGCTCAGAGGCATTTGAACCATAGTGTCAACCTTAACTTCCGTGATGTCTTGCAACACACCCAAAAGGGGATGTGGTAATTTGGAAAACAGAAACACAATCCCCAACTGTGTTAACCACCTCACTCGCCATTAATTTACTCGCTACCAGTTGGTCAGCAGCTACAGCTCCTTCTCCCAA
The DNA here is from genome assembly GCF_021461395.2 of Schistocerca americana. Taxonomy (NCBI): domain Eukaryota; kingdom Metazoa; phylum Arthropoda; class Insecta; order Orthoptera; family Acrididae; genus Schistocerca; species Schistocerca americana. The sequence goes on from NC_060126.1 coordinate 257,362,645, forward strand.
AGAAATGTAGAGAAGACGCGCATGCAAGGAATTTGCAAGAGCCCACGTGCGACCATAAAAATCTTTATGCACTTCTTCGACCGGAATTTGATTCAAATCCAACAAAGCCTGATGGACGTGGGCTAACTGTGCTTGAGCACAATTAACTTGTTTAGGGGTTGGTGGGTCATTTTCAAAGGCCGTGATGGTTACTTCTGAGGAGGACAAGAAGATAAATATTGTGTTCAACCACTCATTGTGGTCAGGAACAATATCTGCGCAGACGACTACCGGTAACATTAGAGCTGTCCGAAGTCGCGCTATCAATTCCGCCACGGTACCTTCTGTTGGTCGCTTACGAGCCCATTATTCCTACACCAACTGCTCTTAGTAAGGAGGTGGAGTCCTGGACATGCATGAGCCGCCATATTATCAACTTCTGAAAATAGCAAAAGTAGTATTAATGCAAGAAACAATTTAATACTGATTCAACCAGAGAGACTGCTGTTCAGATCATTCTAGGAAGACCACTACGGATCTGATATGGGTCTGCTACCATTCGGAAAATCTGACAAGCCAACCGAGCCCACACCCTAACCTGGCAGACGACTCCAAAACTCAGCAACTAGTTGCCTCCGGGACATAGTATCACAGGACCCCACCGGACCTCCACATCAGACAAGCAGGCAGAACAAGTACTCCGACTCCAATTAATCACCACCGCATGGCCAGCACAGCGGCGAGTCGCTTCCGCCCCAGACCACTCTGCTCATATTGCGAGGCACAACCACCTTAGTGCTAGTCACCAGCAGGTCAGGCAGAGCGAACTTCACGTTCCATGCAATACCCGGGAAACCGACTACCCTCTCGCTTTCCGCCGGCCACCGCAAACACACGCCAGCGACGTAATAGCAAATCACCACCGGAGCGCCATCCACACCAGAACAGCGAACTATAATCGATTATATCGAGCGCTCTAAACCAGATCACAGGATAGCGGCGCGCGCCATATCACCTCCCATTATATTGCAAGTACTAATGCTATTCATTCCATTATTTTCACTGCAAATATGCAACATCACAAAATTATGCCATTTAACTAAATTCTCTGTAAAAGCCCACTGCTCGCCATTACATGACACAATCGGTGCCTTTGCAGGGCATAGTGTTCATTGTTTTCTATAAAAACCCATAGCACACATATAACTGACGTAGTATCATGGCAGTGTGGATGAAACATCATCAAGACTTTGTTGTAAGTGTGCAAGATGACCGGAAGAAGAAAGGTGTACTCCTTTTCCTAACAGCATACGTGCAATAATTGTAGGTCCATCCAACTGTGGCAAGACAAATGTTCTCATGTCGCTGCTAACACATCCGGATGGGGTCTGCTTTGAACATATATGTTTATTTTCCAAAACACTGTTCCAGCCAAAATACCTACTGCGAATATTACAGGAGAATAATACGTTATAGCGAAAGGCTATAAACTATAATGATGAATTCCTAAAAGGAGCGCGCCACAGGACACGCTTTCAAATCAGGTTTGAAAATCCCGAGAGATTAGAATTATGAAAAATAAGGATGGAAGCTGGAGAGGAACGTCCTGGCAAAGTAGAGGCTCTCACTCTTCAGCTGCTGAAAAGAAGCTAGAAAAAAAAGAGAGCAACAAAAGAAGAAGATGAAGATCGGTTGTGTCAGGATAAGGAAGATCACGATGCTGAACTATTATGCTACATAAGCTATTTGAACACTTGTACGTACTTTTTTTTCCAGTTTTCCGTAACTTTATTTTTATTGCTTCAGATACATTTATACACTTTACTTTTGAACTGCTTGTGATGAGGAGCAAGAAATTTGTGTGCTGCTTTATGTTTTGGTGTACGGAAAAGTTTTACTTAAGAGTCTCTTCTCCTCAGTCAGCTTATAAAATAAGCGATGCTTGCAAGTTGTGTTTGAAAAACTAACGAAGCAATCAACGTAATTCTTTTTGCACATTAGCTATTGATTCTCGGAAAACGTCTTCTGATTTTTTTAAAAGAAATTAGTCATCATAAGCCCGTCCCCACTCCGAGGAGTTAAAGTTGCTGTGTACAAAATGAGGTGTGTCCATGACGGAGGTCCTGCAGTCTACAAATCTTCTCTGAAATCAACGCATTAACAATTTTCTTAACCTGTAGGATTATAAGGCTTTAAGAGGTTTTTATCTTCGGCTGAGGGTCTCCCTCGGTATCTGTCAGAATTATGGTGGGCATTGCGTCCATGAGATACAGAAATAAGCGAACTCTGAGTTATTAGCCATCACCACTTTATTTCTGTGAAGACATTAATAATAACGCGCTCTTTATGCCAACCCGTTCATAACTGTATCTGACGTCCTACCACGAACAACCACAGATTTGACAACACTCCACTATAAAAAGACAGAATTCCGCGTCGGAACCACGCTCGTTGGAATACGTTCTGTCCGTGCAGACGGCCAGCGGCTACTGTGTATAAGGCGCTCTGCGACCGGCGTATACTGACACCGCAGTTCGTCAGCATTCCACGATAACGCCAGCTTGCACTCGCAACTGCACGTGGTGGCTGAGTCCCAGCCTGTGACCCTAACAGAAAATTCCGCACCGACTAATAGTACAATTTTTTAAAAATTTGTTAAAAAGACAACAAAAAATGGTGGGCGTTTGAAATAAAGATGTACACTGCTGGCCATTAAAATTGCTACACCACGAAGATGTTCTACAGACGCGAAATTTAACCGACAGGAAGAAGATGCTGTGATATGCAAATGATTAGCTTTTCAGAGCATTCACACAAGGTTGGCGCCGGTGGCGACACCTACAACGTGCTTACATGAGGAAAGTTTCCAACGCGTACCATCACGTTTCCGATTTTGATAAAGGTCGGATTCTAGCCAATCGCGATTGCGGTTTATCGTATCGCGACATTGCTGCTCGGGTTGGTCGAGATCCAATGACTGTTAGCAGAATATGGAATCGGTGGGTTCAGGAGGGTAATACGGAACGCCGTGCTCGATCCCAACGGCCTCGTATCACTAGCAGTCGAGATGACAGGCATCTTATCCGCATGGCTGTAACGGATCGTGCAGCCACGTCTCGATCCCTGAGTCAACAGATGGGGACGTTTTCAAGACAACAACCATCTGCACCAACAGGTCGACGACGTTTGCAGCAATAACGCCTATAGTGTCAGGCCTATTGTGCGCAGTGTGAATTAATCATTAAAGTTGACATCGAAAGGTAGGAACATATTAATAGCTCGAATTCCAGCGACATCTACTGGTTCAGTATTGAGGAGGCGAGGAGCAAAGAAAATATTGGCACCCTTCGCTCTACTGAGATTGAGGACGCGATACGAATTGCACTGGCGCAAGTGTGTTGAGTTTACCCCAATGGTGTCCAAACGATAGTTTGTAGAGGCGGGCCTAGATCCGGGGGTATGGAGTATTTCTAACATTTGTGGGAGACGAATGGCGACTTGTAAGAAGCCAGAAAAAAGTTCCAGTTCCGACCCTGTTAAAAACTTTCGTAATACAGACTTTTAAACGCCTGTCGTTAAACATACATGACCATGATAACTTATGCGTCACCACCTCCCAAAGAAACAGTTGATTTGATGCCTGTGTTTCGGGCGCCAGGAACTAAACAGAAATCAGATGTTTGTTAATGACTCACCTTCTGACTGATGTCATTTCTCAGTGTTCTTGCTTGCATTTCACGGTTTTCTTGAAATTTTTCGAATGAGGAAGGAACGTTCCTGTTTCTCGTCATCCTATTCCTCTCAAACTGATGCTTAGCAACAGCCTAGGCCATTGCAGATATCCCTGTATTGTTGAGAAACGCGTCATGTTGCGATCTGTTGTCTATTCCAACAAGAGAATAGGCGGAAAAAAGGAACTTTTAAACTGGGAAGGAAATGCAAACAAAATTAAGACAATCGATCAGTCTACAGAAGTCTTTCGCTATATCAATGCAATCAAAGATTATTTGGAAATACTTCCGAAGTAATGATGTGCGATTCATTTTCCTGCTATGGTCAGGTTAATGAGCAATATGCATTAGCCCTCGAACGTGAGTTAGTTAAACCCGGGATAAACAGCAATAGAGAAAGATGGCCAACACTTGTAGTTCTTCCATGATACGCTGTGCAGCGCTATCGGTCAGTCGGTAGTTAGTAACGTGCGTGATTGTTGCTGCTCCAGATGACTCCTTATTTCAATTAAAAGTAAGCAATATCCATGATTTTAGTTTTCAATATACCATGAAATTACGTAGTGCGTAATGACCTTTCGATTTAAACGTAACTTAGGCTCTGAGTAGCGGCGTAAACTTTAATTTTAGAATTGTTTAGGCCTAACTGCATAGCGGTATGTAGGTTTTGTTTGACTTTGCGTCCACCATGTTTGACAATGCGCTGTGGCAGTGTCTCCCAGCTGATCGGGAGAGACGGCCATACCATCATTGGGATAGATGGCCATCCCATAAAAGTGTTATATAATAAATTTTAATGGCATCGTTATTTTTTTTTTTTTTTTTACAGATGCGAAATAAGTACATTCGAAAGGCCGGCGCTTCTAAGAAATCATGGAAAGAAGAAGACCCTAAAAATGCTATTAATAAAGTAAACAACGACAGTTGTTCTGTGAGAAAAGCTTTCACGTGTTTATTATTCACAGAAAACTCTTGAGAGAAAATTAAAGACTGGCTGTGATTCCAAAATTCTAATGGGTCCTAGTTCTTGTTTCGGTTCAGCTAATGAATTATGGCTTGTCCACCACATAAAAAAAGCAAGCCCATGGTTTTCCCACGACGAGGGATCGTATATGAAGTCTAGCTTATGATTTTGCTGTGCAACGTGGCCGAAACATAAATTTAATAACGAAAAAGGGAAAGCAGTTTACGATTGGTGACAAGTGTTCTTATCTCGACATCCAGATCTAAGTGTGCAAAAAACTAAAGACGTATCTTTGACCAGAGTACAGAGAATGAATCGTGATGGAGTCAAGGAATATTTCAACTTACTTTCAACCCTGAATGAAGTGGCTTGCTCAATAAACTGGGAAGTATATTTAACATGGATGATACACACCTTCAGTTAAATAGCCCGTCACAAAACGGAGACACTATTATAGTACTTGCATGCTGCAATGCTGAAGGGATGTTTCTCCCTCCTTACATTGTTATGAAGGGAGTTAACAAAAAAAAAAAAAAAGGAGGAGTGGGAGGACAACATGCCGCTGGGAAGTAAGGCTGCCATGTCAAAGAAATCTGCCTATGTGACACTGAGATAGTTTTTGAATGGCTATGGGATCATTTTATGCCCCACAAACCCCTTACCACAGCTAGGCTGATTTTGGATGGCCATAATTCACACTCTAGCTCGGTACAAATTTTGGAGTTTGCCGAGAGGAACAGTGCCATTTTAATGTGCATCCATCCATACTAATTATTATCTGCAGCCGCTGCACCGACATGTCTTACATTCTTAAAGCTTCATTTTTACAGTGTCGTTGAAAAATGGTAACAAAACAATCACCCGCATCGGAAGTTAGATAGATTGGGGAAACGCTGCAACGCCAGGGAATGCCGTCTCTCGATTCAAAGCAGCAGGAATCTAACCGTTTATCCCAATGCAGCCCCTGATTACGCTTTTGGTAGTGAACCAGGTAGACTCATGGGAAATGAAAACACCAACTTATCTGGCCAAACACTCCTTCATCCTTGCCCTGTTCCCCTGCTAGAGCAGATATCATCGAGTAATCTAGCCAGAAATCCACTGAAAGAGCTCTGTTACCCAAGCCACAAACCACTTTCAGATCCACCGGGTCTACTTCAGCCAAAAATCTCTTGCAAGAAGGTCAACATCACCTCTATCAGGAGCTCCTACAAGATCAGACGATAGGCCTATTTGGGCTGTGATATCAAATGAAACGTCACAAGTTACCCCTACAAAAATTTTGAACAATATTTTACCTTTGCCAGCTAGACCCGAACCTCAAACAAACACACAAAGGCCTAGAAAAATTAAAGCTACTGACTTGACGTCAAAATAAAATATTAAAAAGGTAAAACTGAAACTTGATTCAAAAGGAAAAACAAGTAGGCCTATTGGAAGAAAACGAGTGGAAAAGACTCGGACCAGGAAGGTTAAAGGTACTTCAGACCGTTCAGATTCGCCAGATGACGTTCACTGCAAGGAAGAGTCAAGAGTCGAAAATCTTGAAGATGAGGACGATTGCGCCTGACGCGGGAAGACAGCTGAAAAACAGATAAAACCTATGACTGGATTTAGTGTGCCAGATGTAGGCCTCGGTTACATGAATCCTGCATATCATATGTTGATGTTTGCTGTCGATGTAGTAATGCAATTTTTAAAAATTAAAACTAAGCCCATAAAGTAAACACAAGACAACTGACTATCACAGGTTGTGTTCAAAACGACCACCGGCAGTGGTAGTACACGCCTCCAGTTTGGTATGGAACGACTGCTGCACACATGCTAGCATTTCAGCGGAGATATCCGCACAGGCTGCAGAATATGTTGTTGCATATCACAGAGTGTAGTTAGTATGTCCTTGTAGACAGCGCCTTTCAGCTTTTCCCACAGAAAAGGCGTAAGATCCGGGGAAAGGGAGAGCCAAATTACATGTCCTTTGCGTCCAATCCAACGATTTGGAAACAATTCGTGAAGACATGCTGTAGTTCTTCGTGCACTAATCGTTGACAGCCATCATGTTGGTTCAACAGATTCCATCTGTAAAGGAGCGTCTTCTAGCGTCCGTGGAAAAAAAAACGCGCCTATGAGCTGATGTTTCACTATCTCACACCACACGTTAACTCTCCATGGACGCTGACGTTCAACACAATGAAGCCAACAGGAATTATCAACAGACCAACAGTGCATATTTCTGCGGTTTACCTGGCCATGATTGATAAACGTGGCTTTATCATTAAGCAATCTGTCTCAATGCCCATGTACAGAAGTTAACACCATTCTCATAATCGTTTCCATGTAGCTCTTGATGTAGAGACATGTGATACGGATGGAACATATGCCGATGGAGAACGCATAGAACACTCGCTTGACTCATGCCACTTTCCCATGCGTTGCGCGGGAGCTAATGTGTGGATCAACTGCAACAGCAGCAAGAACATCAATTTCTCCCTCTTCTTTCATCACTTGTTTTCATGTGTTACGTTATTTAGGTATTACACACCAACTTTCACGTAACTGGCTGAAGAGGTCGATAAATAACTGCAGAGATGGTTGACGTCAATTGGGATACTTGATGTACACACCACACGGGAACAAACTGCAATCTTCCTACACTCTCCACACACCATGAAAAAATCGGCTTCTTCTGCATTGGTAAATCCTATCGTCCACACTAACTGACTAACACGTTGCAATGCACTCAAGAAACACACCAATTCATTGTAAGTAAACATAACAACATCGTACCTAACAATTATACCGGTTGAACAGCACAAACAAGTATGCAAACCTTTCGAAATACGATACCTTGTTAACGATCTCACTAAAATCCTGCAACAAACACCACCGACATTCTGATTTACTCTACGTTTAGTTTGTTAACATCAATAGGCATTGTTAATTTTTTTTAAAAAACTGTATGTTCTGACAGCAAAAAAATGGTTTAAATGACTCTGAGCACTATGGGACTCAACTGCTGTGGTCATAAGTCCCCTAGAACTTAGAACTACTTAAACCTAACTAACCTAAGGACATCATACACATCCATGCCCGAGGCAGGATTCGAACCTGCGATCGTAGCGGTCGTGCGGTTCAAGACTGTAGCGCCTTTAACCGCTCGGCCACTCCGGCCGGCGTTCTGACAACAAAAACACTTGCCGAGTATTATTACAATCTACACTACTGGCCATTAAAATTGCTACACCACGAAGATGACGTGCTACAGACGCGAAATTTAACCGACTGGAAGAACATGCTGTGATATGCAAATGATTAGCTCTTCAGAGCATTCACACAGGGTTGGCGCCGGTGGCGACACCTACAAAGTGCTGACATGAGGAAAGTTTCCAACGCGTACCATCACGTTTCCGATTTTGATAAAGGTCGGATTCTAGCCGATCGCGATTGCGGTTTATCGTATCGCGACATTGCTGCTCGGGTTGGTCGAGATCCAATGACTGTTAGCAGAATATGGAATCGGTGGGTTCAGGAGGGTAATACGGAACGCCGTGCTCGATCCCAACGGCCTCGTATCACTAGCAGTCGAGATGACAGGCATCTTATCCGCATGGCTGTAACGGATCGTGCAGCCACGTCTCGATCCCTGAGTCAACAGATGGGACGTTTTCAAGACAACAACCATCTGCACCAACAGGTCGACGACGTTTGCAGCAGCATGGACTATCAGCTCGGAGAGCATGGCTGCGGTTACCCTTGACGCTGCATGACAGACAGGAGCTCCTGCGATGGTGTACTCAACGACGAACCTGGGTGCACGAATGGCAAAACGTCATTTTTTCGGATGAATCCAGGTTCTGTTTACAGCATCATGATGGTTGCTTCCTTGTTTGGCGACATAGCAGCGAAGACACATTGGAAGCCTGTATTCGTCATCGCCATACTGGCGTATCACCAGGTGTGATGGTATGGGGTGCCATTGGTTACACGTCTCAGTCACCTCTTGTTCGCATTGACGGCACTTTAAACCGTGGACGTTACATTTCAGATGTGTTACGACCCGTGGCTCTACACTTCATTCGATCCTTGCGAAACCCTACATTTCCGCAGGATTATGCACGACCGCATGTTGCAAGTCCTGTACGGGCCTTTCTGGATACAGAAATGTTCGACTGCTGCCCTGGCCAGCACATTCTCCAGATCTCTCACCAATTGAAAACGTCTGGTCAATGGTGGCCGAGCAACTGGCTCGTCACAATACGCCAGTCACTACTCTTGGTGAACTGTGTTATCGTGTCGAAGCTGCATGGACAGCTGTACCTGTACACGCCATCCAAGCTCTGTTTGACTCAATGCCCAGGCGTATCAAGACCGTTATTACGGCCAGAGGTGGTTGTTCTGGGTACTGATTTCTCAGGATCTATGCACCCAAATTGCGTGAAAATGTAATCACATGTCAGTCCTAGTATAATATATCTGTCCAATGAATACCCGTTTATCATCTGCATTTCTTCTTGGTGTAGCAATTTTAATGTCCATTAGTGTATTTATTGGCTAATGATATGACCCCATGTCTACCAATCCATTCTCTGACAGCCGTGCACCATTAGCGCTTTCCATTTCCGTAATATTTTCAGTGCAAGTTTAAGATGATTCAACCTGTATGTGTGTTATAACTCCCAGAATAGAGCAGACCTCATCCATGTACGAAACCACTGAACTTCAGCCTGAACCATTCCTTCCGTGGCTGGTAGAGTGAAGCGGTGAAGTGCACCATGACTTCCTCATAGTGAGCTTACTCGGTAGGAACACTGCCCATGGTAAGCATGGATCTGGGTACGATACAGTACACACATTTCCCCTGCCTAACTGGTTCATGATAATTGCCGTTTCTTAACGCGTATTATTTAGGAGTTAGTTGCTATCCATTCCTTGTTTTGACACATTCGTGTTACTTATAATGCTCGTACAATATGTATGTTGCAAAGTGATTGACTGCTTGTGCTTTTGGCATTCATGAGAGAAAATTCCAGCGTAAAGGACACAGTGCTAGAATTTTTAAGATCATTACAATTTTTAATAATATTATTAAATTTGTTTGTGATATGGCAGGTCAGATAAATGATCACCTCCTATGATAACAACCACAAAGATTCTCTTCTATTGTTGCCAGGTGGCCATTCTGTCACTTATGAACCTTTCATGTTTGGTTATTTTTATGCATTTATTGTCGGTTTTACTGTCTGCACTGAGATTTGATTAAGTACAGCATCAGTTTTACTATGGTCACAGGTTTCAAAAGCACCTTTACGCTGTCCTTCCTGACTGTGAATACTCTCACTCTGGATGTATTTACTGAATGTAACAATAATCTACATCCCACGTAACAGATATATTTATGTCGCAGTGGTATCCAATAAGCTAAGTTTAGCGTGCAACTAGCTTGATTAACTATAAACAGTAGTCAATAATAACTCACAGACATTTGTTTATGAGTTTTGCATTTGAGATTATTTTACAGTCTATTGCGTCCTGTCTGTCAGCATATAACCAGGAATATGGACAGAACTGTATGCAGACAAATGATCAGAACAGGGAGATTAAAGAAATGCTGTGCAAAATCGAAGATCTCAGTCTAAGAATTCCCAGAATCTCCAATGTTCATAGTGTGTATGCTGGTAGTTAAGTGGCCACAACTTTTTTGCTGTTTCAAAACAGTGTAAATCAGCGAAGCCCATTAACGATAGAACTTTTACTATAAAGTCTGTATATAATATATGTAAAGAAGAATGTCCATTTATTTGTTTGTCTGTTGGTAATTCATACTAATTTATAGTTTCATTCCGATCTTGGCGAAATTTTTTACACTTTACCTTCAAGACAAGAAGAAGTTCACTGTCTATATGAGATATCTTACTCTGACTTGCAACATATATGTATATCATGTATAAAGAGAAATGGCTCTTACCAAAAATCTCTAAAAATTCTTGGCTGATTTACCTTAAATTTTTACATTCAAGTGAAACAATGAAGGAAATTAATGAAAAACCAAATATACCGTGGTAAACTGACTGCATACCTACAGCGAGAAGAAATTAACAGTGGCAATACCGATCTTGGAGATAATACCATCAGATGTCATTAGACGGTGGGATGAGAGAAAGGTCAACAATTTGACAAAAATATGATTGGAAACTCTTATTTATTGATTAATTGACGTTGTTAAATGAGCAACAAAACAAAGTTGGCCATGAAGAAACTATTGCTGAACTAATAGAGGCCACCATCATCAGAGGATATGGCACAGGTCAACATGTATTATTTTTTTGCATTTCGTTGACACCCAATGATTTAAATATTCCTTCGATATAAAGTAATTGCAGTTTCCCCTGTGGCTTTCATTCACTATGAATATCAACAAGGCCCATGGCTAAGTATTTTGTGTAGCAGATAATTAAACGTCCTGGGCAATGGTGGGCGCTGCAGCTAGTATGACATGATGATTAATGACACAAAAATATTATCCCCCAAATCTGCTTATTAAGACTATGTCATCCAGAGCTAACTGAAATCAAAATCTGTAACACCAGCTATAAACTATATGTGCTGTACTCTTGCCAGTGTGTATTAAGTCATTCGATGCTGAGTGGCTATGAGAAAATAAATTATGTTCTTTAGATCGACATATCTCTCACAGCATAGATGTGTTTAAGCAATACCATCCATTTAACAACATGACGATGTAGGCCAACCAGATACTTGCTGATTAGTGGTTATAAATCTAAACCACAGAAATAGCCCCATAAGTCAATTGCACTTTAAAATCATGATAGTCAAGTTTGTTAAAAGCTGTAGTTTGTACCTAACTTTGCTATAAGAAAACTAATGAAATATTTTTACAATGTTTTTCTTGCAAATACTTCATAGAACAGTTCGGCTTCGATCACAATTTGTTAGTTTATTCATTCTGGTCAGCAGACATCGCTATACAAAACCAAAATTAAATACGAGAAGAAACCATGTGGTACATAATACACACAAAGACAAATCTATCAAAGGAGAGGGACAAACTCATGGTATCTCTTCAGGGATAGATACAAGGTATCTCGTCGGGTATATGTACAAGGTATTCCTTCAGTATGTATTAATATAACTAAGAATGCTTAGTGAAATGTGTGGACAATAACATCATGTGAAGTTAGTAGTTAATGTGACAGGCAGATGGCACTAAATGTTACATTAATACACAGTTATTTTGTATTTAAAATTAGGCCACTAAAATTAGCATGTAATGATACATTATATATAAGGCAGGTCCATTACAATACTTTTTAGTGTGTATGCCTTCAAGTCAATACAATACTAAGAACTAATTTTGTGCAATCATTGGAAAATGAGTAAAACATATTATGGTTTGAGCAGGTAAGAGACAGACTTAAACATTTCGAAATAAATTATAATTTCTTCAAGTGAATGGCTCCAAAACATAACACTAGAAAATATTTTGAAAAAGCATTGTTTCATTGTTTATTACAATTATGATCTTATTCATAGCTGTCATTTTCTCAGCAAGTCTGTAGTATGATGTATACAACACTTCAGAATAAATTTCAGTTGCCAGTTGCAGAGTTATTTTTCTTTTCTTTGCCAGTTTTAACAGTTTAATCTGTCATCTTTAGAAGCTTAATATTAGTCTAGCAGATGTCAATATCTTCTTCACAGAAGCATATTGCCATGACATGTCCAAAAATGTACATATTTTTTACATGTTACTAGCACAACAACTTGACTAC